>NC_143549.1:16386666-16720833 GCF_054136105.1 Typopeltis vanoorti | reverse complement strand
ATACTCCATTTCATTGTCTTTAGCTTAATAATACTGCTCTGGAAGCGGTAGTGATTTGCCTATCTATGGGGTATTTAATCACAATATGTTCAATATATTTATCACCAAGTTCTGAATTAAATGAAACGGAATGCAATAATCTCATAATGCAACTGCCTCAGCCTATACTCCTAATGGGTGACTTTAATGGATATATCACTATTGGGTAGTGCCAACACGAACAGACAAGGTCATATGATTGACCTCGTCTTCACAACATGTCCTCCTACTCAGATTCTCATGTGGAAAATGGACCAGGCTGATTAGAATACATTTTCCCATCTTGCAAAATTTAATACTGAAGCAGTCAGCCCAAGACCCACATGTAACAGAATGTATTGTCCATAGAGCAATCTCAACAACATCATTCCGATTTCCACTCTCTCCAAAGTCTTGATGGAACCAAGACTGCCAAGCCGTCAAAAAAGATCAAGATAGAGCATGGAGTATTTTTCATAATAGCAAATGTAATAGCATTTAAACATGCTTGTGCCAAAGCATGTCATCTGAGATGTTAAAATCAAAAACAATTCTTGATCCAATTTACATCATTGACTAATCAAACAGAACCTCCATAGCTATCAGACGAAGCCCTTTGGCTGGAAAGACCTAGGTTTGGTTCCCGTCAGTGACGTGAGGAACCTTTATCTGGTCTCTTTCGACTAAAGGTGAGTTAGCCGGTCTCATATGGAAGTAGGGTTTTTTTTGCCTGTTCTGGGAGACGGAAAACTCGGGTTTTCCATCTCCCAGAACAGGCAAAGCAGTTCCGTGAACACATGCATCTACAGACATAGGACACACCAGGAGGTATAAGGTTAACCACCTTATCCTCGAGTATGGTTACAGTTGCAAGAATACATACCTCGATACCATAAAAAAGGTAGAAGAGGAGAGGATTAAGAAAGAAGACTAATCAAACAACTAGTGCAAAAAATGTCTGGGACAAAATTTGGAAGATGAAAGGCAGATATGAACCCCACCAGTTGTCTACCTTGTAACATAATGCATGTATTATTGCTGATCTCAAAGCTATTGCAGACACTTTGGGCAAAAACTATGCCAGAATCTCAGAGTAGCAACGGCTTCATAGCCTCCTGAATTTTTAATATTGAAAGAGCAACAAGAGAAACAGTGATTAGTGATTAAGCTTTTGTACCAAGGGCACAGAGCCACACAATCAGCCATTTTAAAGAGAAACTCCAAAGAGTTTCTTAGCATAGTAGTCATTAATGACATCCATTATGAGATGATAAAACATCACCCATCATCCTCTATGGATCTCCTTCTCTTGCTATACAACAGAATATTTACAGAGGAAGAGTTTCCAGACTATTGGCATAAGTTGATTGTCATTGCTATCCTAAAGCCAGGCCAACAATTATCATCCACCTGCTCAGACTAGATGTCTTTGTAAGGTCTTGGAAAAAATGATAAACAGAGGACTTCTCTGATACTCAGAAAGAACAAACTTCTTTCCAACACACTGGTTTCATAGACAATGTTGTACTACCCAAGTGATGACTTACGCTTGGACTCGCCGATAGTTCTTTGGCATGAAACTCTTAGATTTCAATCTCCAAGTTTTGTACCCAGCTGTAAAATAAAATAATTATTTTATTTTACAGCCGGGTACGAAAATAATTATTAAGTTAAGGGGATTTTTTATCCCCTTACCTTAATTTATGTCACTGGAAAAATAGCCTCTTGGCTCTTTATCGTAGTAATAATAATATATGGATACATCGTTCTGGCAATTCGTTAGTAGGGGTATATATGTAAGTTTGGTTCACTTAAACCTTGATATTCCAGGTCTACCTACTCACTGATGAGACCTCAATAAAAGTCGAAACCGGTCTGGGTAGTGACCTCTCCTCATAATGTAAAACAGTAATACAACTCCTAGTAGGAGCTGTGTTTTACATTATGAGAAAATATTAAGGATAGTGAACGGATCTTGCTCCACCTTTGCAACGAGTTGCCCTTGTGTTGTACTACCCAAGTGATGACTTATGCTTGGACTCGCCGATAGTTCTTCACATGAAACTCTTAGATTTCGATGGATTTTGATCTCAGAGTTTCGTACCCAGCTGTAAAATAAAATAATACGGAATTTTTTATCCCCTTAACTTAATTTATGTTGCCGGAAAAATAGCCTGTTGGCTCTTTATTATAATATGTTAGAGTGTTAAAAACAAAGGCAATGTTTTTGTCACCAAAGCTGTGCATGGCAGCATTAGAAAGATTGTTATTGAAACTTGTATGTATGAGAAAGGCTTGCAGGCTCTAAGTGCAAACATCTCCGAAGTCAGTCAGAAAGAGTTCAGAAAACTTTCCGATGGCTGGCAACTTACAATCAAAAGAAAGCAGAGGAGAACAAAAGGCGTGCCGAACTTGAAACTTAAGATGAAAGACTCACACCGATTCTTTGGGGATTGCCAAACTTCATGCAAGGTCTCAAGAGGAGGCCTAATAAAAAGGGACTGAAGCAAGCAGAAAAGGTCCCAGTTCCAGAATTGCTGTCAGAGAGGAAGCTGCCCGGTCCAGAGTCGCCATCAGAGATGGCTGCCTGGATTCGCATTGCTTGAGAGAGGAGTTTCCCGCTTCCAGAAAGGAGCTTTTCGGTTCGAGACGTCGCTAGAGAGAGACTACTTCTAGGCCACAGACAAGGTTTCAAATTGCTGAAGAAAAGTTTCCAGGCCAGGTTAATGTCAGACATTCACCAGTGTGTTGCGTTTTCACTACAATTTGATGAATCAAATTATTTCACTGATATTGCTCAGTTAATGGTATTTCAAGATTATTCAAGTAAAGAAGAATTTTTGAAAATTATGCCATTATTGGTAAGGGCTTGGGGAGAAGACATTTTTTTGGCATTTGATGAATTTGCTTTTTAAACTTGTCTATTACTACTGATGGTGCTCCTGCAATGATAGGCAATAAATCAGGCTTCATTTCATTATGTAAAAACGATGACAAATATCCACATTTTTTAACGTACCAGTGTATTATTCACCAACAAGTACTGTGTAGCAAAAGATGTTTTGGATATTACATTTAAAATTGTAAATTCTGTTTGCGGAAAAGCCCTACAATGGCAGTTATTTAAATTACAGGCAGATGATGATAGGGAACTTCTGTTGTACAATAATATTCGCTGGCTCAGCAGAAGTCAATTTTTAGAAAGATTTGTTGTATTAATTAACGATATAAAAAATTTTCTGGATGAAAAAGGAGATATTTATCCACAATTGAGTGATAAAAGTTGATTGTTACGCTTATCCTTTTTAATAGATTTCTGTACGAAATTAAGCAATTTAAATTTAGAGTTACAAGGTAGAGATAAAAATTTAATTGACACGTTAAGTTCAATAAAAACTTTCCAACAATACTTACTTTTATTAAAGAAAAATATAAATGACCACGAATTTAGACATCTCCCATATTTATTACAATTTTTTGAACAAAATCAAGAAATGCTTCGCTATGATTTAAAATAATTTATTCATGAAATAGAATTAGTTGAGGAAGAAATAAATTCAAGATTTAAAGATTTTCATAAAACTGAAATGATTGCATCTTTTATCAATAATCCATTTCAAGAAAACTTGAACATCGCAGAAATTTCAAATAAAATTAGTGGGCTGTTTGATATAAACCAAGCTGAAGTAGAACTTGAGATAATAAACATTCAGAATACATTAAAGATACCAAGCTATTTTAAATATAATATACACCTGGTTTTAATCCATTTCCCAAGTAAGCAAACAGATAAGCAAGTTAAGTTTGCGCCTGCAAGTCTTGGTGACCCGCACATAGCGCAAGTCTTAGGCAACGTGTGGTAAAGGTGGAATGAGCTCTGATCACTATTCTTAGTATTTACCCTTAATACAAAGCACATCTCCTTGAGGAGATGTATGATGCTATGCATTAAAGGCAAGGGGCCACTACCCAGACCAAACCACCTTATGGTAACTTTTTTGGTAAAATATTTATAAGCTCTGTATTACTTAAACCTTGGTATTTCTAAGCCTGGCTCCCATTGATGAGACCTCAATAAAGGTCGAAACCAGTCTGGGTAGTGGCTCCTTGCCTTTAATGCATAGCATCATACATCTCCTCAAGGAGATGTGCTTTGCATTAAGGGTAAATACTAAGAATAGTGATCAGAGCTTATTTCACTTTTACCACAAGTTGCCTAAGACTTGTACTATGTGCGGGTCACCCAGACTTGCAGGTGCAAACTTAACTTACTTGTCTGTTTGCTTACTTGGGAAATGGATTAAAACTAGGTTTATATTATATTTAAAATAGCTTGGTATCTTTAACTTTTATATTATACCCAAGGTAAAAAACTTTCAACATTCTGAATAGTTTACATTTAAAATCAATAAACAATGAAGTCATTTGGAAGTATGAACATGAAAATTTCCCAATATTAACTGATATTGCGCGAAAAATTCTGTCGTGTTTCGGATCGACATACTTGTCAGAATCCGCTTTTTCACCCAGCCAGGGTCACCCAGACTTGCAGGTGCAAACTTAACTTACTTGTCTGTTTGCTTACTTGGGAAATGGATTAAAACTAGGTTTATATTATATTTAAAATAGCTTGGTATCTTTAACTTTTATATTATACCCAAGGTAAAAAACTTTCAACATTCTGAATAGTTTACATTTAAAATCAATAAACAATGAAGTCATTTGGAAGTATGAACATGAAAATTTCCCAATATTAACTGATATTGCGCGAAAAATTCTGTCGTGTTTCGGATCGACATACTTGTCAGAATCCGCTTTTTCAAATATGACGTCATAAAAATCAATTAAGAAACCAAATTACAAATGATCATTTGGATGATTGTCTGTGATTGGCCACTTCTTCATATCAACTTGACTATGAAAATATTGCAAGGTCCAAACTGCCAAATTTCACATTATTTTTATTATTATTTTTTTTTTTAATCAACCAGCATTTCCTGTAACTTGTAAGTTTGTAATCGATCTGTTGTTTTTTTCTAACTTTGGTTTTCCAAAATAGAGAAATAAATATTTTATTCCAATATATATATATTTTTTTTGTTGTATTAAAATAATTAAAAGTGATAAATAAATTTTTAAATATACAAATAAAGTTTTTAGTTGTGTATTTTTTTTTTAGTTGTTTATTTGTGCGTAATCAGATATCAGGTTGGGGGAACGTGATCTACATAAGAGAGTAGATCGCCGAATAACTTTTTATAGAAAAGTAGCTCGCGTAGTAAAAAAGGAAAAGGTTGAACACCACTGCCTTATACTAACTACACACACACACAGGTTATGAAATCAAAGTTAATCACACAATAGCAATACTTGTGACAGGAAGCACTGATGAACACATTACATGAGATTAAGCCTGACATTAAACACTGGCAGTCTATTCAACATAGGAAGAAGAGAGGAAGTTGCTCTTGCTAGGCTCCACATAGGTCACAGTCACTTCATACATTCTTATTTACTGAGGGCTGATGACCCACCTGTGTTGTGGGAGCAGCATCCATCTTACCATTAGTCACATTCTAGTGGAGTTCAAGCATTTCATACAAGAGAGAAGTTACATTTTTTACTTATCTGGCTGAGCCCTATACATTCAAGACATTGGATTATGGATTTGTACATACATTCCATTTAATCATTTACATTTTAATAACTTTGTACATATATTTTATGCTTGCTAACTATTTATTTATTTACTTAACAACATCATGTGACCTTTGCTATCCTTGCATCATAAAACCTCAAATCAATCAATTAATAAACTAGAAAGCTAGCATCTTCTCAATTTGAAGAACAGGTAAAGCAATGAGAATAATTGTATAAGAGTAATGCATCTAGAAGTTTCCTGACCAGTTGCAAATAATCCTATTGTTAGATACTCTATCATACCATGTATAGAGGGAGAGAGAGAGGAGCAAGTACAGCAAAATGTACTTAGATACCATCAAGACAATGCATGGATTAAAATCTGGACATTCCTCATGTAGCTGTGTGCATAAGTCCACATCTGCTGCATATCCTCCAATAAGTTTCCAGCAGTAACTGAACCATGAAAGACAACCAAATAAAGTACTGTTACTGGGGTTATAAAGAAGCCACCCATGAAACAACAAAAAACTTGAAGAAAAATAAATAAATACATCCCCCCCCCCCAAATCACAATTTCATACAACGAAAACACTTCCACATCATTTCATCAATATAGTATATAACCTTATATTTCTGCACTCCAAAATGCAACACCTTGCACTTACTAATAAAACTAATGATTAAACTTCTCTTCTGATTTTTTAACCAGTCAACTAAAATTTCTCACTCGTCAGGGGCAAGCAGACAAGCAAATGTTCCAAGTTCTATTCATACCAGATAGGGATGGAGTTGAACAGAGCTTGGAACATGTGCTTGCCTGCTTACCTGTGAAGAATATTAAAAATCAGAAGAGGAGTTTAATCATCAGTTGCATTGTGTAGTGCAGAGATATAAGGCTTTACACTATATTGATGGAACTGTGCTGCAGGGATGAGATTTGCAATCTGGTGGTGATTAACTGTGAAGTTCAGAGGGCACATTGCAAGTGTTGAAAAACGGCAATTACTGCTATGATAAGGACAACTAGGAGTACACTGATATGTACAAATAAGGAAATGGTTATGCCACTACATGAAGCAATGAATTGAAACAACATGTGGACTACTGGGCTCAGATTTGGTCACCTAGTTTTCATTATGATGTCGAAATTTTGGAGTAGGTTCAGATGAGTGACTAAGATAATATCAGGACTATGGAATGTAAATCACAGTTTAGGGAATAAGGTGAAAAGAGTTATGAATGGAATTTGGTGAAGAAATTTTACTGAATTAATAAATAAGGAATTATAAAATTATAAAATGAGCAGAAGATGAGGGAAGAAACAACCAGAAGCCATCCTTAATAGTTGGGTAATAGTGTTGCAAAGAAGGGTGTGAGAGGAGTAGAGTTTTTACATGTAGACCATGAGTAAATAGAACACATTACCAGAACATGTGAATGCAAGGAATGTTAAGGATTTTAATGTTCAGTGTGATAAATATGTTGTTGTTGCTGAGTGAGCCTACCACACTGAGTCCTGCCCACTCCAATGGATGGTGTAATTATGTTTAAAAAAAAAATATATATATATATATATATATATATATATATATTTTTTTTTTTTTTTTTTTTTACCTTGCTTATTGTGCATGTTTTGAACATGCTGGCCACTGCAAATTTTGTTGATTATGACTGATTCTGTCATAATGGAATACAATAAGAGGATAGGATGTGTATGAGGGTGGTCTGAAAAGTTCTCAGCCTCGACCATAGATGGCAACACTATCGGCAAGATTTTTTCTTTCAAAGTTGGTACATCTGTCATAAGCATCCATGTGAAATTGCAAGTCATTCTATCAAGTAGTTTGTTTTATACAGCTATCTGAAGCAAAAGTATTGTCTGTATCCCTTGAAACGGATAAAATTGAATATCATGCGGTTATAAAATTCTTTGTAAAAGAAGGTTTAATGCCAAAAGAAATTCCCATCCGAAGTCCATAAAAGTTCATGAGCACTTTTCTCCTTCATTTTCGACAAGAAATGGGCTACCAAGTTTAAACGTGGCCATACCAGCCTTGAAGATGATCCATGTGAAGGACATCCAAAAAGCGCACAATATGGTATTGGATGACTGGCAAGTCAAAGTGCAAGAAATTGCTGAGACTATAGGCATTTCAAAAGAATGTGTAGGATACATTTTGCAGGAAGAATCACTTTGCACAAGATGGGTGCTGCGCTTGCTCACAGCAGATCAAAAATGCACTCGCATGAAAATCTCTGAACAGTGCTTGGAGCATTTTAACAAGAATAAAACTGATTTTGTGAGTCTATTTATTATTATGGATGAGACTTGGATTCACCATTACACATCAAAATCCAAACAGCAGTCAAAACAGTGGACAGAAGCCGGTTGTTCAGCACCAAAGACAAAGTCGGTTCCATCAGCAGGAAACGTCATGGCATCAGTGTTTTAGGATGCTAAAGGCATTTTGTTTATTAATTATCTTGAAAAGGGTAAAACAATAACTGGGGAATATTATTCCGATCTTTTAAACCAGACTAGATGAAAAAATTCGTGAGAAAAGATCCAGTTTGCAGAAGAAAAAAAATTATCTTTCATCTGGACAATGCACCTGCCCACAAAGGTTTTGATAATGGGAAAATGAAAGGATCTGCACTATGAATTGTTGAAATATCCACCCTATTCCCCAGATTTGGCTCCCTCTGACTTCTATCTCTTCCCAAAACTAAAACTCTTCCTCACTGGTCAGCGTTTTTCTTTGAATCAAGAGGTGATTGCAGCTGTAGAGGAGTATTTTGCAGATCTCAATGAAAACCACTACAGAGATGGGATAATTAGGCTGGAGGCCCCATTATCCTGTCCCTGTAGTGGTATAAATGTATTAATCTTAAGGGAGATTAAGACTGGGGGGGTCTTAAGGGAGAAAAAAAATTTTTTTTTTGAAATTATAAATTTGTTGTTGAGCCAAGAACTTTTCAGAACACCCTCATAAGCATTATAAAAGTAAAAATACAGTAATATCCTGCGTTATGACAATCTACTCATATGACGCTTTTCAATTATGATGGGTGCCCATTTAAACAACGCTGTATCCACTCATATAATGGTTTAGCAACATGCCCTCTGCTGAACTGATGTGCAGCATGGATTGTTCACGATGTCATTACTCGCTATATCTTTGTATTTGTGTTTCGTTATAAACTTTATAACTATTTTATTGTTGTTAAAAATGCCAAATAAAATTCCAAGTAACGTCACTGTTGCTTCCAGTGAAATTCTGGAAGAAACAAATTTATTACATTACATGCTAAGATTAAAATTATTAAATTTAGTGATGATGGTATCTCAAACTCTGAAACAGGTGCAGGCTTAACCCTGCACTACTGTTGTTAGAGTTGTTTAAAAAACAAAGATAAAGTTCTTAGTGAAAAGTGCAACACTAGTTAATACCAGTTATCCATAAACATATCAATCTACCATGAAATGGGGTAGATCGATGCATTGATGCTTTTAATGCTGTAGGCTGATGTTCAAACAAGTTGGCTTGTTCTCTTAATCCAAGCTACTAAAGAATAACTTTTTCGCCTGTGACATCCTAAATCTTTCATTTGTGTAACTGACGTAAATAAATGCAGGAGTGCAGCAATATAAGGGTATGTACTATATTGATGAAATTGTGTTGCAGGAAGTGAAATTTATGTTAATAAATGACTGTTTAAAAACATTTATAAAACAAAACCTGCATCTACAAGTGTAAAAAAAAAAAGGCAGTGATTCACTATACAACAGTGGTCTGGAACCTAATGTGTCATATGACTGGAGTATATCTGTATGTAAAGAACGTTCAAGCATAATGCTAAGTAACCAGCTATTCCTAGCAGTGCATTTTATTAATAGCACAAAAGAAATTACCGCTCCCACTCCCTCTAAAGAAAGTTATTAAAGACACAGTATTAATGTTGAAAATAATCATATATAATTAATAAACATATAATAAATGATCATATGTCGCTATTAAATGAATACATAAATAGTTATTGGCCTCAATACTAGTTAAACAGGGTAAAAATTAGCCAAATCATCAATAAAATGCTTTTAAATTGACCAGGTCTGTGAATGAATGATTCCCTGACTGATGAGCCAGCACAAAATTTTTTCAAGCCTTTATTACAAAGAAAACAACTTGACCTACAAAGGTGGATTTCCTATCTTTTGTACAAGTGATCACTCATGCATGCTCTCTTTCTCTCAGCACATTATAGTGATCAAATCCATCAGCTGATTAGTTCTCTGCTGCATCTCAGATTTTCTTCAGTCAATAAGATTATGCAAACATCTTGTATTATGAAAACATGTTCATCCTATGAAATACACAAAAATAAACTAATACCATAATATATAAGCAAAAACTGATCACTCAGCTCACACTAGTGATAATTAGAAACTTATTACTAATGTGAAATTTCACAGCTGATGTGCCAAGACACAGCAAATGTACTACAGCGATTAGAAATACCAATGCTTCTTCCTCAAAACTGTTCTTATAAAATAGACTGATGATGATGGCTTGAAACCATACTGTCAAGCAACATCTTAAAGCTTGGCCTAAAATTAATATCCAATATTTGCATAAGATTAAACCTCTCTCTCTCTCTCAATGAAGCATCTCAAGTTTTCATAGAGCCATATAATTTTTCATATTATATGGCTCTATGAAATTATTTAAATCATGGATTAATGCAATGCTTAGTATGCCTCTGGTATCTCAAAACTGCATATTTAGAACTAAGCTCATGTGCATCTGCTTATTACCATGGTGATGTGAAGACAAATGGACCAATCCCAGAAATGAATGCTATTACATACCACCTTTTCAATTGGAACTGTTGTTCTCTTGTTCCATTACAATGTGAAGATTTTCATGTCCCCAAAATATGATGAGTGTATGTTACTGGAAATTAGGCCTCACCACAAAAGGCAATGCGTTCAAGAAATGCCCTGTCATCATCTATCTACAACAGCATTTCCAATGTGAACATGATCCAACAAGACTTGTTATTTGCTAGCAAATTCTGTATCAGCTGGATTTTGTAAGCCCTAAGATGTAGTGTTTTGTGCATGACATGGCACTGTGTACAGCAGACTATGAACAACACAGGTCACTGCTGGCCTGATGAACAGATTTACAGAATCTATGCTGAGAAGTTTCCCATATCACTTTGAGTTAATCCTGATCAAATGCCTAAACTATAACATTTTCTTGCTGGTAGTAAGAAGTGGGAAGTGTATTAAGTGTAGATGAGGAATATTTTTCATTGCTCAATGCTTGTAATATATTCAACAAGAAATTTCATAATTTGTGTGCTGAATTAAAACACTGATGAGGTTACTTAAAATAATACAGGAAACAGAACTTACCTGTAATTCCCACAAATGCATAAAGTAAAAATAAATCAGCATGTCAGTAATAAATTAAATGATTTTATATTTTAAACCATGGTTCTGTTTCATCCAAAGGAAAACAGCAAAAATATATATAGGGGAAAAAAAAAAAAACTATTACAAATAACTTTCAAATTAAATCTTTATAAACTTAAAAAAGTATAAGTCATGCATTTAGAACTTTACCGTGAGACTACAGAACTTCTGCTTCTTCAATAGTTAACATATAACTTATAGAATAAACACAAAGTTTAAAGGGCATAATAATAAATTAAAGTTTAAAGCCATAAAACTGAACTCTTGTTGTAGAAGTGAAAATGTTATATCCTGAATAACACCACTTCATAATTTCTATATTTTGACACCATAATAGAGAAATCTACATAAATCCCTATTAGGAATAAACAAACACCACAAGTCAAACAGATTCTCTTTCACATGGCTAGCATGATTTTTCACTGACATCCTACAGACTGGAAACATCATCCCCCAATTGTTCAAACGAACTAAAATAATCAAAGCCTGTGAAATCAAACGGCCTCTCACAAAATTATCAGCCTATTGCCTTGCTAAGCAAGTTATAAATTACTACAGTGCATTTTTAATTATGGAAAAGTGGTTTAGAACTAGGACTTTGAAAAGAAGGGCAATGAAACAGGTGGTGCTAACCCTAATTGTGATACAAGTGTTGTAACGGCAAGTAAATTTTATACTATTAAAGATGAAGAAACAAGCAGTTTAAAGAAAAATTACAGTAGGAAATATAACAGTTCATATTTGGAATTTGTGTTTACTTGGTGTGGAGATGAAAGTAAACAGAAACCTCAATGTGTTTTGTGTTATGAAGTGTTGTTGAACGCAAGTGCATGAAACCTGCGAAACTCCAACATTTAGAAACTAAACATTGTGATCTGAAAAATAAGCCAATTAAATTTTTTCAGCGACTTAGGGACATTAAATCATAGGAAAGATATAGTTTTGGCCATGGGTTCCATTAATAGCAAGGCACTGGAAGCATTCTATCGGGGAAAATTTGCTACTTCCAGCTATAAAAGATGTGGTAAAAATGATGTTTGGCAACAAGTTACTAAAAGATGTTGATTTGATTCCTCTTTCAAATGACACTGTCGGTCGCAGAATTAATGATATGGCAGGTGATGTAGAATCTCAGTTAATCGAAAGAGTTAAGAAGAGCCCTTATTATTATTATTACGTACAACTCCAAGGAGTCCTTAGACTCATCAAGAGAGGCCCGAAACATCATGTCAAGAACAACTATTCAACATCCACAGAGTATCTATCATACTTTGCCTTGAACTCATTCACAGTCATGACACCCACAACAGTCTCTAGCAGCTTATTCCACTCATTCACCACTCCCCAAGTAAAAAACCTAGTTCTAACACCCTTACTAACCACCCCAGTTTCCATGGATGGCCCCTACTCCTCCCACCACCAGTCCTGTTCTGAAAAATATCCTCTGAATTAATCTTATAGAGATTATGCGTTACAAATAGACGAGACTACTGATGTTACAAGTGATGCACAGTTAATATATATAAGATATGTGCATGATAACATTCATTATGATATTCTGTTTTGTAGAACTTTGCCATCTCGAACAACTGGAGAAGAAATATTTCACACTCTCAATAATTGCATAATACAAAAAAGGATCCAGTTGCAAAAATGTATAGGATTCTGTTTGGATGGAGCTTGCACCCTTATAAGCAGGCATAGTGGGGTTGTTTCTATGATCAAGGAAGTAGCTCTGGATATGAATTTTGTACATTGTTTCATACATAGGGAAGAGTCAGCCTCCAAAGGAATGCCACCAGAATTTAAAACTGTGCTATATAACACTGTAAAGCTAGTTCATTTTATAAAAGCTAGACCGTTAAATAACAGGCTATTTTCAGTACTCTGCAATGAAATGGGCAGTGAATATATATAACTTTTGCTTCATTCTGAAATTCGCTGACTTTTCAGGGGCAAAGTACTAACAAGGTTATTTCAATTAAGGCATGAAGTTTTATTATTTGTAAATGAACGCAATTCTGATTTTGCATCACTCCTTCTTGACGAAGCATGGTTATCAACACTATCCTATCTTTCAGACATTTTTTCGAAATTAAATGAACTAAATCTTTCCCTTCAGGGAAATTCTTTAACTGTTCTTGATGCCTACGACAAAATAAAGGCATTCGAGAAAAAACTGGCTTTATGGATTAATTATGCAAAAGACAGACAATTTGCACCTTTTCCAACATTGGAATCCTTTTTAATGGAAAATTATATTTTTGTTGATTCTGAGTTTCTGGAAAGGGTTTGTGACCACCTGAAAAATCTGAAACGGAATTTTGAAACATATTTTCCAAATAACTTTTATAAGAAATTTTCTGTGGGTTTGCGATCCATTTCAGGCTTGCAGTCACGAGAATGACCTTTCGTTATTGAAAAAAAAGAACAGTTAATTGAGCTTTGAAGTGACAGTGGACTTAAAATGAAATTCCGTGATCTTGGTTTGGCTTGATTTTGGCTCTCGCCTTCAGTGAGAAGTGAATTCACCAAATTATCTGAAGAAGCAATGAAAATCATCATCAGTTCTCTACAACCTATCTTTGTGAGAAAGGATTTTCATCGCTCCTTCAAATAAAAACAAAATACAGAAATTGTCTTCGTGTGTGTGCCAATCCTCGACTGAATTTGACCAATATTGAACCAGATATCCAGCAATTCTGCAAGGGCTGAGAAGCTTAACCATCTCATTAAAAGTAAGTAGTAACATAATTAGATCATATTATTTATTTGCTTAATAAAAATTAAAACTCCGTTCAATGATGATACACTTTTAATCGTTTACTTCCAATTTAATTAATTATGTTATAAATGGCACAGTTTTTCCGAAGTGTTGGCAATTCCTACATAGGTTTTTAAAAAAATTACGAAAAGTCAAAACGACATGTAGGGAAATAAATTAAAAATGCTATGTTTATTTTTGAAGTAAAACTTTAATTCCAACATTCTAAAATGTTATTTTTTTTTTGCTTTTCTATTTGCAAAATTGATGACATTGTCTAAGTCTTTTGCTGTTTTATATATAGTAAGGCAAGATTTATTAAACGCCAAAAAAGTGCCGCCCGCAGCAGATCCCCCCCTCCCCCCAGCTACGCCTCTGTAACTTAGTGGTCCGTAGAATTGTTTTCAGCATTTTACTGGTCCTTGGCCTTAGAAAGGTTGAGAAATGCTGGTGTATGTGATAATGGTAGTTGCGGCTCGCTGGAGTTGGTGGATTGAGTGGTGGACACAGAGAGTTGTAGAATAAGTGTCCTCCCTTGATGAGTCATTGAACTTCCTCGAGATGTCATGTAATAATAATAATATGCCTAATACATGCTCCAAACATTTTGGGTATGCTGATGACTGGGCTACAGCAGCTACACATAAATTTGTCAAAATGATGGAAGAAATTAAAATCCTAACTACTGATGTGAATTCCCTAGGAAAAGATTTTTGCAAATGGAGACTCAAGCCTAGTGTAAACTCGTGCTTCCACCTTAACAACAAATTGCCAAATAGACCTTTAGCATGTAAGAAGTACAATACCTTGGAGTCATCCTTAACAGGATGGTATTGTACAAAATTCACCTGTCTAAAACAGCTGAAAATGAAAAATAATGTAATAAAAAAACTCTACAGCACCTCTTGGGGTGTTATAAGGCCAAGGGCCGAGCACCTCAGCCCTTATCTATTCTGATGCAGAATACTGTGCTCTAATTTGGATGAATATTGCTCATGTGAAACTTGTAAATGCACACAATAACACCATGCACTTGATCACAGGTACGATTAAATAAACTCCTATTTATTGGTTCCCAATTCTGAGCCATATTACACCATCAAACCTATGCAGATAAAATGCACTTCTTCAAGAATACAAGAAAAAAATCATGTCCAATCAACAGCTTTCCCATCTGACCTTGAGGACCTTAATATCAACAGACTTCATTCTAGAAAACCACCACTAAGAACTGCAGAGGTGCTTCTGGCAAACAATTTCTACATGAATGATGCCGCAAGGTGGTTTGAAGGATCACCATCAGAATGCCACCACACTATGCCATGTATCATGGAAAAAAACTTCCTGGTTTTGAATTACTGCGTAGAATCTGTTCATCCTTCAATAAAATTAGAACATGATATGGAAGATGTGCCAACACTTTTCACAATGGGAAAATGCAGTTCCCCCAAACTGTGATTGTGGAGCTGAAATGCAATCAGTGCGGCATCTTATACAAGACTGCCCTTTAAGAGTCTACAAAGGAAATTTTAGTGACTTCCTGTTCGCAACCGAGGAATCAATTGATTTTATTTGTAATCTAGATGTTAACTTGTAATATTTTATTGTTTGTCATACAGTTGATGCTTTATGATCTATAATATGTCATATGCTAAACAAATAAATCTCTCACTCACGTGCGAGGGATATTCAACTAGTCTTACCACCAGAATTTTCTTCGAAGACTTCATTGCAATCATTGCTTTGTAAACAAAGCAATTTTATGCAAGACTTCATATAAACATATATATTTCATATGTATATATTTATTATTATTATTCGTGACACCTCCAAGGAGTCCGAAGACTCATCGCGGGAGGACACCTACTACAACTGTCTCCACCACTACACCGAACCTTTACTACCAATCATCTCCATCAACGCCATCTACCACCCACCACAACTAGCATTTTTTATCTGTAAATTGCGTGTATTCTGAAGGGCCAATATGTCTGTATGCAGGATGAAAAACCCAAGTTTCTGGGAGGAAAAACCCTGCTACCTCCATATGAGATCAGCTAACCTTTGATTGAAAAAGTTCACATAAAGATTCCTCCCATCGTGACGAGAATCAAACTTATTTAACTATTTATAAAGTGGTGTGATTAGCTAAGCTTATAAAATGGAATAGAGCTGCTCTTAAAATATCAACGTTAGGTTATGTATTGATGTTTATTGGCTAATTACATTATCATTAACAGCAATTTTAAAATATTATAGAGAACAAATTTGAACACATCAATGTAAAAAATATGGACCACTAAGTGTGCATGGAAATATGGAATAGCACAAATGAAATGCATTAAAAGAATCAAAACTAAGAATTTTGAAAAAGTAATAAAAACTAAAAATAACTAACATATATTGCAATCAGATTGGCATTTTAAATTATGGTATCCTGGCTGTTTCAGAAAAATCGTCAGAAGGTGAAAACTTGTTATGAATTAGAACATGCATAGTTCATGAGATAATTGAAGGTCCACTGGTTGGAGTGCAAAGGGAAGTTATTTATTTTATTTAATTGTCAAAATGGTGAAGTTTGATTGGGTCCATGCATGTTTATCATATATTTGTTGGTTCTCATGGCCAGACATTCTGAGCAACATAGTCTGCTTTTTTGTTTTTCTTGGAAATCAACAGTAACATTATCGATTTCAGAGTTTTAACTGCATAGCAAGTAGTGATGTTTCAGTGGTAGGATTTTGTTAATAGTCTGTTTTTGTATCTTTTCTTTAAGGTGAAATGTAGGTAGTGAAGTGTAAAGATATTATGATCATGGATCTAATATAGAAAGTATTGTATCTATATTACTAATTAATTTTGTAAACCATGTTAAAACATGGTAACATGTTAGATGCCATCATGGTTGTTTTATGTTTTTATATGTTTTGTAGTTTATTACTAGTGCTAAGACAATATTGTAACTTTGGGAGAAAGGCACATAGTTTTCAGCAGAATGGATAGTATAATCTAGTAGCTGTTATAGATACTGCCCAAGATGGAGGATACCTTTGAGGTAAATGATTTCTTGATTGGAGAGAGATGAAGAATAAGAATTTGTGAAAATTAATAAATTGTGTTCGACAAATCTTTTTATAGAAAGAGTGACAAGGAGAAAAATGTAAGCAACTGCCACTATTAGTAGGTTTGTCAGAGACTGTGCCTAGGGAGGAGGGGATCCAAGTAGTGGTTTGCAAAAGGTATTATCAAGCCCACATCATGGAAAGGAGAGTGATTGCTCTCTGTATTGATGCTATGTCCAAGAGTCTGCTCCTGTATGTGCCTAATCTACCCTTTCAAAGTGAATTAAAAACAAAACTTACAAACCAATGATGACAGTGACTCTGCTGTTGAAATAAATCTCTCTCAAAGGCCAAACCAAACACAATATATTATAAAACATGACAGAAACTTTTACATTCATTTTACTAACATCTGTGACATAAACAACATAAATCATCATCATCAACATACATCATCACTCAAAGAGCATCCAGACCAGACCTCCTACTTGACAGAAACTCAAATTACAGCTAAAACCAGCACAGCCCTCCTTCAATGTCCAGATTACTTTCCACTTGATTCCTTTTGCCAAAAGGACAACACCCCCTGTGTATTTGCTGTGATCGAACAATGAGTGGGGATATGCCAAATTTAGAATCCCCTGTTTTTGACCTACTCAGACTTAAAATTTCCTTGGTCTAGTAATAACATTCATCTGCTGTAAATTATACTTTCCAGAAATGGTTTAATCCTTTATCCAAGTGTAAGAAAAAAAGTTCATACATGAAATATCTTCATGACTGGGCTACTGGTATACAGAGGCTGTTGACTTTACATTAACTGCATCAGTATCCCATAATGTTAAGCATACTTCCTTTCAGACATGTATATTCCTGTGCATTATGGGAAGAGTCACTACCCAGAAGAGTTGCAACCTTAATGTATCGCCTTATTAAAATATTCTGGATCAGAGTTAAATGCAAAAAATTTTTAAACTGGATTACAAAATAAATTATGCTTGCCAAGAAATTATATTCTTGTTTAATCCTCCAAGTGTAAAGTAAACAAAGTTTGTGCAAAGTCAGGGAGAGTGAAACAAAGTCTTTCTTCTGGGAAATGAGACAGGATTACTTTTTGCAGAATTAAAACTCACCAGGTTATTCACACCCCACTTGAAAATAGCAAAGACATCAGTATTTAAGGTATTAGTTACAGAGGATCTTGAAGCCTGGATCACCCAAGGACTACAAAGTTTTGAGAATGAAAAAAAAATGAGGAATGGAGTAGTACAGTCATCAGCAAAACTATGAATATGATTGGATGTCAGAGAGAGGAAGATCATTGAATATAGGAGGAAGATAGCACAGAGCCCTGAGGTAGTAGCATTGATTTCTGATGAAAGGAAATAAACCATCATGAGCAAAGAATGAGCTAAGAGGAAGCATGCAATCTATTCACAATGGGTAGGAGGCATACCATAAAATGGTAGCTGGGAAGGCGAAGATGCCAAACTCAATCAAATGACTTGGAAATATCAAGAACTTGAGTTTTCTGAATGTCTTAGCTTGAAATCTCCGAGCACTGTGGTTTGCGGAATGAGTAGGACGAATGGAGAGCATTATTGACAAACTGTATGTGATAAAACACCAAGGCACTCCTGTATTGGTGGCTAGGCTCAAAGAGAGGGAGCTATTCACCATGATATGAAACAACTTGTGACCTCAGGTGAGTGAGATCAGCCAAAAAATTCAATTCATTGTGCAAAGAGAATGGTAAAATCCATATTAGTAGTCACTTAGTAATTGGTGAGTCTCCAAGTAGTGAAGCACTTGGCTCCAAACACCAGACATTCCATGTCATGGTGAATAGCTCCCTCTCTTTGAGCCTAGCCACCAACAGGAGTGCCTTGGTGCTTTATCACCTACAGCTTTGTCGATAATGTTTTCCATTCATCCTACCATTCTGCAAACCATACAGTGCTCAGAGATTTCGAGCTAAGATAATCTTCACCTTCTTGCTCTTCAGTTTTGCCTCTTCTAACAACTCCTTTATATCCTCCCTCATAGAATACTTCTCACCTCTCAAATCATTTGTGCCAACCAAGACAATCAATTCCTTGAACTTATTTTTTGCATCCTGATTGCGTGACTAATATTGTGAATTTTTGGTCCAGTGAAACACGATTTTGTCACACTTTCATTAAGTACTCCCCTGATCACCGAGTCTCCATAAATAATTTTCTCTTTAATTTCTTTTTCTTGTTTGCTCGGTCTTCATTACTCTTTATTACTACCTCAGACTGCCTTCTTTCTCTTCTCAGGCCTGCTAAGTTCTTGCTGCTTCTGCAATTTTTCAATTTTGCACTTTGTCCTGTGAAGGATAACAATCAAGTGTGCTATTTCTTTGTTTATGTCAATTTTATACTCCTCTATTTTCTGAGCACCCATTTAACATTAATAACATCATTTTCCTTCCTACCATTGGTACTGTCCACTCTGACATTTGCTACATTCTCGTCACCTAATAGGCACTCACTTTTAAAACATTCAATATACACTCTATCCAGTTTCAATTTCATCATCATAATCATTGCATATCAAGGATTTAGGCCTAGAGTTCCGGCCTTAGAAGTCATTGTTGAATCTTTTAAGAGGACGTCCTGGTTTTCTTTTTCCTAATGGCTTGTATTTCAAGGCTTGTTTGGTAATCTTTCTATTTTCATTCTTTGAACGTGTTCCATCCATTTATGTTTAGATTTTTTAATTTTTTCTATTACTGATTCTTGGTTTAATTCTTTCATAATTTCTTTGTTTCTTTTGTGATCAAATAGAGTATACTTTGCAGTTTTTCTCATAAACTTCATTGCTGCTGTTATTAATCTTCATTTGTCTTTTTGTTTTATTGTTCAGATTTCACTTCCATACAATAAGACTGATAAGGCTAATGCATTGTATACTTTTAGTCTGGTTTGTTTTAAATATAGAGTTAATTACACCTGATATTTTTAAATATCTTGCAATTTTTAGGTTTATATCTTTTTCATTTTCATATGTGATCATATATCCTAAATAGTTAAATGAATTCACCTGTTCTAAGATCTTGTTATCTATTACTATTTTAGTTCTTACTGGATCTTGTCCTTTAAAGGCCATAGTTTTTGATTTTTCTGTTGATATTATCATCTCATTTAGATCTAATGAATAAAATGGAATAAAAATTTCCATCAAGGTATTAAACTTTCTCCTACTGTGAACTTAAATGGAGAGTGTTTAAGTTCACAGTAGGGGAAAGTTTAATACCTTGATGGAAATTTTTATTCCATTTTATTATTTCATTTAGGTAAATATTAAAGAGTTGCTGAGAGGGGGCATCCCTGTTGGGACCCTTAGTTTATCTCTCTCGTATACGATAGCTCATGATTTAATCTTATTTGTATTTGATTATTTTCATACATACTTATGATAGCTTTTAGGATATTATTTAGTAATTGTCTTTCTTTTAATATGTTAAATAAAATGCTTGTTTTAACTTTGTCAAATGCTTTTTCAAAGTGAATAAATGCAATATGTGTTTCTAAGTTGTATTATCTTATTTTCTCTATTATTAATTTTAGCCAAAAGGCCGGGTCTATACATGATCTTCCTTTTCTAAATCCATTCTGTACTTCTAAAATAAAGTTATCGGAATATTTCATTAGTTTGCTATTGAAAATTCTGCTATATATTTTGTAACAGAAATAGTTTTTAGGATCATCTCTACTACATTTTTTAAAGATAGGAATCACAATGGCTTTTTTCCATTCTATTGGAGTAACCAGTTAAATAGATTTTATTTAAAAATAATAGGAGTCTTTCTTTGAATCTTGTTCCTGCATATTTATATAGTTCTGAACCTAGCTTATCTTCTCCAGGTGATTTTCCATTTCTTGTTTCTTTCAGGCTGATTTCTAATTCTTTAGTTATTTCCTTTTCATTTTCATTAAATGTTTGGCAGTTGTCTTTTTTTAAATATTTATCTGTCAACAATTCTGTGTAGAAATTTAGAAATTCTTCTAATTTCAATTCAGTGTTTAATTTTGTTTTCTTTAATATCTGCATTTAGGTGTTTCAAAATCTTATATACATTGGGTCTTATTTTATATATATCATGTTCTAAATTAGAAACGAATTTGTTCCATGATTCTCTATGTCTTCTGACTTCTCTTTTAGCTATGGCTCTTATTCTTTTATATTATACTATGGGGGCTAGACCTCCCCCCCCCTCCTGGCAGGTCCGAACTCTTGTCTACATATTTCTGTAGATCTCCTGCACCAACCTGACACCTCCAGACTTCTTGCCTTGGCACTATCGTATGTATGCTTTCTCCAGGTCAATAAACACCAGATGTAGCTCCAGTTGTTTCTCTCCAAACTTTTCTATCATCTGCTGTAACCCAAAGACAGCATCTATTGTTGATCGACCAGGCATGAAGCCAAATTGCTTCTTTGCAATCTCCACCTCCTTCCTCAATCTTCATCAAGACCCCTTTCTAGGATTTTCATTATGTGGGACATCAACTTTATTCCTCTGTAATTCTTACAGTCTTGTGCATCCCCCTTTACCCTTGTGGATGGAGACAAGAGTACTTTCCCTCCATTCCTCGGGTATATTTTCCTGTTGGCAAACTATATGCAGTTATGTTCTTGTACCTCATGGCTGTTTACTGTAGCATGCTAAGTCACAGTTTCAAACAGGTCCCACAGCAGGTCAATTCCCTCTTCCCCCAGTGCCTTCCATGCCTCCACTGGAATCCTGTCAGGGCCCACCGATTTTCCATTCCTCATCCTTTTCATGGCCTCCGTCACTTCTACTCTACTGATGTTCTGCACCATCCCCTCAGAAGGCTGCCCATCTTCTCTGTGAGTCCTTGCATTTTCCTCATTCAAAAGCCCTCAAAGTATATTCTCCATCTGTTTCTTATGTCCACATCCCGCCATAATACTCTTCCTTCAGCGTCTTTGATCTGCCTCACATGTAAGATGTCCTTTGTTGCTTTATTTCTACATTTCACTAGTTGGTAAATTTTTTCTCTGTCATTCCTTTGTTTCTAATTGATCATACAGATCTTGATATGCCATTGCCTTCGCCTGTGCCACAACTCTCTTGGCTTCTTGCTTTCTCTCTCTGTACACTTCTCTGTCCTCTTCCACTCTTGACTCATCCCACTTCTGCTTTGCCTTCCTCTTAGCCATCACTGTTTCGTGTACATTATTATTCCACCACTAACCCTCCTTCTGCTCTCTAATCTTTCCAGATATTCCCACCAAGCACCTCGATTGCAAGCTCAGAATTGCTTTTGAATTATGTCTCCACCAATCTTGTACACTTTCTAATCCATCCGAAATCCTCTCTAATACCCTCTCCCTAAAACAGTTCCTCACACTCTCTTCTTTTAAGTGAAACCACTTAATTGTCTTCATCCCATGGCTTCCAAAGGTTCTTATCTTCGATTTTATTTTAAAGTCTGTGCACAGCAGCCGATGTTGCTGTGCCATTTGATCTTTTGGGATTACCTTACAATTGTCACTTTCTTAAGATGTTTTCTTCTAGTCTAAATGTAGTCAAAACTAGGAAATGATTAAAAGTAATATTTAATGTTTCAAATATTTCATCTTAGTTACATCATCAAGGAGTATGAAATGAGACTTGTAACAAACACAAAGGCAGCAGCACAAAACTAATTAAAACACATGGACAAAAGACAAGAGTCCTAATTAGGTGAGGGACCCTCTAGGGACATCTGCACAGCCGAGAATGTAAACTGGGCTCTCGAAGTATTAGTGTTTCCCATTTTGGAAGTTTTATGTAACCATATTTATTTAAATTAGGATGATTTTTAAGAGCAGCAGCAGATTCTAAAAATAGTCTTTCTTTCCTAAATTTACTGTGATGGTCTTTTTTTCTTTTTTTTTTTCAATTGATTCTATGAGCTGTATCCAAAGCATGGTCTGCAAGGCTAGATTAACCATAGTCATGACAGCAGATGTATTTTTTATGTTCTTCCATTCAGATTGCAGGAACAAAGAACTCTATATCCACCTGGAACTGAGAAGGGAAGGAAGAAGAGGTGGAGAAGATAAGGGTAGCTAGTTTTAAATGTGATTTGAAAGTGATTCAAAGATTGTATTTCCTTAAGATTCTGGATATTTTCTCTGATGTGCCTTGGACACAGGTGACAGCATTACTAAAATATTTTTCAAGAGAAGATTGTGGATGGGGGAAATGATTATTTTTTTGATTATGTGAGAACTGTAACCATTAGATAGAAAAGTGTGGTTTATATGATTGAGATCTGTTGTAAGAGAGGTCTCATTGGAACAAAGGTTATAAGTTTTATTCGTTAGTGTTTTTATGACACCATACTGTTGAGCGGGAGGGGGGGAGTGATGGGAAAGTTTGTGATTATATCTGCCTGTGTGAGTGGGTTTCCTATATGCTGAAAAGGACAGGTTACCATTAGGTAGGCAGGCGACCAAGGTGTCTAAGAAAGGCCAGACTACTATTAGTTTCCTTTTTCATAGTAAATTGGATTCTAGGGTGAAGGCTATTGAGGTGACATAGAAAAGTATCTAATGAGTATGGGCCATGAGACCAAATAGAAAAGACATCATCTGCATTTGTAGATGATATCTTTAGACGGTGTAGAGATTTGTGTGTTACAAGTCTCATTTTGTACTCCCTGATGATGCAACTGACACAAAATATTAGAAGCATTAAATACTACTTTTAATCATTTCTTGATGCTGTTTCACTCCATTAAACTTTTATGAGAAAAGCTATGTGTAAAATATTTTAATCAAGAAAACATACATAATATTACAAAGTAAATACAACTGTTCAAGAAATAAGTCAATTTAATAAATTTAGCATTTTCCCTATTCACTGAAAGGTTTTTAAGAAACCACATCAAAAAACTAGTTATGAATGTTCGTATGCTATAGGGAACTCCTAGAAGTTTTTACAGGAACCCAAAGATTCCATGGAACACAATTTACAAAACATTGTTTTAGAGAATATAAAGAATGCTTTTTGGAGACACAGATTGTTAAACAGAAGTTAATGTACTTTGGACATTCATGTAAGCAGATGAATCACTGTAAAAGGCAACTAAAAGTTGAAGACAGAAGGCATGAGAAGGAAAGGAATACAGCAGAAGAGTTGGATGGCAAACAGTTCAGTTTTCCCATTCAAGATTACCAAAAGTTGGAAACAACTAGATGGTATATATATATATATATATATATATATATATATAGGACATCAGATCAAGAAAAGGCATGACAAATCTCAAGAGAAAAGCTGTTCAAAATGCTACAATTATATGGGATGCAACTCATAATCTATATCTGAGTTGCAAGTTAGCAGTTAGAATTGAGAAGTACAGGAAGATGGTCTGATATAAAATCAAGGGGATATATTATCTTCACTGCAGTTCATCTATATGGATTGTTTTTATGAATAAAGAGTAGCATTAAATCTGATATCAATTGGAGATATTAATCTTAGTTCTTTATGTAGATGACATATTCTTAAATAAATCCAGTATAAGTCTGTAGGATTCTTTAATTAAATCAAAATAAATAACTGTTTTGGAAAATTTGGTATGAAAATCAGCAATAAAAAGACAAATTCTATAAAAATAGGCAGAACACTAAAAACATCATCTTGAATGGGAAACCTATTTATACTCAACTGTTAGGGAAGATGGCAAATTAAATACAGAAATAGACAACGGAATAAGCAAAGCTGGCATATGGACAGTCAAGTGAATTAATTTAAATGAAATAAGGGAAGAAATTAGTCACAATGCTTAATTACTTGCAAGCAAAATGTTCATCTGATTTTAGTTATGCTGCAAGAAACTAATAAACACTGGGCATGTGACTTGCACCATTGTCCAAGTCAAGAATAAAACTGTATCCACTACACAATCTTACTAAACTTACAAGTCACACTGATAACCTTCCCAAGATGTGCAATCTATGCCTATCCAAAACCAATCTATCTATTTAATAAAGATCCGCAATTGGTAGTTCAACTTTTTGGACTTCATCCAAAATCATATGCTAATGGTAACCACATCATATTTGCAGGAGATTCTAAAATCAATATCACACAAAAAGGTCTTCTCTTGAGGAGTAGAAGGCAGCCCTACCAAGAAATATCTTGATAGATATAATTCATCTAAGTACATCATATCCTTAATAAGAGGAATTACATATCTTTTATCACCAATATCAGACTATGACTTCATTCTTCCTATCAGGCCATTTGCAGACACAGATGCAGAGCAATAATGGATGTTCAACAACAGTCCACTACAGGATACCAATTACTTAATAAGCTCAAGGTCAGTGCTCGCATGAGTGATAAGCCAACATCACAACAAATCAAATCACTTAAAATATTCACAGAGAAGTATCATTAGCTTGAAGTTATTCATTTTATGCAAGGAAAATGGTGAAAAGGTTATATCAAGGAAGCAAGTGTGTTTTTGGTCAGTGAGTTTAAAGTAGCCCATAGTGATACTGAGACTGACATCAGGTGGGAAGGCCTTCAGTGAGCAAGACAGAAAACAACATTTTGCATATTAAGGGCATCATTCTTGAAGACCAACAAGTGAAACTGCATGAAATTGCAAAGGTGTCACCCTTTGCAATTTCAATTAAGCCCACTGTTTACAAAATTGTTTCCAATGTCCTTGGCTTTCGAAAGGTGTCCTCCCACTGGGTACCTCGCCAATTGTTAGAGGGCAACAAGAAGAGTATAGAGATGTGCCTGGAGAACCTATTGCTATACAGTGACAAAGGCAAGAATTTTCTTGCCTGCATAGTCAAGACTCTGCTATCAGAAATGTCATGGCCACGATGTTCTGGGATTGCCAGGCATTCTGTTGGTGGACTTCTTGCCATAGGTAGGAACAATCAATGCAGAGCTTTACAGTGGACAAACTGAAAGCCAATATTCAATGTAAATTGAATATTGGCTCCTGATAAGCACCATGATTTTGGGGCATGATAACACTACTCCACACACACCACTTGTGAATAGTTGCACTTCATTGGGAAACTCTGCCACACACTACAGTCCAGAAAGTGCATTCAGATTTCCATTCATTTTGCATCCTCAAAAAATCCTTTCCAGAAAGTATTTCATTACAAACGAAGTTCATCAGGCAGTGCAACATTGGGACAAGTGCATCAATAAATTTGGAGATTATGGAGAAGTAGTGCATGTTCAGTTATTTCTTAGTGTATAATTTCAACTTCCTTATTAAACATCCTCGGGGAAAAAAATGTGTTACCTTACTTTCCACAAACCCTTCATAACTGACATTGTATTAATTTACTATAAAAGAAACATTATATTAATTCACTATTCAAGAAGCATAACAAACCTACACATTTTTGCATTCAATCATTAACTGTTAATATGTCATAGTATAATATTTTAAATAACAGCTTCACACATAAGAGAAAACTAAATAGAATTTATTAAGTCTATATATAAAAATACATCTCCAAACACACTGTTTCTCTCATCAGAAATATGTCTCACACATCCGCTTATATCTCAGGCTATGCCATCACTTAAATTGGAACTCTCATTAATTTCTAAAACACCCAATAAATAAGGATCTATGTAGCAGCTTGGTGTTTTTCAATTGGATCCTATAGTTAGGGTTTCAATTCCATGTTGTGTGAGGCCAGATTTGTGCAGTTTAATAAGACAGATGTGTTCTTGATGTTCAGAGATGCAATTAATTATAGATCTTCCTGTTTGTCTGTAGTAAGACATCTTACAAGAACATGGAACTTTGTCTTTTAGAGAAGGTAGCAGCGAGTTTGTTTTTCTTCATAATTTTTGAGACATTCAAGATGCCTTTGACATATGGTATAGGAGTCTTACAGGCTGCTTCTTGCTGGGTTGATGTATAAGGAAGTGGCTGATGATGTTATGAGTTATTTGTGGATTGTATCCATTTAATAAGGCTGTATCTTTAATAATTTTCAATTGTTTAATAAATTTAGTTTAATCCTTTATCCAAGTGTAAGCAAACAAAGTTTGCACCTGAAGTATTACTCTGGATTTAGAGAAGCCTGAAGTATTTTCAGGCTTCTCTAAATCCAGAGTAATTTAATAATAAGGTGAGACACCTTTTGGCAACTCATATAGGTATATGACTTCTCCATTGCTTCCACCTTAGTATCAATACCTCTGGGTCTGGCTCCCACTAAGGAGACCTCGATAAAGGCCGAAACCGGTCTGGATAGTGGCCTTTCCCTTAATGCATAGCATTATACATGTCCGCAAGGAGATGTGCTTTGCATTATGGGCGATACTAAGACAAGTAGTGATGAGAGCTTGGTCCACCTTTACCACAAGTTGCCTCAGTCCTGAAGATACTTCATGTGCAAACTTTGTTTGCTTACACCTGGATAAAGGATTAAACTAAATTTATTAGTTTATAAGTTTATTAGTGTAAAATAAACTTCCAAAATTTCCAATTCTTGTTTTAAAGATTCTTCTGAGGAACAAAATTTGTGTGCTCTGGATACCAAAGATTTTATGCCATATTTCTGAGATGGATGGTGAGCCGATGAATTGTGGATGTAACGACCTGAAAAAGTTGGTTTACGATAGACAGATGTGGAAATGGAACCATCTTGTTTTCGTTGCATGTGTATATCAAGACAGGAGATACTTTGTGATGATTCTTTTTCTAGTGTGATTTGATGCTAGGATGAAAGTTGTTGATCTTATCTAGAAATGAGTATAGTTCTTGTTCAGAGTGACTCCAGACTGCAAAGATATCAACATATCGTGGTCATATTTTTGGTTTTGGTTCAAGGGCGAAAATTCCATCTTCTAGGTTCCAGAAAAAGGTTGGCTAAGTTAGGTGATAAGGGAGAGCCCACTGCTGTTCCTTCCTCTTGTTTATAAATTTTATATCTTTCCATGTGAAGTATCCAGATGTGATAGCAAATTTGAATAATTCCACAATGGAAATTTTTGAGTTAACAATTCTATTGTCTCCTTGTGAGGAATATTAGTGAAGAGGGAGAGGAGACAATGTCGAGGCTTATTAGCATGTCTGTTTCTGACAGTTAAATGTCTTTTATTTTTTGTGCAAAATTCTGTGGAATTTTTAATTGATAAAGCTGAGAGTGGCCTATGAGAGGACGGAGAAGGTTAGACAAAAATCTTGATATTTTAAAGTCAGGCTGCTTATAAACTCCACAATAGGTATAAGTGGACCTTTTGTATAGTTTAGGTGAACCATATATATTCTAGGAGGCCTAACATAGTATGTTCTGAGTCTTTCGGTGGTTTCCTGATCTATGGATGTTGTTTCAGTAATTTGTTGAGTTTCTTGAGCTGTCTGTTTGTAGGATCATAATCTAGTTGGGAGTAGGTATTTCGATCTTGAAGTAATAGATTCATTTTCCAGTCATATGAATTGGTATCTAAGGCGATACTATTAGATTCATTTTCCAGTCATATAATTGGTATTTTCCTTGTTGGCTTTGGTGATAACTATGTTTTTATTTCATTTTAAGGAGTTCAGGGCTTTTAATTCTGATGGTGAAATATTCAAGTCTGAAGGTTTGGCATCATAGATTATTTTGGCTATTTTAAAATGTAGTATATTAGCTTCGATATTAGATAGATGGTTGGTGTTCCTTTCAATGTTCTGTATGAAATCTAGATAAGGAATATGTTTAGGCAAAATGGAAAACTTATGACCTAATACATTCATTTCATCTTCTGTTAATGGATGGCCAGATAAGTTTACAACCCATTTATCAGCAAGCTGGTAATCTTCAATCACGCTACTGTACGCATAGAGGGATTTCAATGTAAGCATGCACACTAACTGTTCTTTGGAATGTAATTCTAATAACTGTATACTGATGATGTCTTAAGATACTTAAGACGAAATATCTACATATTATTAAAATTTAATTACTGTGGTATACATGTGAATTTAGTTATAACTATATTACCTTCACATTACTTTATTTTCGAGGGATAAAGTAAGGATCTCTACTCTCTGGACAACTGTATATGTTAGACATCAAACTATTCTTGAAATAACTACATAACACCTTGCTCTCCACACAAACCTACTTATGAGACTTACATCTTAAGATCAGTTTATCAGCATATGATGATAACATCACAACACAATCATCATCATACACAATGAGGAGGAAATGAAAGCAATCCACATGGAACATAGACTATATGCTCATGCCTCTAGTGTAAAATTAAAAATGGAAGACCAGAAGGGACTCTCCTGTCAAGTGAAGAACACTCACCTGGACATAGTTGCACAGCTCAGGCAAATGGAGCAATGTATAAGTAATTTCTTCATGGGGGGGGGGGGATAATCAACCAGATGGCTGCAAGTATGCTCGGACACCTTCAAAGTCTCCCCCTTCCTAAGCATTTTTTCATAAGATCCAAAAGGCAATCTCTGTTTCATCTGGAATGAAACCATATGGAAAACCTACACAGTGCTCTGCAAGCCACTCAACTAGGAAGGCCAGGACTTAGTTTCCCTTAGAAACAAAAAAATCACATCTCAAGAATTACTTTTCTCATCAAGACACTTTAGACCAATTAGTCCTAAAAAATATCTGTTGCACATATCATGAAAGAATGTTAGAGGATTCACACTATCCACAGTCCTCCACATACATAGTACTTCATTACTTTCCAAATCCCTGCATTCTACATAGATGCTTCACAATGCTAGGAAAGTACAGAAGCTCATCACACACACACTCACACACACTGAACTAGATTGTTTCAAACAACTACACTTGGTGAGCCCCTGTTTTCAAACAAAAATATAAACCCCAAAACTAGCCAACTCTTTGTTTGCCACATGGAAATGGGTGGGAATAAGAATCACAGAAGCATAAGAACAACCTAACCCACAATGCTGGAAAACATCCTTCTGGGGTTTTCATCCTGCTGATGAAAACCCCAAAAGCAAAAAACACCATTACTGAAAACTGTGCAAATCACATTTCAGCTCATGTCATTAAGAATCATCCCTACCATTTCTGCCAGCTAACATACCACTTCCACACATCAGCACATCCAGCATATCTATACAAGCATCCACAATTTTAAGTTGGTTACTTGCTAGAGGATAAGATGCGGCATATGAACTGTAACACAGTGGAGGCTGTGGCACAATAGCAGACCCAACCAAACATCTACCAATTCTGATTCAGAGAATCCAATCTTTGCTCTTCTGCAACACCCCAGGCACCTTGGAAAACATATCCAACCAGGTCTTCAAACAAAGGGATAATCTCATTTGCTACTTCTAGCACCTGCAATGTGATGCAGCCATGAGGATTACTAGCCACTACTACTACTCTGTACAGACCAGAAAACACACAGGATATGCAACTCTTTCTTCAATGCTGACATGGAGTCTATACCTTTTACTTAAGAAACATATGAGAAAATCAGCATTTATCTGTCATTGAATATGTTAGTGAAATTATGGTCAGCTTTGATATAGCTTCCCTTCTCACTACTGTCTCTCCTAAAAAAAAAAACCTTGGAACTGATTCATGCTCTTTCTTCCTGATATATCTATCCACCTTATCTACGTTTAGTATACTCTTGTTATGTGGCACGAAAGTATCTACAAAATTGAAGGCCATGTCCCTCTCCCTAAGACAATTTTTTCATGAAGCACTTTGAAAACACTGACTAAACTATATTCCTCTGAAACCCTGAACATAATGATGTATATTGACAATGTATTCTCCATTTAGATACATCAGTTGCTGTGGATATATTACAAATGCTTTTAGTGCACTTTAACAACAACACCCTAGGGTTTGATTTACAATAGAAAAGAAAACAATTTGTCTTCCCTTTCTATATGTTCTAGTCTGCAATTCAATGGATCCTTATATTTTTTTCTGTCTATAGAAAACCTATCCACATCCAAACAATATGGTGTTATTAAAATTAAGCAAATAAAACAATCTTCACACCATACAAGCTTTTCTCTTAAATCAATCAGTAGAAATGAACAATATGAACAAAAAAACTCTACTTTTTTTACTCCCAAATCTAAACCTACTCCTACCCAAAATCAGATCATAAAAAAAAAGAAAAAAATCTATTATTAAAGGGATAAAAATCCTATGTTTTTATATAGCCAGTAAGTGAAACTCAAGATCGAGAACTACGATCTATGAGTTTCAATGCCGAAAAACTATCAGCGAAGGCAATTCGAAGCAAAGGTGGAGCAAGCTCCCTCACTATTCTTGATATTCTCTCATAATGTAAAACACAGCTCCTAGGAGATGTAATACTGTCATTACATTATGAGGAGAGGTCACTACCCAGACCGGTTTCAACCTTTTTTGAGGTCTCATCAGTGAGTAGGTAGACCTGGAAGATATCAAAGCTTAGTGAAAAGAACTTGCATACCTTCACTATACGAATGCCATAAAGGTGTGCTTATATTTTGTAATTAAAATGAAAAGCCAAACGGCTCGTTTTCTGGCAACTTAATAGTTATTAAAGGGATAAAAATCCTATGTTTTTATATAGCCAGTAAGTGAAACTCAAGATCGAGAACTACGATCTATGAGTTTCAATGCCGAAAAACGTATTCACTTACTGGCTATATAGATCACGATATCATGGCTATCAAGAATCACGATATCATCACGTCAGGGTGGTAAAGTACTAAAACCTTTTCTTTTACCTATGTAATAATTAGTTTTAGATGAAAGAAGGAACAAGAATTTTGACTAGGAGGAAAGAGAACTTTATAGTGACCATGTGCAATGATTTATTGACTGTATTGGACTGGTAGTCTGAGAACGTTATGATTGTGCGGTTCCTAATCTAATGTGAAGGGTTAAAATGACAGAACATTTAGTTTAGAAGTTGACTGATGTTTTGTGCTATGTGTGAATTTAATTTACCCATGGAATGTGAATAGCATACTTGTCAGTTTGAACATTTCCTACTTGCTTAACTAGTGATTTAGTAATGACAAAAATGTGATTAGCCTTTGACATGTTAAACTTAATTGTAATCTCTTTGACCATTTAATAAACATGTTTTTCTATGCAAGTCTGAGTTTTATCTGAGCATGAGATTGATTTTACCACTCATAAAACAACAGACCTATGCATAAGGGGAATATAAAGGAAGTTGAGAGCAATTTAGGCCATGACTGTACGCTAAGATTACATTAAGCTACTAAATTCTTTTAATAAGGTTAGGTAGCACTTGACCTCTGGGAAGGTTTCTTTGGACAAGAATTTTCTGTCCTAAAGCTCTGACTGGCGCAGCTAAAACAAACAAATATCATCAGAGCTTGAAAAGGGAAATGGGTCCCAGAGAGATAGTTTAGAGATTTATTCTTAGTTGGCACAGGAAGAATAATAGTAAATTTATAGAAAACCAACGACGTAACAGTGGACAAGAGGAATAGAAGAGGGGAGGAGTCTATTCACATTTATTTATTTTATCCTGGACTTTTCCATTTTTCATTTCTCCATTTATTTTATTCTTATGAAGAAGAAAAGTTAAAAGAAAGAGATTTGGCCATTACTTCCACAGGAATAGTATGCTAATCATTATTGAACTGCATATTTGCTTCCAGAGAGCAACCATCTTATGTTGCTAAAATGGAAGTACTGATCTGACATTGCTTTACCAATGTAATTTGTACATGTACAAGACCAGTAAGACACTAGAGGAACATGACTATAGGAGATGTGTCGACATGAGAGAGAAAAATAACAGACTTGTCATACAAATAAAGGATACAGATCTGACAAGAGCTTCTTAATGATTATGTGTGTTTATGACTTGATGTTCACCATTTCAAACTTCACTAAGTTCTCTTCGGAAGCCAAGTAGGATTTTAAAATCTGCTTATGATCACTAACTTAGCAAAGAAATGCAGAATTTTAATTCTCAAAATGACTGCATTTCATAATTATATTTTAGAATCTAGTTTAACAGTACAGCATGAGAAAATGTACTCAATGCAAATATTCTGTAATACTCTATTATTATTATTATTATTATTATTATTAAACAGCAATACCTTACATAACGTGGTTTTGAACAGCATGTTTGAGCAGCTCATAATTGTTAACAATTTGAAAAAATTAAGAGTAGTACAGTACTGTAATGTATTAACATTCCAACTCTACTAAAACAATACTATAGTATTAAATTGCAGTAACAGATATATCAATGCACTCTTCAGTATTATTTCAATTTTGATGCAGTAAAGTTGTTACTCTATACAATTTTTATTATTACATACGAGTAGCCTTTTATATGCAATTATGAGGCAAGAGGAAATTAAATGAACCTAACAAACATAAATGATTAACACTAGAACAAAATATGAAGAAGAGGAAGATAAATTAGATGGAACTATCACTGAAGTGCCTACAAAAGAATTCTCATTAAATGAGCTTTTGAGTTTCTTATGGACACCAATCCTAATTGCTGAACTTGAATGCTTTGTTCAATTGGCAAAATGCTGTTTGATGTTACAAAAATATACACGGAGAGAAAAAAAAAAGTGCAAACTACATCATTAAATAAAATTTTTCCAAATAAACACTTATGTTCAGTTATCAACAACAAAAACCTCAAACCATGTCCTTCATTTTTTACCTCTTGGTCCTTTTCCCATAATTTTTCCTTCTAAAATTGGTAGTATCCTCTGTCCTGCCAGTCTCATCTTTCTCTGGATCATTTCCTGTAATAAAGATCTCCGTGTTTTCATTCTCTGTAGAACGTCTGTATTTGTCACATGCTCTTTCCATGAGATTTTCAGAGCTCTCCTATAGCACCACATTTCAAATGCCATTATCTGTTGTCTTACTCTCTTCTAAAGTATCCAGGTCTCACTTCCATGTGAAAACTAGCCATACACTAATGTTCTTATCATTACTGTCTTTGTCTCGATACCCACAGAACTTCTGAGCAGATATTTATTTTTCCAGAGGCATCTTTAGCTATGACTGTTCTTATTCTTATTTCTTTATCTTGCTTTCCATCTGCAGTAAAGTAGGTGCGTAAATATTTGTATTCTGTTGTATGTTCAATTTTCATATTGTTTATGAATATTTCTGGCTCAGATCTGTTTTCTTTTAAGATTTTCATAAATTTGGTCTTTTTTGCATTTATATCTAATCCAAATTCTTTACCTTCTTCAATTAGTAGCTGCAGTAATTTAACTAATTTGTTTGCATTTTCTGTTATTAGAATGGTATCATCAGCATATCTAAGATTGTTGTTGTATTTTATACCATTCATACTAATTCCTATTTTTTGTTTTTCAATCTTTTTCATCACTGTCTCACTATAGATATTAAATAGATTTGGTGAAAGGATACAACCTTGTCTAACTCCTCTTTTTATTGTCACTATAGAAGTCTCAGAGTTAAACAGCTGCATTTTCTGTTTGGTGTAAATCATTTTTATAATCTTAAGTACGTGATCTTCTATGTCTAATTTATCTAATATATTGAACATTTTATTTATTTATTACCCAGTTGATGGCCTTCTGAAAGTATATGAAGCTTTCAAGTGATCTTTCTATTAGAATTTTTTTTTAGTTCCAGGATAGCATTAATGGTTCCTATTCCTCTTCTGAAGCCTTTCTGTTGTTCACTCAATTCACCGATTAAGGTTTTTAAAATAATTTTAGATGCATAGGATACATTATAATGTATTATAATAATGTTTTAAACAGCAAGGTTTTTGCATAACATGGAACTGTTTTTTTTTTTTTTTTGGCACCTATTAACTACGCTATGCAAGATATTACTGCATTTTACTGATGGGGAGCTAGGATAAGAGAAATAACTTCAGTGGAATACAGATGGTCTTTCTTTTTTATTTCAACTGAACTTTCACTCCCCAATCATGAAAATTCAGTAGGCTTCTAGCTTAGTTTGGAGGAGAGAAAATAATATTAGATATAGGACCTATTCTGGATTAAACTTTTTTTTTTTTTTAAATGCTATATCAAGTTTCCAATAAGCAACCTAGTGTCATCACAGTGAGCAATGGAAATCATCTACAACCTAAAAATTAGATCAAAATGTTTTATCATTGATTATGAAAATCATCAATTACTGCCATTATTCATACTAATATTAATTAATGGCATAACTAGGAAGGAAAAGGGGCAGTTGTCCATGCACCACAATCCAAAATGCAACAAACTAGCCTTCAAAAAAATTTATTTCAAAGAAGCAAAATTTCAGAAATTTAATTTTGTCTGTCTTGGGAATTTTGTGACCCCCCCACCCCCCTTCCCTGTTTGCTATCCCTATTGAAGGCATAGCAAACATTCTATCTTTCAATGCTTCATAAACATAATGATATGTTTAGGCACTAGTAGTTATTCAAAACATATTTTATGATATAAACAATAACAGAGGAACAAAATAAATTATGGAGTAATTAATATCATGCTGATTTCAAACCAGTATCTTCAGAGTACAATTAGAACTGTGATAAAACACATGGCACTCAATTAGAACGTTGCAAAAAATAATTCAAATTGCAACTGAAAAGGAACTCATGTCCTATTAAGACTTCCTCTACGAGGTCAGATAAAAGCAAAGTTAATTCAGAGGTTAAGCTAAATATAGGCTTTGAATGATCATCTTCCAAATCTTTGGCAAATAATGGAGTCAATATTTACTGAGGTTATAGGAGTATCAGTGGTGATACTGATCCTAAAAATAGATGCTCAGACATTTAATAATGACTTCTATGCAGCATATCATGAATGGTAATATCATATTAAAAACGAGAATATTAGGAAAGAACTTGACATTGTTAGCATCCAAGAATGTGTTAGTAGAGTTAATCTTAGGTGGTATAGTCACTTAAACAAAATGGGAGAGGAAAGATTAGCAAAACAAGTGTTCTCTGCCAGGGGTGGCAACAAAAGACCTAGAGGAAGACCAAGATATAGGTGGACTGATACGTAAAAAGTGCCTTAGAAGACAAAAATAGAAGATCTGATAATGTTGGAGTCTTGACAGATAACAGATTGATTTGGAGGAAAATTGTAGATAAGAAGTAGTGATGATGTAAGGTTTCATGTAGTGCTATCATATCCTGTACACCCCTTGAGGGTACATATAAGGAATTTGATGATGGTGCAGCATATCTGTCTTCTTTCCATTTAACTCTGCATGAAGGTGTATCTGGATCATGATATGAAAGTCCTAACTTGCACAATCTATATTCATGCTCATCTATATGGCAATTCAAGACTGACAGACAATGCTCTGGATTAGGATTTCTCAACTGGGAATCCATGGAACCCAAAGGCTAGATGCTGCTAGAGGTTCCATAAGAGATTGTGGTTAGAAAAAAAAAAATAAACATTGTATAAATAATAATAATAATATAATAAAAATAATAATTGTTAATAGATAATAAAAGGACTCTAGCTTTGATGTAGTAAGGTTTTTTCCCCAACAGAGGTCAGGTCAGTAGTTTTAATAGTTGGCCAAATCAATGTAACTTCAGCATACCATGTAGATTGTAATGCAGCTTCTTTTTTGTATATATGTGTATACTCCAGATGATGACCTTGATGTGAAGGTCGAAACGTTGAGCGATTATTTTGGTTTATATTAAACTGAAGTTTTACTCTAACACGGTCGTTGTTTCTAAGATATTTGAGGATGTAATTTTTATGCAGAGGTCCCTTGAGTCTTTTTTTAACTTTGAGAACCAAGGTTAAAAAAAAAAATTGAGAAAGGCTGCTTTGCATACTCCTTCATATAGTTATCTTGCAAAGAGGTCATTACAAGTCTGAAAGAATATTTTTAAAATCAGCCATGCCTAACCTCAAAAAATATGGCTGCATTGAATTTATCAAAGATATGGGAAACCAACTGAATTAACTTTGTTTTTATCCAGACTATAAAGGGTATCTGAGAAAACATTAGTTGCTTTTCAGTTTCAGTAACAATCTAAGTGCTACATGTTTCACTAGTTGTAATATGTGTGCTCTAGTTTAAAATCTGAAATATTAGTAACTCAATAAATTATTTATTTTGTTTTCCTTTCAATGTTGTTTAAACTGGAAAGCACCTGTTATGACTTTCAACAATGGGTTCATTAACCTGGGTACCTTACTCTTTGCTACACAGATGCTCAAATCATTAAAAATGAAGCAACAGAAACTAAGTAATGTGGTGCCCTCAGAAAGTGGCAGTGAAAAAGCAAATTCTCTAAAAATACATAGAGCATAACAGAGTAGATTAGAGGCTTATAAAACATTGGCTACAACACTTTTAATTCTATTTTAATATATTAATATTTTATATATTTCATTCTCCAGTAAAATGTTATGCTAGTGAAAATAATAATTGGGTTGTCAGGGGAGGGGGGGGGTAAAAGTCCTCCATTCAAGGTGGCAAATTACCTAGTTATGCCACTGGATTTAATATATAATATAAAAAGTCATTAAAAACACAACTAATTATAGTATTTAAAATCTTAATCCAAATGATATTTTACAAAATTTAGCTACAAGATTTCAAACATCACTGCACATAAAATATAGTAATATTGATACAATACAATAATTTTAATTGTAAATGCAGCCACTCTCGAAATGAAGAAAAAATTAAGGTTCACATATTCTATGTAAAAAAGAGAAATCTCTGCATGTAAGGAGTACGTTCACATAAAAATATGTGAAAGTTATTCCTCATGTTCTGTAGAGCATTGAATGCTTGAAAGCAGCATTTTTAAAAATACAATAAATTATATAATTAAATTTCTTTATTAGAAGCAAGAAATATAGCACAAGTACCAAAATTCCACCACCATCATGTACTGCTGCTACTACTAATGCCATCAATCACCGCCACCACTGTTAGTAAATGCAAAAAAAAAAACAGCTTACATTAAGTGTTAGTTTCTAGTTTGTAACTATCTTTAAAAGAGCAAGATAATAGCAGACACAGGCCAGAATGTAAAAGAATGTGGTATCTCAGCCATATTAAAATATTGTACTATCAGTTTAATAATATATTTTGTCACCAATTATATGAATTATTCTGAACTGGTACTTTTTAATATATCCATACAATTTATTCAAACTAAATTAATCTCCTGGAGTTAGATGGATTTGTATTCTCAAACAATTTATTATAGACCAAAGTATCCATTTCAATGAGGTGCTGCTGTGAAGTGTGGTTGATTTAGCTGTATGTATAAAGTTGTTTACGCGTTTTAGTGAAATATTTTTGTTGAGGAGTATTTCTTTTAAAATTATGATGTTTAGGTTGAGCACATTGCATATAGGTTTGTGTAAATTGTCTATTGGTTTTTAGTGAGTATACTTTATGGAACTGTAGTGATAGAGAATGTGCGAGGAACTAAGCCTAATTTGAGTAGAAGCTTATTATAGTACTTTGTTGTATGCAACTGCTTAAGGATTTCTGTCACTAGTACTATGCTGCTCAATTTAGTTAAGGAATCCTAATATAAGGGGAGGGTTAGCGAGGGGCCAACCCCCCCCCCCTAAAAACCCTATTGGTTACGAAACAAGCACCACAGAAGCCTCGGAATTCGGATGCCTTTGCGACGATGATTATTAATCGTTTTGGGACCTGGAATATACGAAGTTTGGTGAAAGAAGGAGCTCTTCTCAATGTGATGAATGTCTTACGACAGTATAAAATTGGACTTTTTGCTGTACAAGAGGCACGATGACCAGGACATGGCTCGACCTGCAATCAGGGGTACACGCTATACTATAGTGGTGACGACAGAGGACAAAAAGTACTTGGCACAGCGTTTTAGTTAATGATAAATTTTTGTGTAATATTTTAGATTTTAAACCTGTGAACAATTGGCTGTGTACAATTAGAGTTAAGGGACGCATTAATATAACAAATCAGCCAGCAATGTCTTCTGCCCAAAATACATAACCTTGAACTTAGCAACATTAAATTGGAATTAAACTTGCTAAGAAATTATATTCTTGTTTAATCCTTTATTCAAGTGTAATTTGCACGTGAAGAATCTTCATGACTAGACTACTCGTATATAGAAGCTAATGACTTCACATTAATTGCCTTGGTATCCTTTCTAAAAAAAAAAAACTTTCTACAACTTTCTCTAAATCCAGATTATTTTAATAATAAGGTGATACACCTTTTCACTGCTTGTATATGGGAAATATATTACTTCTGCATTATTTCAACCTTGGTATCTCTTCTGGATCTGGTTCCCACTGATAATACCTCAATAAAGGTCAAACTCAGTGGATAATGTCCCATCCTATAATGCAGCGTTCCCCAAACTTTTCCTACGACGGAACACTTCACAAATCCTGAAATTTTAACAGAACACCTTGGTTATTTTGTAATGTATTAATTAATAATTAATTTATTTATTAACACATTACAATATTAATAATTAATTATGGCATAATCATAAAGAGTATTAATACACTTATGCATACGGTGTGACATACTGACAAATATAAAATTACATTTGAATAGTTATCAATCACTTGACTGATGAAATCTTGTAGTATTGTAGTTTCCCAGGCCAACCTCATTAAATTAATTTGTGCTGATTTTCATTGACATATCCCATTCTGATCACCAAAAATTTATAATATTATAAGTACTTACGAGTGAATGCAGACTTTTTCTCCTGTGTGCTGGTAGTGTTTTCTCCTGTGACTCACTATCTGTTGCGTCACAAACATCTTCAATAAGAGATTTCTTAATACCAAAATTAAACAAAGTCCCTTGTCTCTTATTCATATTAAAATTTAAATCTGCAGGTCTATTACTTTTAAAAATCACGGCACTATGGTTTTAAAACTTTCACCCTACAATACGAACTTGCGAAGAAAGTATTCAGTATTACTAGATTTGAGAACCGGATACAGAATATCTCGATCTTCAATTTTAGTAGAAAATTTTTCTTTATACTTCCTTGCTGATTGGTCACTAACATTTGCAACACAGATGTTATTTTTTTCAGCTTTGAAAACAGAGGATACGTCACCCATTGTTGTAATCGGCTTGCAGGCAATTTTTATGATCGGTCATAAACAGCGGTATTCTCTTTCCCAATTGCTGAAAGATTTCGATGTGTGAAAATTAACAATAATTCATGAATATTTCCATGTTTAAAAATATGCCGCTCGGTCACTGACATTTGCTACACAGATGTCATTTCCTTAAGTTTTGAGAACAGAGGATACACCGTCCATTGTTATAATCTGCTTGCAGGCAATTTTTATGACCAGTCATAAACAGTGGCATTCCCTTTCTCAAATGTTGAAAGGTTTCGATGTGTGAAAATTAAAGATGCACAGATGTTATTAGACATTCTGGGTCTGAGCATTTTGATATATTCACAAATATTATTATTCTCCTCAGAATATTTCCACTGTAAAATATTTATTCATGAAAAATGCTTAGAAAACTAAAATGACAAATTCCAGGAGAGCTTCTCACATAACACTTATTCACCTTCCATGGAACACATGGAAGGTGAATAAGTTTGGGAAACCCTACTATAATGCATGCATTCTTCCCATTTGAAAGGATGTGTGCTTTACATTATGGGATAGTAAGGCAATTAATGTGAAGTCATTGCCCTCTATATGCACCTGAATCAAAAAATTAGAATCAAAGAAAATGTGTTGAATGATTTGCAATTTTATTGCATAGAAAATAATTATTACTAAATATGAATTAGTATCATCTAAATCTACATACTTTGTAGGTTATATAATTTTTATGTAAACACATAAAAATGTAATATAAATTATAAGAAAGTTCGCAAAATTAGAATAATTTTTAATGTTGTCAAAACATTAGAATATTCCAAATTTTTTTTTATTGGTTTTGAGGAGAGCATAGAAATAGCATATATTTCAGTAGCTGTGAGATGGGCTCGTGTGTGAGGAATTATTTGCACATAGATTTCAGTAAATCATTTGCTAAACATGGGTCGAACGAATGACATATCAAAAGCTAAAAAGTTTCATATTTCACTCGTTCGATCCATGTTTAGCAAATGATTAACTGAAATCCATGTGCAAATGATGAGAGGAGATTGAAGAATATTGTGAAGTAAAACCGCTTCCAAAGTGCAAGGCATTTTCACAGGAGATGGAAAGAACTAGGTGTGAACGTGTCTAAATCTAATATGTTGAGACAACTTCACAGACTGGGATTTAAATCACATGTACTAAGACAAAGCCACTTATAACTTCCAAGCAAAAGGTAGCTAGAGTGTGATGGTGTAAGCAAACACTGTTATGGTATCCAGAGGAACCGGAAAAAAAAAGGTACATTAGCAATGAAAGTATGTTTTGTGTGTCCCATAGTCATCAAGGATATGTGTTTGGCATCTTAAGCAAGAAGCATCTGATAAAGAATGCATGAAACGTTCAGTGAAATTTGCAACCTTTGTCATGGTGTGGGCATGTATGACTGCAGAAGGGCCAGGTAGGCTGTGTGTTGTGTATGAAAAAGTCATTTCCGAAGTATACCAAGAAATTCTTACTGCATCAAAAGATTTATGTGATGGTGATTTCCTTTTTCAGCAAGATTCAGCTTCTTGTCACACTTCCAAGACCACTACTAGATGGCTCAAAGAAAGGCAAATCAATGTAATTCCATAGCTGGCAAACTCACCAGATTTAAATCCCATCGAGAATTTGTGGGGAATTATGGAAGCGTCTTCAAGAAGTTGTCCCAAGAGACAAAAATGAATTTGTCTCTAGTCTGCAGACCATATGGACATGTTTTGATAAAAAAGGACTGTGAACTGCCAGTAAATAATATGCCCAACCATTTAGAATAGTACATGAAAGCTAAGGATGATGCAACAAAGTATTAATTATCTTCGTTTCCTTTGACTGTAATTTTTGTGCATTTACTTTCACATTATTCTAATATTTTAAACCACGTTAAAAATTATTCTAATTTTGTGAATGTTTTCATATAAGTTTTCTTATAATTTATATTACATTTTGATGAGTTTACATGGTTATATAATCTACAAAGTACATAGATTTAGATTATGCTAATTCATATGAATTAGCAGGAGGTGTATATCATAGAGTAAGAAGTATTATAATTTTTTTTTTAATAAATGTATGAGAATGGTCCTCACATTATTTATTTCTGTCCTGAAAGCTAGCAGAGCTCAGAAATAGAGGAAAAAATATGTAAAAGGAAACTGATGACAAAGGTGACACGACAACTGAAAATGATATAATGTCCAGAGTAATTATGTTGAAAGACTATAAAAGAAAGTGGTGTTCAACTCTTAAATAATCCAATATAAGTCTGCAGGATTTCTTAAATTGAATAAAAGATGTATCAAATTCGGTATAAAAATCAGCAATAAGCAGACAAACACTATAAAAATAGGCAGGAATAATGAAACATCAGATGCATCCTGAACAGGAAAGCTCAAGAATTAAAGTAGATCTATTGCTTTCTTTTTTCATTAAATAATGTTCAAACAAATTTCAATTCAGGGATCTGAGAGCTGGATTAGAAATAAAACAAATCATCAAAGACTGAATACAACAAATATAACAGTACTGAGAAAAATTAGGGAAGCATGTGTGAGGAGAGCTAATCTCAGGTGGCATGTCAAGCAAAGCGAATGGAAGAGGAAAGGTTAGGTAAGTCAGTAAGTAACAAAAATCAGGTAAGTAATGTTGTTTGTAAAAAAGAAGAATGTTATTTGGTATGGAGACTATCATAAAACATGTATTGATGAGCAGGTTATAACTTCAAGTTTTCCAGGAGCAAAAATTAAAACTATAATGCAAGCAATTCAAAAACAAAAAAGAAAAAGTAAACGAGATTGTAATTGTAAGAGGTACTAACAACTTAACTAGTGATAAGTTCAGTATGAGAAAGGACATAAAGGGGTTGCTGGAAGAGGTAAGAGTGAGAAAGTGAAAATAATAAGTATATTACCTCAATATGAAAAAATTAATTAAGAAAAAGGGCTATGATGGCAAAAGATTCAATGTGTAGAAAGAATGGATGCAAGTTTTTGGATGTGTTGAATAAGTTTGAGGTAAGATTAGATTTGTATAAGAGAAACGACCTATACCTGAATGCATTTGGTATTAGGAGTCTTGAAAAAAATAATAACTGGTATGAGACTTAAACAGAATCAGGGAAGCTAAACTATAATGGGAGGAATGTTGAGTATATGAGTGTAAGAGCAACAATGTTATATAATTGTGCTAATGACGTGAATGGGCACTGTCATGGAAATGATTACATGGAGAGAACAATTTTGACTTTGTGTTTGTCCGATTCAGAACATCTGCAAAGATATCTAGATGTATAAGAAGAACAGAGATCAGCAAGTTGTCCAACTGTGTCATGTAGACTGCAGACAAGTATACAAAAGAACATGCAGGTAGACTGCTATGTCTAATACATGATAGCTAGGATTAACAGAAACAAAGGGATAGAGTTTGTTGCCTTGGTCAGTATGATGGAACCTCAGATTGTAGGCATTAGTGAGACCTGGGTATAAGAATCAGATATGCTAACTGGTAATAAGCATGAAAGGTACAGTATATTTAGGAAGGATAGACAGGGAAGGAGAGGAAGAGCATGCTGTTAATGATATCATATGAAATGAATCCAGTTAGTGTTCAGAACTACAATCGTAGTGCTAGTAACAGTATTTCATGCGGCAGTGAATTTGAAGCCATCTGGTGTGAAGTGGAATCTAACAAGAACAATTACATAGTGGGGTGTTTGTTACAGACCTAGTGGATTGGTTGCTAGTGATAAAGAAATGCATCACCAAATAGAGACGATGGATATGAAAAGAGTAATCATAATGGGAGACTTTAATTATCTAAATATTGAGTAGTAGTAAAATCTCATGAGAAGAATGAAACTAAATTTATTGAGCTATTGCAAGATAATGTCCTCTAGCAGCATATGACAGAAGGAACTCGAGATCAAAGAGCATTAGACTTGATCATATTATCAGAGGATGTTTCAGTTAAAGACAACTATTCTGCCGACAATTGGTGATAGTGGTCATGTGGTACTCACTTGGGAAGCGAAGTGAGTACCACATGAGGACTATGCTGAGTTTAGTGGAATGGTATTGGTTGCTGGATGGAAGAATATTGACAATGCATGGGAAGAATTTAAAAAATACTTAAATGATGCCATATCAGAATGTCTTGAGAGTTAAAAAAATAAAAGGGTAGGAATGAAATGGATAAGTAATTTTATTAAGCAAGAGATTCGTAAGAAACTGATGATGTGGAAGGAATACTGTGTGCATAAGGATGGTGTCTGTTATGAATATTATTGCATAAGCAGCATGGATGTATAAGCAGCAGGCTAGAATAGTCAGAAGCTAAATCTCTGAGTAGTATGAAAAGAACTTGCTCTGCAAGCTAAAGACAACCCACAAGAATTCTATTGATATGCTTGAAGTAAAAGAAAAATGAATATGAAAGAATAACTCTTCTGAATGTAGATGGTGTGAGGCTGACAGATGCAGAAGAGGTTGTTCAACTAATGAGTGGTCATTTTGCTAAAAGCTATCAACCTGGTGTATAATACAACATTGAGTTCACTGCTACCTTTTCTGAAGAAACTCAGGTGTATGAAGAGGAGGTATCAGAGCTTTTGCACAAATTAAATAAGAATTCAGCAATAGGTACTGATGGGATATCAGCACAGCTGCTAAAAGAGTGTTCAGCTGAACTGGCTATTCCTTTGAGACCAGGCTATATAATTTGAGTCTCAGAACTGGCAAGATACTGCAGGAATGGAAAGAATGTAATCCCATTGCACAAGGGTGGTGCAAAGACCAATGTATCCAACAATCAACCAATTAGCATCTCAGGAGTGGTGGTTAAGAATTTGGAAAAACTGGTTAGGGCTTGCATTCAGAAATGGATTGATCGTGAATCTCCTATACCTATGAACGGCATGGGTTTGGAAAGAGGAGGTCATGTTTTTGAAACTTGTTCACATTCTATAATAATGTTACCAATGAACTTGAAAAGGGAAATGAATACACCATGATACTTTTGGATTTTGCTAAGGCTTTTAACAGAATACAACATGGTAGACTGTTGCATAAATTGGAGAAAATAGGTTTGCATTATAGAATATTAGCATGGATAAGAGGATGGCTGACTAACAGATATCAAAAAATGGTATACGGGGGATGTGAGTCAGAAGATTTAAGTGTCCAGATACAAAATGTCCATAATTTAATGGCTGTAGAATCCTCATCTTTCTCTTCTACATTCTCAAGAATGTAAAAATGAAATAATAACAGCAAAATTACATGAAAATGATTTTTTTCTCTCTTTTTCTTGGAGTGGGAGGGGGGGGGGGAGGGAGATCTGAAGCGTTGTCTTGGTTTGCGCATCCCCCGAGACACTTTGCAAGTGCAGCAGTAGGCAGCCTCCTAGGGGGCAATTCCTGGACACTTTCGGGTGACTGACTGGCCTACTACGCTATTCCTCCCTTCCAGGGTTAGCAACCCTGGTATGGGTTAAGTTCCCTCGCCTGCAATAACTCATCAGATGAAGGCTCGACTATAGGCCGGAGCCAGGAAACTCGTCGAGTGTGATTCCAGATGTCTGTTTCCTGTTTGGGAGTGATCCTGTCACCCATCCCAGTGGCGTCCTCAGGAAGAAAGTTAAAAGAAAGCTCTGCAAGGACTGTCATCAACCCATTTCTTCAAGTTCTCATCATGCTTGTTTCAGTGGTCAAGGAGTTCCAAATCTCAGACATATCGTATGTCAAGTCTGCGACCGTGCATTCTCCACTGCAGTCAGCCTTGGCATGCATCGCACCTCGAAACACCCAGCTGAAGCCAACGCTGCAATAAGAACTGAGCGCATCAAAGCATGTTGGACTGCCGAAGAAGAAAAGATCCTCGCTGCTCATGAGATTGAGTTGACTGCTCGAGGGATAAAGAAAATTAATGAAGCTTTATTTAAGGTGTTCCCATTAAGATCTTTGGATGCCATCAAGTGTCATAGAAGGTAAGCCAGTTACAAAGCCTTAGTTCAAGAATTCGCAGCCCATCCGCCACAGGTAGGGACAGGTAATATCTCCGTATCTCCTGTCCCTGCCTCTCCATCTTCTAGCCACCATCCTGCTGTTGAATAAGAGACTTTGATTCTCAGACTGACATCATCTTTAGATGATCCTCCTTTTAACCATCAAATTCTTATTCTCTCATCAAGACTCACCTTCTGGGAATGGATATCACAGATCAGTTAAATGACTACCTCTAAGCTGAATTCTTTGAATACTTGATGCCTCGTCAACATCAGCCTATGCCTCATTTTACAATGACTTTGTCAAATAGGAAGCAGAGGAAGAGGCCTATGCAGCTAAGCAGGCTCTCTATAAAAAGAATAGAGGGCAATTTGCCAAAACCATCATCCCCTCCACCTCTAGCAGACTTACATGATGATTGTATTAAATTCTGGAGTACAGTCTATTCTGCTCCACCTCCACACTTCCCTGATGATGACCATTCTACGATATTTAGGTCCATTCCTACCCTTCAAATATACCAGCCTGTCTCCAACCAGGAGATCAAAGCAGCTCTTCCATCCAATTTCTCCGCCTCCGGACCTGATGGCGTTCCTGTGTCTAGGCTTCGGAAGGTGCTGTTGAAGATTCTTCAAGACTTATTGTACATTCTCCATTCCAGTAAAGCAATACTATCATATCTACGCACTTCAAGAACTATCTTCATTCCAAAGAAAGAAACTCAAGCTGTGCATCAGAATTTAGACCTATTACCATCTCTCCTGTGATACTTAGACTCTATCATAAAATCTTAGTTAAATGACTTCAGCAACATATACAGCATGATTATAGACAGAGAGCTTTCGTTCCTTACGGCTGTGCCGAAAATATATATCTTCTTTCTTCTCTTCTCTCTGATTCCCGATACTGCCTTAAGCCTCTATATATGGCATCACTGGACCTCCAAAAGGCCTTTGATAGCATCTCCCTGCCTGCTCTCCTTCAAGCACTGTCTATTTCTGGATGTCCAGAACCCTTTCTTTCCTATGTTATGGAGCTATACTTGGGTAGCTCCATCACTACATGGTCCCTTGCGACTTCTATTCCTGCAGTGCATTTGCCAGGGTGATCCTCTATCTCCTCTTTTCTTTAACTGCATCATAGATGAGTTTCTTCACTCTCTTCCTAGCCATATAGGCTACTCTCTAGGCACTTCTTCCTTTAATGCTATGGCATTTGCAGACGATCTTATTCTTATAGCCTCTACTAAGGTAGGCCTGCAGGAACTCCTTGACCAGGCAGTTGACTTTTTCTCTATTCAAGGTCTTTCTATTAATGTAGAGAAGTCCTGCTCTTTAGCAGGACTTCTCTACATTAATAGAAAGTCCCCTCTTGTCGTGACAAGAAGTTAAGGTCGAGACTATAGAGTTTGCCCTGCACGGAAGGCGACTGCATGCTTTGACCATCCTGGATGAGTGGAGATACCTCAGCATCATGTTTACCCCAAAGGGAAGGTCTTCTGTCCCTTCTATCCTAGAAGCTGAGATTGCTTCTTTGAGGAAAACTCCTCTCAAGCCCCAGCAAAGACTGTTTTGCCTTTCCAACTATCTCCTACCTCGCTTTTACCACAAGTTGGTGCTCGTAGGACATATCTCGGTACTGTCCCGAATGGACAAGGCTATCCGTTCAGCCGTGAGATCATGGCTCCGCCTGACACCCTACTGCATATTTCCACGTGAAGGCGAAGGACGGAGGGCTTGGTGTTCCATCACTTAGATGGCCGATCCCACGCCTGTGGCTGTCCAGAATTGCGAAATTAGAACTATCTTCTTCCCCTATCTGCAGAGAGGCTTTCTATAGCCCATTAATACAAGAAGACTTTAGACAGGTTAAAGGCCGGTCTCATTATCAAGGTATCTTAATTGAGTCAGCACCTGCAGAACACAAGAGATGGGCCTCTGCTGCATTCTTCTGTAGGTGGTGCTCCTTTAAAAGATGTCTGGTGCCATCATGATGGCACCAGAATCCTCCCTGTGTTCGAGTATATTGACCTTATCAGGACGAGGATCAGTGCCCTGCCCACTCGAGCCCGCACAGCTCGATGGGGGTAGTAATGACTCAAACTGTAGAGCTGGCTGCCTCTGCAGTGAGACATTGTCTCATATAGTCCAGTGTTGCTTCTGCACCCATGGGGTCCGCATGCCGCCGTGGTCTCCATTCTGAACAACTGCTTTAAGAACAAAGGTTGGGAAACCGCGGTGGAACCACATTATAGGACCTTTGCGGGTTTGCGTAAGCCAGACTTAGTGATCAAAAGAGATAATGATGTATGGGTAGTTGATGCCCAGGTGGTGGAAACAGGGAGCCATAGCCAAAATAATAAGGTAAACTATTATAAGAATAACCAAGATCTAGTTAGTAAGATACAGGAGGTACATGGGGAAACTCCGAGGTTTACCAGCGCCACTATCTCTTTACATGGCATATGGAGCACAGATAGTTATAAAGACTTAAAACAGCTTGGGCGTACACAGAAGGATATAAAAGTTCTTTCCTTGAGGGCCCTACAGGGCACACTGATGGCATGGCGTTGCCACCAGAGAAGGACTACAATGATAACTAGAACAGGTATAGGGTAAAACACTTGTAAAGGCTTAGGCCTATATCAAGTCTGGACGTGATGTAAGGGTAGTACTGCCCATGACCAGTACAAAGATTAAAAAAATAAAATAAAATAAATAACTATTGGTGTACCACAAGGATATCTTTGGTCCACTGTTATTCAATCTGTACATTAACGATAGTGGGAAAGAATTGATAGGTGACATACAGCTATTTGCTGCTGATGCAAAGATAGGTAGGGTAATCAGGAATGCTACTGATATATAGTGTTTGCAGAATGATTTGAATAGGCTGGACTTGTGGGTATAGAAAAATAGATGGCAGTTCAATGTCAGTAAATGTAAAGTCATTCACTTTAGTGTGATTAGATAACCAATGTTGCATGATATTGGTTGGATTATGCTAAAAGAAACTGATGAGGCTAAGGATCTTGGATTGTTAGTAGTTCAGGGGTCATGTAACAAGGATTGCAATGCTGAAATTAAGTTTCACGTGCAAAGATAAGGCTGTCATTTTGCCTCTTTACAAGGCTTTGTTAAGACCTTACTTGGACCATTGTGCACAGGTCTGGTCTCCTGGTTTCTGTTGTGATTCTGATATACAGGAGAGAGTGCAAAGGAGAGTGTTAAAAATAATATCAGGATTGTGGAATACCGATTATGAAGATAGACTGAGAATTTGTAGACTGCAGACAGCAGCAAACAGAAGAGAGAGGAGGAATGATATGATACAGTTTTTCATTTTATGGAGAGTGGGAAAGGACAAGAGGGCATACATGGAAACTGCTAAAAAGGAGGATGTGTTTTTTGATGTGAATACGTCTTTAAATTCAGAACAGTGCTAGGGGGTATGGGACAAAAAGTTGAGTGTAACAAAATCATTCGATAAGGTTTGGCTTAATAATTTCTAAAGTATTAAAGGTAGACAAATCAAACTTATATCATTCGATAGCTGAGGGAATAAAGATTCGTCAGCTACCTTCAGATAGTGTGGCGCACCCTGCGGGTGGATGTTGGGGGGGCTCTGCCATTTTGTGTACAATCCACTGTGCCTCAGAAACTTCCACTCAGTATAACTTCGCACTCTGCCATGGTATGACGCTTGTTTTAGTGTCAATCAACAGCTCTCATCGAGATCTATCAATTTAATGCAGAATTCTTAAATTTCAATGCAGTGTTGGTGAAGAAAACATGGATTGAAGTTGAAAATTTTAGAAATTACACAATGTCTGCCTATAATCACTGAAAGCCAGCGAGAAATATGTCGAACGCATGCGGCGCAAAAGATCAGCTTGTCAGCTTTCCAATAATATCCCAATGTCTCGGTTGTATCAGGAGTGAAAGAAATCGGAAGCGTGGCGCACGAACTCATGGATGTAAATGACGTGACTATGCCATCACTTCGAAGATGGACTAAACAAAATTGATGTGGATTTCAGAAAATCTATCAATTTAATGCAGAATTCTTAAATTTCAATGCAGAGTTGGTGAAGAAAATGTGGATTGAAGTTGAAAATTTTAGAAATTTCACAATATCCGCCTATAATCGCTGGAAAGGTAGCCAGAAATATGTCGGAAGCATGCGATGCAAAAGATCAGCTCGTCAGCTTTCCAATATATCCCAATGTCTGGGTATTAACAAATAAGAAAGTATCAGGAGCGAAAGAAATTGGAAGCACGCCACACGAACTCATGGATGTAAATGACGTGACTATGCCACCACTTCGAAGATGGACTGAACAAAATGGATGTGGATTTCGGAAGATCGGTGACAATGGAAGAGCACTGAAGGTCGGGGAGCCCACTTGTGCCATAACGATTCACAAATCGCAAGGAGGCACTTTCAATCGAGTCGTCTTTCAGTACAAGTCTCAACAAAATCAACTGGTATACGTTGCACTGAGCAGTCACTTCTATCGATGGGCTGTATTTAACTAATGAGAAAGACAATTATAAATTTTATCATGTTTATGGAAATTCAGCACCCACTGTCAGGGAGATATGCAACAAATACCAGAGAATGAAGAAACATCACTTGCCGACACTCGTTAAGCAAGATGACAGTTTCTGTGGTCGACGATCATCGACTCTGAGGATCACAGAGGAGGTCCAGATATTAAACGTAGACTATGATCATGACAATGTCGAAAACTCATGGTGGGGAGTCTTACTTTTCTCGTGGAGCACGCAGAAGATATCGAAACTGAGTATTATGAATAGATCTGACTACTTGGCCATCAGCGAAACTCGGATGAATGATGCCAGACCTGTGAATATATCTGGTTTCGAACTTAAAGCATGTAACAATACAGCCATAGAGAGGCGACCCAATCAACCGTCAACTCCGTCGTCATCGTGCAAACGCACCACCGGTGGAGTCGAATTATACAGGAACCTCAACAGCTTCACCGATTGTATCGTTACCATTGATGTCAGTCGTAAGCTTAGAGTCGAAGAACCATCAGTGAGAGATATATGCCAGGACAACATAACGATCGACAGTGTATCTAAATTTGTCCTCGGAGCTATGTACATTCATTTGAACGCTTCATCAGTAACAGAATGTTGTATCTATCGATCCCTGCTGCAATACTCGAAGAGCATAAAGAAAGTAATCCCCAACATAGAGCCAGACCTACATTACACACATCATCATCACCACCGGTGACTTCAATGTAGATGTGTCAAAAAATCAATCACTGCAGCACTTTATGGAATGCAAGTTTAATCTCACTTATGTTCAAGACCACAGCGACCATGCTAGGTAACACTTGTATTGATTTGACTTTCGCCAGAAACTTGGATGTATCTTGTCTACCGTTTGTATCTTACTTCTCTAACCATAGCCCTATGATAAATAAAATTATAAAATCGATTATTAAACTTGTTTTCATTTATTTACACTTCCTAATACATACATAATCAGCTGGCGTAAAGTATTCACGTAAAACCCCTCCAGCCGTATGACAGCTGGTGTATGTAGTATGTCGCCTCTTTCAATAAGCCCCGACTGCCTGGAGGTCTCTCTTAATAATAATAATAATAATAATAATGAGGTGTTTGATGCCAGGATGGCATGAAAGACCCAGAGGAGGACTGAGATCTAGATGGACTATGCAGTTAGAAGTATATTTCTAACTGCATAGTCCGCTAGATTTTTTCCTAACATTTTTTTTTCTAGATTTTTTTTTTTTTAACATCATAGTCCATAATTCCTGCCATGTACCTTCAAGGGGGCGTACACGATATGATAGTACTACATGAAAAATTTACATCACTAACTTCCTAACTACAATTTTCCTCTAAATCAGACTGATACTTGTCAAGACTCCAACATTATCAGATCTTGCATTTCTATTGTCTAAGGCACTTTGTAGCGTATCAATTCACCTATATCTTGGTCTTCCTATGGGTCTTTTTCCTGCCAACCTGGCAAAGAACACTTGTTTTGCTAATCTTTCCTCACCCATTCTGTTTAAGTGACCACACCACCTGAGATTAGTTCAGCTAATGCATTCCTGGATGCTGACAATGTCAAGTTATTTCCTAATATCCTCGTTTTTAATATGATAATGTCATTGATACCATCTGTTCACGCCTCTAATCTTTCTCAGGACTCTCATATCTGTGGTCTCTAGTCTTTGGTCAAGTGTTTTACTTCTGACCCAGCTCTCAGATCCATAAGTTAAAATTGGTTTCAACACTGTCTTGTATATAGCTAATTTAGTGTTCCGACTAATTTCTCTCTTATTCCATATAAATTTATTCAATTGACTTCCTACCATATCAGCTTTGTTGATTCTGTTATCTATTTCCATATTTAATTTACCATCTTCACTACAAATCGTGCCTAAGTAGCTGAAAAGTTTTACATGTTCCACAGGTTCTCCGTTCAAAAAGCAGTTGACATTTTCAACAATTCTGCCTATTTTCATTGTCTTTGTATTGCTGACCTTCATACCATATCTATTACAAGAGTTATTCAATTTATTCAGGGAATCTTGTAGATTTGTAGTGGATTTATAACATCATCCACATAAAACAAAGGGCTGACAGTAACATCTCCAATTTTAACATCATGTTTAATACCACTTTCCTTCTTAATGTGATCCATATAGATAATGAATAACACAGGAGATGATGTACATTCTTGTCTGACACCAGATTTAACATTAAACCATCTTCTTGTACTTCCTTCAATTCTGACTGCTGACTTACAACTCAAATAAAGACTAAGTATTTGCCTGATATAATGCCCCACTGACATCATATAACTATAGTGTATTGAATAGCTTCTCTCTTGGCACCTTGTCATTGCCTTTTCCATATCGACAAAACTTACATACGGATCTTTGTTATATTCCCATGATTTCTCAACTATTTGTCATAAAGTGAAGATCTGATCCTGACAGCCTCTATTTGGCCTGAATCCAGCTTGCTCTTCACCAAGCTTCCCTTCCACAATCCTTCTCAACTGTTTCTCAAGTATACTTGCATAAATCTTGCAGGCACACTCAGTAGGAAAATACCTCTGTAATTCTCACATTCAGTTTTATTTCCCTTTTTATATATGGGTACTATGAGAGCTCTACTCCAATCATCAGGAATCGTCCCTCTGTCCAGGTCTTCTGAACTATGCAGACTTTTATACCACCATACTTCAGCATTTTCGTTCGAATATCATCTACTCCTGCTGGTTTTCCACATTTCAAGCCTTTGATGGCGTTTTCTACTTCAAGTATGGATATGCATTCTTGACTGTATGTCTGTTGATTGTTTTTACCACTGTGCTATCACTTCTTGTTTCATTTAGCAGTTTTTCAAAGTAATTACTCCATACTTCAAGGATATGTTTTTCTCCCTTTTTTTCATGTCACCTTTATCATCTCTAACTCCTTTTACAGCACTTTTTCCTCCATTTCTAAGCTTCTTCAACAACCTCCAGAATATTTTGCCACCTTCTTAATATTTATTTTCTATGTTCTTGCCAAAGTCCTCTCATGACTTTTGTTTAGCTAGTTTTATATGATGTTTAGCTTTCTTACATTTGTCTCTGTATTCTCTAAGAGCACAAGCTGACTTATTTGCCAAGAACTTTTGATATGCTTTCTCCTCTTTTACTTCCTGTGTCCACCATGGAGTTCTGATTTTTCAATCCTTGCAGACAACCTCACCACATGCCTCTCTGGCTGAATCAATGAGTGTTTTCTTCAAGGCTTGCCACTGAATCTCCAAGGTTTGGTTCCTGTTCTCAAACTCTTTCATTTTTTTTTCAATAATCGTGTATTTTAGTCTACAGTTCACATACGAGAGCTGCTCAACTTTTATTCGCTTTAAAACTTTCTTACATGTTATTCTTTTTAACATAAAATTCAATTTTATCTTGCTCAAGACTAAATAGTGATTACTTCCAATTTCAAATCCTCTGTACACTCTGGTGTCCTGCACCAGGGAGAAAACATCACCATCAACAATAATATAGTCAATGAGACTTTTCTTATTCCTTGCCTCTTCTCTCCATGTGAATTTGTGCACAGTTTTATGTTGGAACATGGCGTTAGTAATAACCAGTCCATGTCCTGAGCAGAAATCCAACAGGTATTTGCCATAAGATATGATAATACTGGAGTCCTGAAAGGAAGTTAGTAATGTAAACTTCTCGTGTAGTACCATTATAGTATCCTGTAAACTTGTTGATACCTAAAAGGAATTATGATTGGAGTATTGGAATACACTATTTGGCTGCTTGTATTGAGATTTTTGGGGTGGGGGTGAGAAAAATTCAGCCAAGAGCCTAATATAATAGTATATATTCTTGATAATGACTGCATCTAGCATTTATGTTGCGTCACTGGAAAAAGTGATGGTCATTTCAAACTGGTGGCATTTCATCAAAAGGTTGAGGAGATAAGTAATTGCTCTAAGTACCCCATCCCTTTTCATCTGGTTGGTCTTCGAGTTCTTGAGTGAGTGCAATCCTCTCTTTTGCAAGTGACTGAGTGCCCCCCACATAACAGGTAAGAACAAGTACAAATGGCCATTCTAAGGGTATTTACAACTTGGTTTATACCCTTCCTAAACCATGTTATAACAAGTAGTTTTTCTCACCTGTTTTAAAATTCTATTACCAATAACTCATTTAAGTCTTATTCAGCTGGTCTCTGTTAAGGATATGACTATTACAAGCATGTAGGAAAGGATAAACGCTGAATCACAAAGCTGGAAATTATGAAATCGTGAGAATATTGTTTGGCCCCATGGTATCAGTTACTGAATGAGAAGGATATTAGCACAACATGGTGCTGCATGGAAGGGAGTGAAAAGATATTTAAATGATGCAGTATTTGAATGTGTGTCCCTAGAGCCTGAAGAACAAATAGCTTAAGAGATTCACAAGAAAATGAGGTGGAAGGAATATTATTAAAAGAGAAGTAATGAAACAAAGTGCAAGCCAGAAACTTATGAGTATTATATAAAAAGCAAGTCAAAATAATTATACATGTTGCTAGTAAAAGAAGGAAAGAAAATTGAACAACTACTTTATTAAATGCAGGTAGTGCACTTTTGTCTCAAGCAGATATCACTATTCAAATGAACAATCACTTCACTAAAATCTATCAGCCTGGTGTCCATGACATGGAGCAGAGTGTTATTACACTGGTTGGATAGAGAGAGAGCTGCATGAAAAGAGGTGTTGCATAATCTGAACAAAAAGTTGACAATAGGGAGAAATGAGATATCAGTATGCATACTAATGGAATGCTTAAGTGAATTGGTTAGTACCTTAACACTTGATTGTATAATTTGAATCTTAGCTTAAGAAAGAGATCCCAAAGGAATAGAAAGAACGTGTAATAATCCTGTTGTACAAGAGTGGGAGGAGCACAAAAACTGATGTGTCTATCTACAACCTATCAGTATCTGTGGAGGGTTAATAAGATTTAGAAAAAGTTTAAGAACTCACATAGAGAAATGGCGTGACAAATAAACTGTATTTTGCAAGGAACAGCATGGGTTCACTAAAGAGTAGTCATTTCTGAGTGATCTATTCATATTTTATAATATGTTAGCTGATTAGGTAAATGGAATGGGTATACTATGCTAATATTAGACTTTACTAAGGAATTTGACAAGATACTACATGAAAGACTGTTGCATAAGCTATATGACAGTATATTGCCACATCTCTAGAGGGAATGGCGTATAGATTTAATGATACCTTTGGCACAATTGTTTAAAATGAGTTTTGCAAAAGGGTGTGTCTCTTCCTTTTCACAAAGGGGGGGGGGTAAGATTAAGGCTACAAATTACAGACCAATTTGTGCATCTAGGATTGTTGTCAAGGTATTAGAAAAGTTGGAGGACTAGGATTCAGAAGTGGGTTGATAATAGCAGTAATCTTTCTGATGGTCAGCATGGATCTGTTACAGGGAGGTCATGTTTCAGCAATCTGCTTACATATTACAATAAAGTGATAAACTCACTCAAAGGAGATGCATATACAGTGGTGTACTTGGATTTTTCAAAGGCCTTTGATAAACTGCCACATGACAAATTGAAATAGACAGGATTAAATAACAGACTAGTAGGTTGAATAGCTGATTGGCTGTCAGACAGGTACCATTAGGTTCTATATGGAGGAGTGGTATCCCAAAAGAGGAAGGTCATTAGTGGATTGCCATTGGAACCATCACTGTTTAACTTGTACATTAATGACAGTGGGATCAGCTAAGCTGGAGATGTGTAGCTGTTCACCAATGATGCAAAGATGGAAAGGGCTATAAGAAGTAGAGCAGATGCTGTGGCCATGCAGGAAGATCTGAATGGAGCTATCAGTTTAATGTTGCAAAGGGCAAGGTCTGGAAATTTGGTAGGCAAGATTGGGATGCTAAGTATACAATTAATGAAAAAATTTTGAAGGAGGTGGAGAAGAGAGATCTGGTAATGATGGTGGACAGAGATGAAGTTTAGAGTAACTGCTAAAGTTGCAAGAACACCCCCAACAGATTATGGCAATAATGAGGATGCCATTGACATGAAGAAGCAAAGAGGTTATGGTTCCCCTGTATGATCAGGCAACACATGGACTGCTATGCAAATATTTGGTCATTTGTTGTTTTAAGGATACTTGCGACATAAGACTGAATGATATAATCACGTAATCACAAGAAAGATATTTATTTAACCAAATATTTCGGTCTGGAAATAGCAGACCATCGTCGGTGGTATTACAAGAACAGTTTAAAAAAAAAAAATATATACAAGCTAGAATACTAACAATAGATCGTTGAAATTAGAACATGCCGCGTGATGTTATATCACTAAGTATGAAACGAAATATTTTGAAGTAGAAACATGATTGAATTTGCTATAAAAAAAAAAAAAAAAAAAAAAAAAAAAAAAAAAAAAAAAAAAAAAAAATTAATGAGTAATCTTGATTAGGCTTTCCCAGATTTTTGATATAGATATGCAGTCATTACGATTCAGGTTGGGATGATGGAGCAAGGCCTCCACGCTTTCCTTGAACAAACGTTCGAACCTATAACGGGATCTATGTAAGAGGCGAGTTTTGGACCAAAGTTTCAATCATGTTTCTACTTCAAAATATTTCGTTTCATACTTAGTGATATAACATCACGCGGCATGTTCTAATTTCAACGATCTATTGTTAGTATTCTAGCTTGTATATATATTTTTTTTTTTAAACTGTTCTTGTAATACCACCGACGATGGTCTGCTATTTCCAGACCGAAATATTTGATTAAATAAATATCTTTCTTGTGATTACGTGATTATATCATTTATTTGGTCATTTGGTTTTCAGGGGGGTAAGGATGTATTGAGTGGAGAAGGTCAGAGGAGGTTTACTAAGTTAGTGTAAGGTCTATGGAATGTCAGATACGAGGTGATATCTCAGTCATATCCTCTCTTCTTCTATTCACAAGGTGAATAGAAGAAGAGAGGATATGACTGAGACATAAGTTGGTGAGCAGTTGTTACCAGATTAATATGGAGAAGAGCCATCCATGAAAGCTGTAGAAGGGTGTGAGCAGAAGAGTGCGATTAGCAGGTTCTTTGCATGGAGAGTGATTGGTAAGTGGAATGCACTGCCTGAAAGTGTGGCGAGTGCAGAAATTGTGAATGGGTTCAAGTCAGGGCTCGAGCTTTTGGCATAATAGAGTGTACAGGCACAATGAGTCCTTTGATTCCATGGAGGTTAGATAATAAAAATAATAAAGCAACTATTTCCTTCTGTGGTATGTTGCTTTTAGATGATTTAGATTTGGCTAGAATACTTGCTATGTCTAAACGAACATTGGTTGCTGAAGGTGGAAGACTGTAGATGCTCCATTCTAAGTTCATTATAATTTCTAGTTTTGGAACTTGCTTCAATGCAATGGCAAAGCTATGACCTTGAGTGAGAGCATTTGTGGCGTCTTACACAAGTGACTGTAATGATAAATTTATAACCACATGATTTCTAAAAAGTTGCAGTCAGCATAGTATGTTGGCAGTGTTGGAGGATTTCAAATTTCTTCAGGTGCCTGCTTTTAATCTTTATGAATTATTTTTTTAGCTGACACTTAGGAGATGCGACATAGGATAGTCCACAGTTCAGGATTTAAAACATTAAATAGTTCTTCATGCATAAATACAATGTGCCATAGCCAAATTGAACTTTTTCTTGGATTTGAGAAAAGTAGGAATTGTTGGTATCACAGCATCATTTTAGGAGGTTAACCTGTTTAACCGTCCAGTTAGTGAATTGCTACAATTTGTATAGAATATCATCCCTGTGGATGATCACCAATGTAGTTGACAGACTTACGTGATTTAGTTTTGTTTGGCATTGTAATACCATTAAAATAAGTTATGAACAATGTTCAACACACACAAGTCTGTCTTTATATGTGACTGAAATGTAATTCAGAGTGATGGAGTATATACTAAAGAATGCTGGTATCAGTTAATTATTTTTTTTAGCTGACACTTAGGAGATGCGACATAGGATAGTCCACAGTTCAGGATTTAAAACATTAAATAGTTCTTCATGCATAAATACAATGTGCCATAGCCAAATTGAACTTTTTCTTGGATTTGAGAAAAGTAGGAATTGTTGGTATCACAGCATCATTTTAGGAAGGCTAACCTGTTTAACCGTCCAGTTAGTGAATTGCTACAATTTGTATAGAATATCATCCCTGTGGATGATCACCAATGTAGTTGACAGACTTACGTGATTTAGTTTTGTTTGGCATTGTAATACCATTAAAATAAGTTATGAACAATGTTCAACACACACAAGTCTGTCTTTATATGTGACTGAAATGTAATTCAGAGTGATGGAGTATATACTAAAGAATGCTGGTATCAGTTAATTACAAGAGTTTTATATCTAACAAAACAAATAATGAAACAGAAAAATTTCCATTTTCAGTCACGAGAAAAATTGCATATCAGCAGTGCTATTTACTGACCAATTCCAGAGACAGACCACCTTTGCCAGATGAGACCAGCAGAACAAGGTTTATCATGTTAATGATCACTAATTGGATGCTCTATATAAAGAGCATAGAAAATACACAACCTAAACAACAAGCAAGAATGAAGGAACTTTTTTTTTATCTAATTTGAGAATTTGTGACCCCCCCACTTAGTCCTCAACTTACAGCATATGCAACTTACAACCACTTATACTTATGATGGACATCCCACTACTTCACTCCTCCAACTCAGAAACAAGGTGTAATTGCCGTCTTCAAGGTAGCAATAACTTAAGAATGAATATAATATCTTGCAAATGCAGTATGAATTGAGGTTGCAGCAGAGCATATAATTGGCATTCAGAAATATATGTTCATACATTCACAGGATTCAACAAAGACAATCTATATAGAGGAGATTGGTAACAATGTATACTGTACTGCTGCTAGGTAAAGAGTTTGAGATTGACAATAAAGATGTACAACGGTTGGTAGAAGAGTCCTCAGACAAAGACCTTATAGAGTTAATAAAAGTTGCAGAAAAAGAGATTAAAAAGCAGGATAGGAAGTGGAATCCAAGTCACCAAAAAGTTTGCATTAAAAAACTGGGACGATGTTGCTTTTGTTAATAAGGCAATTTGGTTGTTTAAGGAAATGGATTCATTCCAACATGGGGAGATCTAGCAAAGCAGAACGATACAAGCTGCAATTGATTGCTACAGAAAAATTTATGCAGAATGATGCAAAATTTATACTTTATGCCTAATTTGGTCTATAGAGAAAGTCCAAGAAGACGAAGTTAGACGTCGTGTACAAATTGTTCAAGAAGCAAACTCCTGTTGCCATGACATCCTCCAAAGACGAACCTAGACCTTCAATAAATTATGGATCTGATGAACCATCCTTAGAATGCTTTGTTGCAATTTCTGAATTTGAAGACTGAATTTGATGACCAAGACTCCCCTCTTCCCCTATAATGTACAAATCACAACAAAATTTCTGTATACAGTACTATAACAAAACAAGTGAATTGTGCACTTACAGTAAAATATTTAGCTAGAAATATGTGAAACAAGAACAATTCTTCAGAGCTGCTACTTATTAATTGTTCTTGTTTCACGTGTTTCTAGCTAAATATTTTTTGTAAGTGCACAATTCCCTTGTTTTGTTATAGTATAGTACTGTATACAGAAATTTTGTTGTGATTTGTATATTATATTATTTCACTAAAAACAGTGGGCAATCATATATATATATATATATATATATATATATATATATCAGTGGCATCGCGTGTCCATTTCGGTCAGGTGTGCTATCGTGGCTTATGCAACCCGTGCTACAAAATTCACGTCAGCTTGACCATATGATTGCATTTTTTTTTTAATCAATCTATGAAAGTTTTAAGAGTGTATTGCACATCAGCGCTCATCTTAATTGGTCTAATGCAATTAATTAGGATAACTTTGAATGCTGTAAATCAATTCATTGTAACCAAATCTGTGCAGAGTGCGGGACAATGTGTTTATTTTAAGATATTGCATATTAGAAAATAATAATAATGTGGAATGATATATTTGGTTGATATATTTGAATTACGCAAAAGGTATAAAATTTGGAAGAGGAGCACGAGGCTAACCACCTTCGACTACAATACTGTTTCCCATTGTAAATATGGGAAAAAAAAGTTATAAATTATCTAAAATTATATATTAAAAACATCTATATTAATATAAAAACTCGCCTACCATGTCAGTTCACACTTCACGCAAGCAAAACAGATGAAACACAGAAAGCAAAAACAGCAACTCATAACAAATGACAACATTTAATTGGATTGGTTAACACAATAACCAATCACACCCTCCAGGTACTACTGTCTCATAACTCACCTTTTGAGCAGTATAAAACTACTAGAATGCTAAGAATTTGACCCAATGCACCATCTGTACCTCTTTTCAAAGGGCTCAAAGTATATAAATTTTGAACACACACACCTGGGCTAGTAACAAAAATGTGATGCAATGTTTACGAGTCGAAAAGTGTCCTCTCCATGAAGCATTAGTATACGTGTTTACTTTTAGGAATTACACGAAGTCTGGAAACGATTAGGGGAGTCTTTAATGGGAATAAATGCAAAAATATAATATCGGTGATATTGTTATTTGATGGATGAGCACTGCACACCTAGCACATCCTGAATATTCACCCCTGATATCTATATTTTTATGTTACTTCCATCCATGAGGGTGGTTCCAAACCTATAGTACATTTTGTACCATGTGGGCTAGGGATATTTTCTTCTATTTTTATCAATTTTATATATATTTTTTTGTTCTATTTTTTATATAGTCTGAAAACCCTGCTCTAGAGACCAAACATGGAACTTCTGCAGTGATTTCAGGCCTCCAATAAGTGGGGGAGGTGATCTCACACTGGGTGATAAAATTCATCTCCCACCTGAAAACAATCACAAGCATTCATGCCGGTGGCAGGATTCAAACCTGCAATCTGTTGGTTGGAGAGCAGGAATGCTAACAACTCAGCCAACCAGTAGAGCATATGTTGATGACTTCACAATTTACTGTAATGAAGATAATTAAAAGACAATTTCAATTTCAATCAATTGAATCACTTCATGGGTTCAGGTTTTCAACAGAAAAAAAGTGTGCATACATTTCTGCTGAAAATGAACTCTTTACCATGCCCTAGAGTTAAGAATTGGATGATATTATTTCAGTAGCAAGAGAATCCAAGTTCTTAGGACTCATTTTTGAGTCCTAAGAAATTGGATTTCAGAAAGTATACTACATTCTGCATGCACACATATTCATCAACTAAGAGAAAAGTGCAAAAGAGAGCATCAAATATCCTTTGTATTCGCTCCACAACTGAATGTAGCACAAATCAATCTTCCTTGCTTCCCCTTTATCATGCACTTGTTTGTTCAAAACTGGAGTATGGGTCCCAAGTTCTGCGACAGAGAATATCCTGCAATGGATGGATCTTATCCATCATCAAGATATATGAATAAGGCAACTAGTGCATTTCACACACCATCTATTCAAAGTCTTTATGCTGAAGCAAATGAACTTGCACTATCATTTTGATAGAAACAACTGTCTTAACTATATCCTAAAAAACAGCCTCCTCCAGAATATCCTGCATGAACTTTTAGTTATTGTCTAAGTTGAGAAGCTAACTAAAACACACATTGGACTGCCCTTACGACCCTTTGGTATATGTGTGAAAGAAATTATTTTTATTTTTCTTTATTTTTAAATTATTTTTTATTCTTCTGATTTCATCATTATCACCATGTTCACCATTATCAACAGTCATTCCAGGAACAAATTCTCAGGTGGCTCATCCAAATCCATTTAAATGCAGTCTATTACACTCTTATACAATCAATTCTATCTATCTATCTATCCCTTAAACCTATTCTGCGCATTTAAAATTGCATTTCTTTCTCCACACAACTCTGCCAAAATACTATTCATGAGTTCTGCTCACAATCACAACTTATCACTGTGACCAGGCCAATATAATGATTATCTTTCCTACAACACTATCATCATATTAAAAGCATCAATCACCATGTTCATCATCACTCTTGGATCACTCTCTCATTTATCATATCATTAATGGAATTACCACACAGTATCACTTGAGCCATTCATTACCTCTTCACCCCCCCCCACTATCTTTCACCACTATTTCATACCTATATCTACCAAAATCTCATTCTACATATGCCTCACCTTATTTCTTATTTAACCAACTCATTTTTCAAGCGCCTTGCACTCTATTTATTACACACTCACTCACTCTTTTGCATCCAGCAGTTGTACTCTCTTTTGCATTGACAATTAAAATGACATTTGTTTCATCAGTAATATCTATTTAATTGGTTAAGAAAAAAAATGAGGGAAAAAATGAAATTCTAGATGCTATGTCAGATGCACAATATCCACAGATGTATTGCTAGAAATAGCACATAGAAGATTTTTTTTTTAATGTTGTTGTGCCTATACATAAGAGATTGGCTGGTCAATCTGTAGTACGTCCGTTCCATGTATGGAAAGAGAATTAGAAAATGAGGAACTTGTTCCCATTAGATTTGAAGGCCTATGCATTGTATTCCTTGGGAAACACAAAGAGATTTAGAAGTCTAAAATGCAACAATGAAAAAAAACTAATTTTTGCTTAACTTGAAATGTTAAAACAGATGCAGTCAAGCAATCTAGCATCAAAAAAAAATAATTTTTAGAATATAATGATTGGGAGTATAGTTTTCAAACAAATAACTGGCATGGACACGTCTCAACATTTTTAGAGAAGCTCAATCAAACATGTGAAAAAAAAAAGTCTCATCCATTTTGCCATTAGCAACAAGAGGCTCTAGGGCTTGCTACAGACAAGCAAATTGTCTTCATAGAAACTTAAAAAGACAGAGTCTGCTAATTCATGCAAGGGGTGACTAATCTCTATCTGCAACATAGACTGTTATGACTGTCAACTATGTGTTTTCTCTGGTTACTCTATCTTATGGAATGCAAAACCAGAGTTCAGGAGATTTTATAATTTTATGGAAAGGTGATTATAAAACCTTTATAATGGAACCTGGATATTTCCAACCAAAGACTATTATCCTTACTGAATGAGTTAGAGGGCAGCCCCCCCCCCTTCTCTTGGTGATGAATGCAGTTTCTCTAGTTGTTTTATAACAAATATAATTAATATGACTGAGGTATCCAAATGTTAGAAGACTAAGTGATTAAAAAATTCAACTTGGCCAAAAGCTGCTAATATTCTCATTATTTTTAAAAGAAGGAACAGAATAAAACTGCCATAGTTTACCTGCAACCATGGATACCAATAACTGCTGAAAGTCAGCCAGTTCCTGGCCCAGCATTTCCATGCCTGGCAAGGTGTCAGTGGCAGTGGTGGTAGCAGTAGCAGTGACAGAGGTGTCTGAGTGAGATCCCTCAGATATCGCACCCACCTGGGAATCCTCCCTACTTGATCGATCATCTAATGGTTGTGGGCTATGACCCACTGGTTCACTGCTACCAGCCTTTGGCATCACATGAGACACTGAATGAACAGTCTTCTGGGGTTTATGTTCTGATACCACATCTGATGAAAAATCACTTCGTGGTGGCACTGGAGGTCGTGGTCCTAGATCCTTCCTATGCAAAGCTTGAGGCGGTAACACAGGCTTGTTAGGTGGAACAGGTGGAGGTGTTCCCCGCCCAACAGGGGGTGGTTTCTTAAATGCTGATAATGGGGATGACACATTCACTACTAGTTTACCACCTTGTGCTGTAGAAAATACCTTAGTTCCCATAATAGGTTTCGGTTGTTCCTCTTGATGAATTCCATCAGTCCTATCCACAATTGCATTTTCTGTCACAGAAGTTATAGCTGAAATACTTTCAGTTTGCTGGTGGCTAACTTTGGTTGAATCTTTAATTACAGATATTTGTGAGCTATCATCATCAGAAGTTGGAACATGAGATACAGGAGAGACCTTAGGAGATTTGTATGGCCCTTTAGGTGGTGATACTGTACCAACTCCTGTTGATGCAAGTATTGCCGCTGCTATTGGTTTTGCTGGAACAACAGTCTGCATCTTAGCTGGAATCTGAGGAATAAGTCCTGGAGGTTTTGCAGGTGTAGCAGGAGCTGGACCAGTCTTGGGACTTACAGCTCTAGCAACACCCCGAGGAGGACTAACTGTTGGTGAAACTGTTGGCACAACGCGAATGGCGGGAGGAGTTGAAACCATAGTTACGATTGTACTTCTGACACCTTCTCCCAAGTGAACAGCACTAGATATAGCTGTACGATCTGCACTTCCAAACTGCTTACGCACATTTTCAAGTTCTTCAAGTAACTTCTGATTTTCAAGGGTTAACTCATGATTTCTGGCCTCTAAAATGGCCATCTCTATTTTATACTGCTCTTTCTCAACTTCAAATTCACATAATTGACGTTCCATCTCAGCTTCCATTTGCAGTGATTTTTTACTTTCCTCCTCTAAACCCTCTACCATGTCAGATATGCGACTCTTTTCATCATTGAGTAACTGCAACACAAACAATGAATATTTATTAAAATGAAAGAGCATAAGATTCAAATGCCTAAAAATTTCATAAGATTTATTTAAAGTCATAATACTTATCATGTACAGATTATTTACATACAAAATATATATAACTTGTAAAGAGTGGTATATTTCACATCTCATTGAGGGAAACAAAGTGTGTATAAAATGTAATATATTTAGCTAACAACTCAATGTGATGTGTGCATATCTGAAGTTTTGGAAATGAGTAGGAGAATGAGAACCTCAATTAACATCTTCAACTTCTAACGAACAGTACTAGGACATATAGGACCTAGATACTAACCTAATAATGTTCTCTGAAAGAATATTTGGTTGTTATGGATAAAGCTGCCCAGACAGTAGGATAACTTATTTATGTCTGTTTTTCAGGATGAAAACCCTGCATTCCTCAGAAAGAAGTTAGTAAACTCTCACTCACTTCAGAAAATCCTATCATGCACTGTCATATTAATATTAATCATGTGTGCAATGTTTTTAAAAACAAATTATATAGGAGGGAAAGGGTCACTAAATAAAGTTCATTCTCTTGAATGTGCATTAATTAAGTTCATGTTAGAGAATTTATTAACAATTAGACAAAAAAAAAAAAAAAATGGGAAGATAAAGTTCAGAAGGGCATTCTTATATAGTAACATCATTCATTGCCATGGAAACTAGATCCAAGGATGCCATTGGCTTACATATTGTACTTACTTCAATTTATAACATATCAATTTTGTTTTGAAATGGTTTTGGCAAATTTTGTTATAAAAGTGGTCCTAATGGAAGTTCTGTAAAAATTCATTAAAAACAGTTAATCAAAAGACAGTTTACTGAATGGCAATTCTTTGAACAATAATTATAATAATAATAAAAAAGCAATTCATTGAACAATAATTCAACGACAATTCGTTGCAAATGCAACTGATCAAAAAAACAATTCACTGATAACTTCTTTTCATAATTCATTGAAAGAGTAATTTTCTTGCAAAATATTATCTAAAAGTGTTCAATAATAATAACTAAATGTTAATGAAGATGCAAACAACATATTATGTAAGGCCATCAAGATGTAATAATTATTTTGTTGCATTTTAGAACATTATTTTGTATATGAGCATATTGCTTCATTGCGTAGATGATTTATCTTTAGATAAAATTTCATTCTACCTAATTTTTCCACAGCCATGGTCTGACTGAAATCAAAATTAACAAATTTTTATATAGATCCTAACTAATAAAATTTCATTAAATGGAATTATATCATTTTGAAACTTCTTTACCAAACTTTTTTCCAATAAATGAGTCAGTTGGAATTAAAACTAAACTCTGCAGATAACGTCTTAAGTTTCACAAATATCAAAGTTCATTGAATTCCACTAAACCAGAGAGTTATTGTAATATATAATTTCAACACATTATCCCTTTGTTACCCTGAATATAGTTGAACTGAAAACTGAAATGGTTTGACAAATTTTTGTAAAAGTTTCAAATACCAAATACGAGTGAAATTCATCTATAAACATCATCTACTAATAATAATGGAGCATCCATAGTTCAGTAAACGTAAATGAAACCCTTTGGTTAAAGACCACAGTTGGAATTCTGCCTATGATGATGATGCAAAGAACCTTTACAGTCCTCTTCAACCTGAAGGTGAGTTAGCTGGTCTCATATGGGAGTGGCAGGGTTTCCCCTACTGGAAACACTTATTGGAGAAGGAAGACGATGGGAAATCTATAATTACTCTGAAGTAACGTAACATTGCTACCCCACCAACCATTCAGTTGAGGAGAGAGGAAGAATAATTAGTAGTAGTATCTTTAATTAGGAATGTAAATAATCTATGCAATGAAGCATCAGGCTGATATGCTGTTGTTAGTGAATGAGCCATCCAGATTGATTATTATTATGCATTATACTGCAATCTGCAAAATGCTGATATTTTGATGTGAAAAGTACAAAGATAAATTGGCAAACGTGCCTTAATGATAATTCCTTGTAAATTTTGTAGGCACAATGTGTTTGCGATCACTTGCAAGGTTACAAAACAAAAGAGTGCAGCTTTTCACAATAATTTTTTTCCATATTAGTATGATGAAATATGCTATAATTAAAATGTGTGTGCTGTATTGTGATGTAAAATGCATCTCTTATTGTGGGTTGCAATAATAACAGTTTGAAAAACAATTGATCTTCTATGAAGATTTTAAATCATGTTTCACTTATTTACTCCTGCATCAGGCCTGTTTTAGCTATTCTTCAAGTACAGGAGTGTCCTTATCTTTCCAAACATCCTGATTGCAGTTGGTAAGGTAAATTAAGCTAAGTATACTGATGAACATGCATGTGGGTGTATTTCTGAGATTGAGGAGGTGATCAGTGTAGTTTATTAGTAAAGAAATAGAAAAACTTGAAGGGGAAAAAAAAAACTTTTTTTTTTTAATCATGTTCATCTGTTGCTATATTCAGATCAGCAGAACTTGGAAGATCACATTCAAACTTTTCAAGACTGCAAATAGCACCAGACCACAGATTGAAAACACTGCACTAAAGGAAAACATGAATGTGTTGAGTTGTTCTGAGTTACAGCTGAAGCAATTAATCATAATTAACTGTTTTCTTCTAACCAGCATGTTTTCTAGCATGAAAAATCAAAGTTTCAAGGATGAAGAACCCTTCCATTCCCATACAAGACAAGCCAGCTCACCTTCAGATGAACAGCCCTGATAAAGACTTTTAGTATCCTAGATAAAAGCAAGATGCTGAAGTTTTTGAGCAATTTCTTTAAATGAGATGAAGGATTTTTCTTCTCTCAGTCTCTGCAGTTTTGCAGAAAACAGGTTTAGAATGAAGGAGTGGTTTTTTTTTTTTCATGTATGCATTAGCGAATAAAACAAACAGAGTGCTTTATAGGTTGAGGAGAGAGGAAGAATAATCAGTAGTCAGTATCTTTAATTAGGAATGTAAATATTCTATGCAATAAAGCATCAGGTCGACATACTGTTGTTAGTGAATGAACCATTGCACCCACGTCTTTGTAGATGCGATGTTTTCTTCCAGTTCATTTTTTTTTCTCCCCTTTTTGAAGTTTGAGTTGATAATGTGATTTTATATCATTTGACTAGAAGTTTATTATAGTTTTCACACTAATGTCTTTCCATATGCAAATATCTGTTGTGAAAATATGCTTCAGCCAAAGCAACTAAGGTGTAGTATGCCAGTGTAGTATGTCTAATTGGGTGTGTTCTTACAGCCAGCTTAATTTTAATAGAAAAAAAAAAAAACATTACACATCCGAAAGGATTTCTGTGTTCATTGTGATATAGGTGATTCCAAGTAATGCATTATAACAAGGGCCATGATGTGGAATCTCAAGAGTTTGTAATTGGAATGCTTATAGCTTTCTAGCAGAAGTTGAGTGTGCCACAAAAAAATTCTGAAGCAGCTTCAATGCTGAAACCACGATTTTTTTTTTGCAAAAAAAAGCCAATAAATCATGATCACTCCACCATGAAGTGAAACTAAAATTATATATCTTTATAGTAACTTCAGTTTTTCTCACTGCAATTTCTTATAACTATGGAAAATAGTACATGTAATTATAGCTCATTAAAAACCTGGAACTAATTTCATCATTTCTGATTACATTTCTTTTTTAATTGTGGAAAGACAGCATGCTTTATGTTTCCGATGCTATAAACATTGATCTAATTTCAAGTTTTCTCTCCACATTATTGCATGAAGTCATTTTGAATATTGTGTATATGTGTGCATTCTCTGCAGTTAATGATGTCACAAGCAAAGTGTCCTTTTGTGATATGTGTCATTAGCTTGCCATCAGAAAAGGGAAAGGCCAGGTAAACATGCTTTGAACATTTTAAAACTACTTGCCTCAGAGAAAATATCTTTAAATCTAATGAAAAATTATTCTCGTCAACTGCAGGAGAAAAAAGTTCCTAGTTCATTTAAAATTATTATATAAGTAATAAAACTGGCATTTATAAGTAATGTAGTAAATAATATATAAAATAATAAGTAATATAGTAAATAATAATGTAGCAAAATAATACATTCTAATCTATCTTTAGGGTGCTTAAGGGTCAAAGCTGTATAATGGAGAGAAGACCTACACATAGCCTTTAAAGGAATGCAGAGCACCGACCAGGGCTTCTGACCTAATGTCCAATCCTCACCTTCTCGTGGTGCACCCTGTTGGGTATCTAACTGGATACTGAACGAACGAGGATGGGCTGGCAATTTGGGATTTAGCCGACCAAATTGTATTCTTATTGGTTAAACCAAAATAAAAAATGATGGTACAACATGACAAAATTTCATGCCGGATGGGGCGTCGCCCAGCTAATCACGGCCACCGCTGTTTTCGCCAGGGAACCAAGGCGAACAGCGAAAAGTCAGCTACTGGAATAAATCTGAAAACACACCCCAATTCAACATCACCAGAGTTAAAGATCGGTACTATCAACATAAGAAGCCTGAATGGCAAAGAAATGGAGCTAGCTGAGGAATTAGATAATTACCAGATCGACATAATAGGGGTGACTGAAACAAAAAAGACAAAACTGGTGAGATCTTTCTGAGCACTAAATACAAAATGTTATATTCAGGCAATGACGATCAAGGAAAAGAAGGAGTAGCCATAATATTTAACACAAAATACGAGGCTAATCTTCTTGAATGGCAGGCAGTTTCAAGCAGAGTAATGTGGGCAAATATGAGAATGGGGAACTGGACAATGAGACTTATTTGTGCCTATGGTCCCAGAGAAGGTTCTATTAAGGTAGAAGTGGAGGAATTTTTTGAGGCTTTAGAAAAAGCAACTGACACAATGAAAAAGGAAAAGTTGGTCCTTGTTGGGGATCTAAATAGCAGAGCAGGAAATGATTGTCAGACATACAAAAATATTTTTGGAAAATCTGGAGAAAAGAGCAAAGCTAATAATAATAATGGCAAATACCTGTTGGATTTCTGCTCAGGACATGGACTGGTTATTACTAACACCATGTTCCAACATAAAAATGTAAACAAATTCACATGGAGAGAAGAAGCATGGAATAAGAAAAGTCTCATCGACTATGTTATTGTTGATAGTGATGTTTTCTCCCTGGTGCAGGACACCAGGGAGAAAATAGTGATCGCTTCCAATTTGAAATTGGAAGCGATCACTATTTAGTCTTGAGCAGGATAATACTGAATTTCATATTGAAAAGAATAACATGTAAGAAAGTTTTAAAGCGAATAAAAGAATAAAATACACAAAGATTATTAAAGAAAAAATGAAAGAATTTAAGAACAGGAACCAAACCTTGGAGATTCAGTGGCAAGCCTTCAAGAAAACCCTGATTGATTCAGCTAGAGACGCATGTGGTGAAGTTGTCTGCAAGGATAGAAAAATTAGAACTTCATAGTGGACACAGGAAGTTAAAGAGGCAGTGAAGGAAAAGAAGAAAGCAAATCAAAAGTTCCTGGCAAATAAGTCAGCTTGGGCTTAGAGAATACAGGGACAAATGTAAGAAAGCAAAACACTGTGTAAAACAAGCTAAACAAAAGTCATGGGAGGATTTTGGCAAGAACATAGAAAATAAATATCAAGAAGGTGGTAAGATATTCTGGAGGTTGCTGAAGAAGCTTAGAAAGAGAGGAAAAAATGCTGTAAAAGGAGTTAGAGATGATATAAGTGACATGAAAACGCGAGATAAAGATATCCTTGAAGTATGGAGTAATTACTTCGAAAAATTGCAAAATGAAACAAGCAATGATAGCACAGTGGTAAAAAACACCAAACAGGCATACAATCAGGAAAACACATAAATACTTGACATAGAAAAAGCCAAAAGTATTTTACCTTGGGTATAATAAATGTTAAAAATACCAAGCAATTTGCTTGGTATTTTTAATGATCAGAGCTTATGCCACCTTTTAGTGATCAGAGCTTATGCCACTTTTACCACGAGTTGCCTTGGTCTTGCACTACCTGTAGGATCAGCTAGACTTGCATTAATTGCAGGCGCAAACTTGACTTGTTTGTCTGTTTGCTTACTTGGGAAATGGAGTAAAACCAGGTTTAAAATTGCTTGGTATTTTTAACATAGAAAAAGCTATCAAAGGCTTGAAATGTGGAAAGGCTGATAGATGATATTTGACCAGAAATGCTGATGTATGGTGATATAAAAGTCTTACAGTGGCTGCACTGCATAGTTCAGAATGCCTGGACAGAGGGACGAATTCTAGCTGATTGGAGTGGAGTAGAGCTCTCATAGTACCCATATATAAAAAGGGAAATAAAACTGAATGTGTGAATTACAGAGGTATTTCTCTGCTGAGTATTCCTGGTAAGATATATGCAAGTATACTTGAGAAAAAGGTTGAGAAGAATTGTGGAAGAAAAGCTTGGTGAAGAACAAGCTGGATTCAGGTCAAATAGAGGCTGTCAGGATCAGATCTTCAATTTACAACAAATAGTGGAGAAATCATGGGAATATAACAAAGATCCGTATTTAGGTTTTGTCGATATGGAAAAGGCATATGACAAGGTGCCAAAAGAGAAGCTATTCAATACACTATAGTTATATGGTGTCAATGGGTATCAGCAATATCATATTAAAAACGAGAATATTAGGAAAGAACTTGATATTGTCAGCATCCAGCAACGCGTTAGCAGAGCTAATCTCAGGTGGTATGGTCATTTCAACAGAATGGGCGAGGAAAGATTAGCAAAACAAGTGTTCTCTGCCAGGTTGGCATGAAAACGACCCAGAGGAAGACCAAGATATAGATAGATTGATACAGTACAAAGTGCCTTAGACGATAGAAATATAAGATCTGATAATGTTGGAGTCTTGACAAGTAACAGACTGATTTGGAGGAAAATTGTAGATAGGAAGTTAGTAATGATGTAAATTTTTCATGTAGTACTATCATATCCTGTACACCCCTTGAGGGTACATGGCAGGAATTTGATGATGATAATCTATCTTCATTTAGCATTTATCAAAATTTAGCTCTTCTTGAGATGGAAGAAAAGAAACAGCCCTTTCAAATTTCCAGTTCAGCTGTCACTGTGTTATAAAACGTGAGCAAGTTACTGAGGCATGATCTATCCTTCACAAAACCATGTTTTACCCCCATACAATATCCATTTTCATCTATCCAATCCTGTATTCTTTCCTTTCTCTAATTACTAATTTCTCTAAGACCTTGACAATGATTATATGCTAATCGATATGCTAATCGGTCAGTAATTTTCAACAGCAACCTTGGAACCACCTTTATGCAGGAGGACTATTTTCCCCTCTTTCCATCCCCTTGGGACTGATCCAGACCCGAGGCTCAAATTAAACAAAATGGTCAAGGGCATTGACAATTCTTTAGCCGCTTCATGTACAACACGAGCCAGTATACCATCCAATCCCACGGATGTATTGATATTGAGGTTCTGTAATAGACTATTTACCTCTACTTCATTCATCACAATTCCAGTATAAGCTGTTGGTTCTTCCATTCCTGCAATGTCACTACCTGGATGATATACTCGTGCAAAGTGCTTGCTCAATAATTCAACTATATCGACTGATTTGGTTACCTCCCTAGCCTCAGCATTTTTTAAAATCATTCTGCCATGAACATTTTTCCTTTTACTTGCAACATATTGAAAAAACTGTTTGGGATTCTCTTTGGCCTGCATGGCCAATATTCTTTCATAATCCGCTTTTGATTTTCTTACTACCCTTGTTACCTTTCTGGCCTGAGTTTTATACTGTTCCTGCACCTGCTGGTCACCTTTCTGCTTAAATTCCCTCCACAATTGTTTCTTTTTTTTTGCAGCTCAAGCTTAATGGTGTTATTCATCCATTTAACCCCTACTTGATTTATTATTCGGACTCTTGGTATCAACCATTGCCTCCTGCAAACACTTCTTAACCACCTCCCATGCATTATCAACATCCAACCCTTGTAGTTTTACATGCCATGGCACTGTAAATTGATGATGATAAGCCAAGCATACTCCTAAGCTTGTCATACTTACCAGCCTGGTAATTCCACATGTACTCTGTCTTAATTGTAAATTCCACTCCTTTAGCCACCTCCCAAGTCATGACCTTATGATCACTCTCACCAATTGGTGACAACATGGTCATGTTCGTTACAGCCACATTCTCAGATGCGATTACTAGGTCAAGCACTCTCTGCCCCTTAGTATTTTCCATTACATGCTGTCGCAGATAGTTGTCCCTTAATAACTGCATAAAATCCAATTCCTTCCTCCCATGTGCCCTCTCCTCCTTCCAATCAATGTTACCATAATTGAAATCCCCCATAATAATTACCCTTCTTCCACTCATTTCTTATATTTGCCTATGCATACTATCCCCACCATCTATTCCATCTCCTGGTCTATAGCAGCCCAATTGTATATTTTGTTCTGCTAGCCTCTATCTCACACCAAATAGCCTCAAATGTGCTCTTTTTTCTATCCTGCAGTTCAACTTCTATACTCCTTGGCTGCAACTCATCAGCTATCATCAATAATACTCCTCTCCCCCTTTTTATCCTCCCTTTCACTCCTGAACACGCTATACCCATCACATTCAATGCCACTAGCTTTATCATCTTCTGTCAGCCATGTTTCACTAATACCAACAACCTGTGGCCTGGAAGCGCCAATCAAGGCTAAAAACTCCTCCTTCTTGTTCCTAATATTCCTGGCATTTGTGTATATGAATTGCAGAAGCCCGTTAGTCCCATCCCTACTTTGATGCCTTATACTAACTATCCCATTCTTATTTATTGTCCTTTGTACTCGCTCGGGCATGTTATACTCATTCATACACTCAACTGCCTCCCTAAAGTCTGCATATCGACTCCCCCCCCCCTTAATAAATCTAGTTTCCCTGAGTCTGTACATCCACTTCCATTTCATTCATCAACACTTTTTCAAGCCTCCATACACCAAATCCATTCAAATATAAACCATCCATCTTATATAAATCCTTTCGCCCATCGAACTCACTCCACACATCCACAAATTCCACACCACTCTCCATGCATAACCAGTGCATAAAGTCACTGGCAATTATGGCCCTCCTCCTAAAAACACTTCACTGTCATACCGCGGCAAAATACTCACCATCCTAACTCTCTCACTCTTCTCTTTTGCTATCTCAAGTAATTCCCTCACATCCTCTATCATTTCCATTTTGTCTTCTTTCAAATCATTTGTTCCTGCCACGACTATCATTTCTTTCACCCTCTGTTTTTGCGCTCTAATAGACTCACTGACGTCCTTTATGTTCGCACCTGGTTGGTACGATTTTGTCAAACTCTCAACTATCACACCTCTTAATAATGAATCTCCGTACAGCACTCACTCCTTCATTTTGTTTATGTTTACGAACATTCTCTTATTTTTTGTATCAGACTTTCGCCGTTTATTAGTTGGTACGTTTGGTACACATTTTTGCATACGCTCCAGTTGCCGTTTTGCTCTATGTATTGCTCCGCTCAACTGTACAATCTCACTACTTGCATTTATCTCACCATTTTCATTATCATTTAAATCATCCATTCATTCTGTATTTTTACCTTCATTTGCACTTTCAACATCGCTCTCACAGCTATCTGGTACTACCTTGCAATTTCTTATCACATCACTATATTCTAACTTTCTTTAACGATATCACTCTTGCCACCCGAAACATGCTTTAGATCCTCATTCTCCTTACACTTTCTGCACATATTTACTCCACTATCACCATCTAACCAGACTCCAACCGCTCTTAGCAAAGCATACATCTCACAGACAGCATATTGCATAAACTCTTTTATATCAAAATTCTTAAACAAACATGGTGACCTGGCCGCCATTTTTTTTTATTGGTGCCATGTGGATGCTATCGTATCTTAAAAATAATAATTAAAATAACACAGAAAACACACAAAAATCGCACAGACACACTAAGATACAAAAAACAAACAATACTACGTAAAATTCTGGTAAAATTGCCAATGATAACATAAAATACTACTGATCTTTTCAGGAGCTCTCGACAAGCCGATGATCATATCAGTGGGACCATAAATGGAAGGATACAGTAATTATTAAAGAATGAAATTTAGAAAAATAGGAAGAAAACAAAGGCAATGGAAAAAGTTTAGATAAGATTATTACTTTACATATATGTTATTTTAGAAACATTCACTGACATCCAAATATTTAATTATAAATAACACCTACTTGAGCCAATTTCTCATTTGTCTGTCTTTCTTCTAGAAATCTCAGGATTAGCCGTTTTCTTTCTGCCAATAAAAGTAATACTATTTGTTTCTGTCTAAGTCTTTCTTGTTCTACTGAATCAGTAAGGCAAGTTATATCTTTTTCTAATCTTCTATTTTGTTGCCGTTCAAATTCAACTTCTTGCCTTAATCGCTCTCTCTCTTTCTCAAGTAAGTATGTAACATCATCTCCTTGTGCAGTGTCCTGAGCATGTTTATGCTTTTCATCTTCCAGTTCAGCTATTAGCTAATAATATTTTAAAAAATTTATAAAAGTCTGCTCTTGATTAACATGGAAAAGAACAAAAAATATTTGCTACTTTAAATAGTTTATTTTTATTTTTTTTAAAATCAAATTACATTTTTTCTCTTTTCATATTTTAATTATTTTCTAAGAGCTGGCAGTAAGTTTTCATATAATATCTAGGAAGAAATTTTGCCAGAACACAAATACATCAAATATTCTTTGTTTATTTTTATCAAGTATATTTTTAACTACTATTAAGATAGTATTAAGATAGTTTGCGCCTGAAAGTACTTTCAGGCGCAAACATTGTTTGCTCACACTTGGATAAAGGATTAAACTAAATTTATTATACTCTTATACCAAGTGAAAAATAAACTTTCAACATTCTTGTTATGTTTTTATTTTTATCCTAGCCAATCTCATATGCGGATAGCAAGATTTTTTCTCCAGGAAAATTGGATTTTTTCATTCCACATACTGGCAAATTGGCCAGAGAATACATGCAATTATGAGACAAAAATACTATTGGTAGATGGTGGAGGACACAGTTTGTCAATTGGATAGCAGGGTAGTGCAGATGTGATTAAGTAGTGTAGTAGACAGTGAATTGTGTTGAGTGGAGTGCTGCTCTTCCATGGAGTTAACAGCAGTTTTTTTAAAGGAAATACAACATGGACTAATATTAACTACAATAAATTTAATTAAGATTAAATTTATTTCTCTGATGATCATCAGGGAACACAATACAATACAATTATGATACTACGGTGCCTGCATGTACTTAAGTAATAAGGCTGAAGCATGGCAACTGAAAGTAAACCTAAGTCCTAAACAGTGCCTCCTAGTGGGCTAAAATGGATGTCCTTGATTGCTAGGCTGAAGTATGGAGATGAGAGCTTGCAGATTTGAGACAGTTTCATGCAAACAGTTTGTTGAGGTATGGGTAATTAATAAAAGCAGAAGCAAAGAAAGAAATATAAATACGAAAGCATTTATATTTGCATATCCTTCGGCAGGAGTTCACTGCATGGTCAGCAAGTCCTGAGTGGCCATAGTGGTGTATAAACATCATGTAGTGGTGGTAATATTAATTAATTTATTGGAGTTCCACATTATAATTTCATTAAAAAAGTAGTTATCAATAGCCAACATGCCTAACCACCAGACTCCTTGGAGGTGTATGGAATCATAATTCCCCTACTTAAAATAACTAGTGGGGGAAAATGCATAAAATTTCCATTTAATAAAAACTGTAAATACTGGATCAAATTATTAGACTGTCTGGAAAAAAAAAGAAAAAAAAAAAGAGGCACACAGCAAAAATAAGAAAAGAAAGCAACAAATGAAGAATAAATCAGTTCAATTTTGCTAAAACTTACAAAATTTCTTTGGAAATACAAAATTAGTGACACCTATTTGCCAAGGACGATTCCATAAATCCAAATATTGAATCCGCTTTCAAAGAAATACTAAATGAATTTGATGTAAACATGGGAGAGATCACAGTGCAAGAAATCAAGATCCAAAAGAATAGAAAAGTAAGTGGAAATGATAACATTAGTGCTGAGCTGCTCAAAGCTGACTTAAAAACATCAGCAACTATACTGTATAAACTTTAATTTCATGTGGACATCTAAGAAGGTTCCGAGTACCTGGAAAGAATCACAAATAGTAAAAATTCCAAAAAAAAAGGTAATCTTACAGACCACGTTTCCTGTAAGATACTGAGAATAGAACAAGCAGGTTTTAGAAATGGAAGAAGCACACTGAATCAAATTTTTATTCATAGAAACATATCTGAACAGAGTGTCGAACTAAATTCAACTATATATCTCAATTTTACTGATTTTTTCAAAGCATTTGACAGCACAGACTATGGAAAATCCAGAAAATTAATGGATTCCCTGACAAAATAATAAATATCACAAAAGATTTGTATGATGGAAGTAAAGGACAAATTCTAGTAAATGGAACAGCTTCCAAATGTTTTGACATCAAAACTGCATTAAGCAAGACTGTGTCGTGTCTGGGACACTTTTTATCATTGTCATAGATTGGATAATGCATCATACCCTGAAAAACCTGAAAACTGGAATAAGATGGAACTGACAACATATTAGAAGATTTGGACTATGCTGATGGCATTCTACAAATATCATCTAGATTTGAAGACATGAAAATTAAGACAACAAAGTTAGAAGAAACTGCTAAACAAAAAGGCTTATACATGAATGAGAAGAAAACCAAAATATTAAAAATCAACAGTAAAAAGAATGACCCAATCCTTATAAATGGAAATCAAGTAGAAGTGACACACACTTTTAATTACCTCAGAGCAACTGTCAACATAGAAGATGGTACCAACAAGGACACTGCAATAAGAATAAAAAAAAATCTTGCTATGCATTTAAAACTAGAGAACATTTGGAAGTCATCTAATATAAAAACAAATTTAAAGGTGCAAATTTTTAATTCAATTATTAAATCTGAACTACTTTTATCATGGAAATTAACCAAACTACAAGAAAATAAAATTTATGCCTTCCAAAAAAAAAAATGTCTTCAGAGAATTCTCAAAATTTACTGGCCATTAAAATCTCAAATATTGAAATATACAACAAAACACAAGCAAAACCCATTACAATAGAGTTAAAGAACTGCAGATGGACATGGATAGGCTGTGTATTGAGAATGCCAAAATCAGAACACACAAGAATAGCATTGACATGGGTGCCTGATGGTAAAAGGAAGAGGGGGAAGACCCAAAATTACATAGCACCAGATGGCAATTAAAGAACAAAACAAACTAGGATGGTCGAGCTGGGGAGAGCAAGAGAAGCAGCACTGGACTGAAGAGCATGGCATGCTAAACACATGGCCTCGTGCACCTTATAGGTGTAAGAGCAATAAGCATAAGCAAACAAGCATTTGCAAAGGAGTCGGACTAATTTGCCCATCAAAACTAAAGAAAAGGCAGCTCAGGTGTCCAGAGGCATAGATTATATGCATAATTGCATAATGCTGTACTCAGAAGAATGAGATCCGTCTAATGAAAACAGCCACACAACTTGAAAAAAAGTGAATACAAAAGATCAATACAGTGACACTTTCCATATCTGCTCAACATATCAACAGCTTTGGTACTCAAGAAAGAAAGAAAAAAAAAAGATATAAAGTTTCTATTCGAATCATATACAGTTTTCAGAAAAACATGCCAGTATTTTAAATGCAAATATTACAAAATAATTAAGGTTCCTGAATGCTTATAGCTAAATAACTAAGAGAAGACTTAAACATGACTTACAAAAAATGCAGGAGTGACAGGAGTTGTCCTACGTCCAATTCCTTACCTTCTCACTGTATAATCTACTCCACCACCACCACTGTTATGTGGTATCCATCTGGACTGTGAACAAATTACGATGGGCTGGCAATTTAAAACTTACATGACCAAACTGTATTCAATATCAGCTTAATCCACAAACAAAAATGGTGTGATGTGATGGAATATCATGCCAGCTAGATAGTTGTCTAATTAAACAAGGTTCTCATTGTTTTTGTCAGAGAAACAGTGAGTGTAAACATTTATCTACTGAACAGACTTCAACAAAATAGTCCCCAGTGATATAAGAAGTATCAATGCAAAAGAAGCAAAACTGCAGAAGAATTAGAAAAGTATCATACCAACATAACTGATGTTATTAAAAATAATAATAAAACAGGTGAAATACTGCTAATTAACTAACAATTATAAGATGACATATTTTAGCAACAGTGATCTGAGAAATGAAGAAATAATTGGTATGCAAAACATAAATATAAACTTCTTGAACGGTAGTTAATATCAAAATTACAATATGTGGAGAAATTCCAAACTATAAAAATGGACAGGACACTTCTTTGTGTTCTATGGTCCCACTGTAGAAGGATCACTACAAACAAGAAGCATAAAAAAAAAAAAAATTTAGAGTGATTACAAGGAGAAATTGAGAAGGGAAAATAATGTTAGTTCTTGCTGAAGATAAGCAACAAGATTTGACAAATTGGAGCTGCTAAGGGCTGTCAATGTGTAATATATACTGTATATTAGTCCTCCTCATCTTCCAATGGCCTGTTCCCACAAATGAAAAACTATAACATATCTAGTGATTGGTGCCCCCATCAAGGAACATCTTCCCTAGTTAAAGAAAATGTTCACCAGATTTCTAGTTGGTATGTCTTTCAGTGTCCAATGAGATTCCAATGAGAGTCCAATGAGCATCTTCATACTACTGGTGGTTTGGAGCGACCTGCTGCCATGTTTGGCTTGTAAACCAAGGCTCTGGTTTTTTTTTTTTTTTTTTTTTTTTTTTTTTTTTTTTTTTTTTTTTTAATCGCCCCTCGTCCACACTTTTTTCATCTATTTTTAATGCTAACAATATTTTGTCTCAGTCACTGAGGCATCTTCAGGGATTACAACCAACAACTGCAACACAAAACTTAATGAAAACACATGGCTATGACTAGAGTCCTAGATTGTAAATTGGGATCTATGAGGATTAGTATTTCTCAAATTTTGGGAAGTTTCTTGCAACTGTATATGTGTAAATTTGGTTGATTTCTGAGTGCTGCTACAGATTTCTAAAATAGTTTTTCTTTTTTAAATTTACTGTGATGTAGCATGCATAGTGGCTTTCTTTCAGGAGATTCTGTGAGTGGTATCCAATAGATGGTCTGCAGGACCAGACTGACCTTATTCGTGATTACAGATGCCAGTCATGTTCATCTGAATGGATGGAGGCTGATCTACCTATTTGTCCATAGTATGGCAACTTGCAGAAAAGGGTACTTTATATATTCTAGTCACTGAGAGAGAGAGAGAGAGAGAGATGGAAGCTAATCTTTGGTAGACCAGATAAAGGTAGCCAGTTTCTGGTGGGGTTTAAAGATGTGCAAAAAGGTTGTATTTTTTAATGATGTACCCTGGATGGTAATGGCATTTCTGAAATCCCTCTGAAGGAATGGTTGCAAATTGGGAGAGGATAAAATTTTTTTTTTTTTTTTTTTAATTCTGGAAGCTACAAGCTATATAGCCACTGAATAGAAAGGTGTTGTGTATGTCATTGAGTTCTGTTGAAAGAGAGGTTCCCTCCAGAACAAAGATTGTGGGCTCTATTCGTTACAGTTATAATAATACCATATTGCTGAGAAAAATGGTGAGGATGGGAAAGTTTGTGAATGTATCTGCCTGTGAGTGGCTTTTCTGTATGCAGTGAAGGAGAGGCTGCCATTCAGAAGGCATGTCACTAAGGTATCTATGAAGGGTGAACTATTGTTATTTTCCTTTTCCATCATAAACTGCATTCTTGGATGTATATTAATGAGGTGACAAAGAAAGGTGTATAATGTGTCTGGCCATAAGGTAAAACAGATGTATTCTCTATACAGCTCTAACCGTGGTTGAGTTCTGTTGAAAGAAAGGTTTTCAGAGGAATCTTTCTGTCAACAGAACTCTACCAGTTCTGTTGTATGTGGCTATAGAAAAGGCACAGTGCTGAAACAGAGCACTTATGATAAAATGAATGAAATGAGTCCATGAGGAAAGAGTTGTCTATTAATCAAATTGCCTTCTGAATATCATCAAGAATTCTTAGGTCTTGGATGCTCCAAACCAAAATGTGGGAACAGTACTCCAAAGTTGGATGGATCTAAGAGAAAGAGAAGTAATGCTTAGAATGGAAAAGAACACCAAACTCATTAGAAGCTGAGGCTATGTGAGTAATATGTTTATGCCAGGATAAACTGGATGTGACAGTCAACCCAAGAAGAGAAAGTTGATCTTGAAAGGAAACTGGAACATTGGGTAGATGATGTGGGATTTTTTTTGTAGATAATAAGATAGGCTTGGGTTTTTTTTTTGACATTGAAATTTCCTAGGTTGTTTTCACTTCATTTCAGGATGATGAGAAAGTCAGTGTTTAAGTCACTGGTTATGGAAGGCATCTAACATTAGGATACTGCAGGGTTTATTGAATGCAGAAGAGGAATGAAGAGTACTGACATCGGCAAAGCTGTGAATAGGATTTGAAGTCAGAGAAAGGAAGTCATACTGATGTAAAGGAGGAAAAGTGCAGGTGAGACCACAGAAATCCGGCACCCCAGATTGATTGGGAAATCTTATGAAAAGAAGCCATTCACCATGACATACAATGAAAAACCAGCTGGCAATATAATCACCAAGCGTAGAGGGGAGAGGACATAAGATGGCAGTTTGTTCAGGAGACCTCAGTGCAGACACGATCAAATGCCTTAGAAACAGAGTGTGATAACATGAGTTTCTCCAAACCTTTCCATGGCACAAGTCCAAAAATAGGTGAGATTAGCTAAGAGGTTGGATGTAGAATGAGAATGGTAGAATCCATATTGGTGATCACTAATTAACTGATGAATCTCCAGGTACTTGGTTGTTGATAACTATCTCCATCACTTTTGAAAGTACTGATGTGAGAGCAATGGGACAACAGTTAGATGCCTGACTTTTGTCTCTCTTTTTTTGAGTATAGGTTGGTGTGGGCTTGCTTCCATGCTGTTGAGTAAATGCCAGCAGAATATGAAAGTTTATATAAACTATACAGGATGGATGTCAATTCTGGAGCACAACTAGAGGAATACCATCTAGACTAGGAGCCTTATTAGTATCAAGATTAATGAGAGTTTTTCTGATGTCCTTTTGGCAAATGTTCAGAGGAGACATGCAGTGAGCAGCTTGTGGAAGTACAGGAGGTGAACTGCTTTGGTCATCCAGGCAGGAGTTGGAGGGAAAAAAACGGATGCCAAGAGGTCTGCCTTTTCCTTAGGTGAGGTTACAATAGTGCCATCAGGATGCAAGAGAGGCAGAAGTTACATCCAACAGTCTCAGCAAGGGACCAGAAGGCAAGTTTATTGCATTTAATTCTTATGACATCTGCTTCAGAATTGGAACTTTTTTTTTTTTTTTTTTTAATGTTTCTAGCTGTTATGTAAGCTGAATGAGAAGCTGGAATTTTTATAATGGCTAATATAATAAGCTATATTTTTATAATGGACAGCAGAGGGACATTTTTTTGAGAACCAGGGCTTGGATACAGGTCGGAGGGGGGGGGGTATAAATTACTTCTTTCCCATTTACAGAATTAAAGTGGAAAAAAGTTGTCAGTTGATAACAAATTGTAGAAGTAATAATTGTAAATTATTAATTGTAAAAAGAAAACTACAATCTAAGTTTAAATATACAATTACTTTTTCATATCTTTCATCAGCTTCTCTAAGCTGTTCCTTTAATTTAGCTTGGGATCTTTTTTGTTGTAGAATGAGATTTTCCAGCTGCTGAAGTTGGATTCCATATAGGGTTTTAACAGTAGTTTCATCAAATGAAGTATCAAAGGCCCCAAAGCTGTCCCTCTGCAGTGCAGACCAAGGATCATAAATAGTTGTTGTTTTCTTGTGTGGATACAATAACTGTTTCACTTGCTCTGCCTGAATATTACAAGTATAAAATATTTCATTAATTTATTCTAAAAAATAACTCACATGATGCTACTAATTAAAAATGCACAATGATATATATATATATATACACACACACACACACACACTGGAAGCTGCAAGCAAATCTATCTCAGGTTGCATACAGCAGTATGTTTCAGAAGAGAAATCTTCTTGTATGTTTTTTCAGTACATTTATTTTAATTACAGTGTAAAGATAAAAGTACACATTAGTCATTTCAAAAAAAAAAAGAAAAGAAAAAAGAAAAAAAAAGTTAATTTGAAAATGTGAAAAGCAACTTCCTATCCTATAATGAACACAAAAGTTTCAATTCTGCAGAATGTTTATTACTATTTGTCAGAAGAATATTATCCATGTGAAGTGTGATTGAATAAATATTGAGCATGGGAAATGCTCAAGGGATGCATGAGGAAAGCCATATCGGATTGCATACTAAAGATCAAGAGGTCAAGTAGAAGTCAAACAGATGAGTAACAGCATAATCATCAAGAAGTTGGCTCTGCACAAAAATGAAGATGTGGAGAAAAGATAAAGAGAAATTGTGATCAGAAAACTCATAAGCAGTATAAACATAACAATAATGTTAAGGAAAGCAAAATGAGAGAAAATCAAAGGATATTACTAACTGTATATAATAAGTGAAAGGAAGAATAACTTTAATGAATATAGATGGTAATGAGAAGACTAAATTAGAAAACACTTGAATTGCTAAATAACCACTTTTCATGAATGTATCGTCCAGATAAAGATAATGCAACTTATGTGATATGGATTGATGTAAGAACTGAGATTTTGAGGATAATAAAAAATCTAAATGAATATAACCATGGAAACGAACAAGCTATTAATACAATAGAAGAAGGTGCAACAGAATTGACAAACTCTCAAAATAGGTGCTGTTAATTTAAATTAAAGCAATGCTGGAATGCCAAGAGAATAAAAAGATTACAAACAGTTCTGTTATACCAAGAGATGTTACAAAATATAAACTGTCTAGCCATAAATACTGTTTCAACTTGAACAGCACATAAACCTTTAATCTATCAGTAAATCATTTACAGCAGGGGTTCCCAACCTTTTTGTTTCCTAGAGCACATTCTAAAATACCGACAGGGCAACAGCACCATCTATTTTTTCAAGCAAATTTTTTGAATTCGTTTGTTAAATGAATACATACAAAGTTTACATTATAATTAAATGTTTTATTACTTAAAAGTTTACATTATATAAAAATTTAAATATAGATATATGTAAGTTAGTGTGATCTTTGGTATTGCATTTCATTGGCCAGTGCTTCATAATTAGGAGAATATAATGATATTCCAGTTCTTAAACTGGAATGAACAACTTCGAATGCGCGTCTACTTTAGAATTGTTGTGTGATTATTTCAAACTATACGGCACACGGTTGAACAGCGGCAGGCACACACAAATTGGTCGACGGGCGTCATGGTGCCCGCAGGCATAGGGTTGGGAACCCCTGATTTACAGCTTTAAGCATGAGCCGCTGTAGCTCAGTCGATATAGACAAAGCCCTTTGGTTGGAAAGACCTGGGTTCGATTACTGATGTAATCGAACCCAGGTCTTTCCATGAGGAACCTTTATCTGGTATCATTCAATGAAAGGTGACTTAGCTAGTCTCATATTGAGGTAGGGAGTTTTTTTAACTTGGAAACTCGAGGTTTTCGTCCCCAGAACAGGCAAACCAGCCCCATGAACACATGTATCTACAGACATAGGACACACCGGGAGGCATAGGATTAACCACCTTATCCTCGGGACAGCTCCATAACAGGCCACTAGGCCTAAAACGTAAAAGGAAGAAGCTTTCAGCACATACAAACCACATGTATACGAGGGTGATCTGAAAAGTTCTTGGCCTCAACCATAGATGGCAACACTATCGGAAAGATTTTTTTCCTAAGATGGTATATCTGTCATAAGCATCCATGTGAAATTGCAAGTCAGAAATCATTGATCAAGTGCACAATCTAGTGTAGGATGACCAATGATTTCTGACTTGCAATTTCACATGGATGCTTATGACAGATATAAGAACTGGGGAATAATATTCCCTGGTTCTTGAACAGGGTAAAAAATAACCGGGGAATATTATTCCGATCTTTTAACTAGACTAGACGAAAAAATTCATGAGAAAAGATCCAGTTTGCAGAAGAAAAAAATCATCTTTCATCAGGACAATGCACCTGACCACAAAGGTGTTTTGCCAATGGGAAAATTAAGGGATCTACACTATGAATTGTTGGAACATCCACCCTATTCCCCAGATTTGTCTCGCTCTGACTTCTATCTCTTCCCAAAACTTAAGCTCTTCCTCACTGATCAGCATTTTTTTCCTAATCAAGAGGTGATTGCAGCTGTAGAGGGGTAATTTTGCAGATCTTACTGAGAACCACTACAGGGTTCTCAGTAAGATACTTTGATGGATAATGGTGCTGGAGCACTGTTGGAATAAATGTATTAGTCTTACGGAAGATTATGTTGAAAAAGAAAAATAATTTTGAAATTATAAATTCGTTTTTTCATTGCTAGGCTGAGAACTTTTCAGACCACCCTCGTAGCTGTACTCTATGTTCGAAATGTCTCTCTTCTGCCTTCATGCATGCCTGAAGTCTGTCAAGCCACATACTACTGATGATAGCATGAACAACATCCAAAAGAAATGCTACCAATGCTTGATTCAAATTCACTTTCAGGCTGGCGATGCTGGGGTGTTGTTTCTTGCAAGCTACTCTCTCAGGCTCCAATCACAATTTGAAATCCAAAAGACTCAGATCAGGACTTCCAGACAGCCAATCAAATGGTGAAATGTGGTCAGACACATTCGCCTTCAACCACTGTTGTGTGATCATTGCCTTGTGAGCAGGGGCTGAGTGCTGTTGGAAGGTCCACTGTCTACCGTGAAATAAGGTTTTGTTCAGGGACCATACCACGAGTTCCAGCACATTGTCTTGATACTTTGATGGAAGTTCTGACCCCTTTCTTGCAGAAAGGCAACTTGGATATTCCCTAATATGTGAACCCTGCCAAACTATTACTGATGCAGGATCATGATGATCTCTCTGAATCCTGGGTGCTATGGCATGTGTTGTGCAACCATCTGGGGCATAAACCCAATCATTTTGGCAGTTAAACAACTCTTCAATGGTGAAAATCTTTCACATATTCTCCAAGAAGTGCCTTTGATTTTATCACCCTCTGACACACAAGTTGTGGTGTTAGGAAATATCCTGTAGAATGAATGATGATAGGCTCTTATCCTCAGGTCATCAGTTAGTACAAGTGACTAACTTGTACTAACTGATGAACTGATATTGTTCTCTGCAAAATGTAAATCTCTTGCAATATCACTTTTGGCGTTCTCACAGGAGGCATGCCTTCACAGCCCTCACAAGCTGTTGTGTCCTAATGCAGCATGGTCAACCTCTTCTTTGAGGGTCAGATACATCTTCTGTATCATTATAATGGTTAATAGTCTGATACACAAGCATCCTAATGATCCTGAATATTTTTAGTGTTTGGAAAATAAGAGGTGGCTGCATTTCAACCTTGTGAAGTGTGCTATTACAGCTACATGGTTCTCACAATCTCCCCATTTTATTTTAACCAGTACAACTCCTCTACTGATAAACATGCGAATGTAGGATGTGCACAGTACCACTAAGAGAACTGGGCTCATGCAATTCTGTGGGCAGTGCAGAAGTGTGTGGAAGTTGTAACAGTATTTATGGCAAGACTAGGTAGACTGCAGTGCCATAACGAGGGCATGATGAAAGAGGCACCCCCCATGGGCACAAAACGTAAAAAATAAAAATAAAAAATAGATATAAAAGTCTGCTATTTTATATTGTATTTTTAAATTTTTGCAATATGCCACTTTCAACTCACAAATTCTGTAACACACTGCAATTCATTTTGATGAGGTTAATAGTAAGTATTTAACATATTGCATTTAGTAAAATTTAGCTTGTTACATTTAAATTTTTCAAAATTTTTGCCATTTTTGGGTTGGGGGGGGACGCAAGTTAGACACTTGCCATAGGCACTTCATACTCTCGTTACTGTACTGGTAGACTGATCAATCTCAGGAGGGGTGGTTAAGGTATGACTGGAAAAGTTGATAAAGGGCATAATTTAGGAATATGTGGACAAGAATATGATACTCTATTCATAAACAGCAGTATAAACAATGTCAACAGAAGAAAAAATAAATTAATTTCATGAACTTACTGATATTTCATTGGTTTTCTACACATCTTCAAATCACAAATTATAAATGTGAAAAGCACAGCATATCACTGTAGAAATCATTTAAATTGTAACTAAAAATAAAAATTGTCCTAACATTAGTTCCTTTTCAGATACAATTTTGTGTAGGCCAGTTAACCATAAAGTTAATTTAGAGAAGACAGGCTATCTGGTCTCAAAATGACCATCTCCTAGGTTTTTTTGCAAATTAAGCAACCATACTTGTTGAGGTTGGGAAAATCTTTATAGTCAATGCTGATTCTAAAAATGGTCTTAGATCTATAATTTCTATGTGATATCAATGCCTGTTTCCATCTGTTATGTCGTTGTTTTTCTTATTTATATCTTCCCTTTCTATATTTCAATTGCTATTTTGCTTCTTCAGATATCGGGCCTAATATACTTACATCTAGGATTGTTTCCTCTTCGGATACTGGCAAATTTATATTATGCTGCACCAGCCAGTATCCTATAGCAGAAAAGATCCTTACTCAGGGAGACAATACTAGATTCTGAGGTGCTCTTACACAATGTGTTACTTTAACACAGCTGCAGTTGTGACCTAAATCTATGATTATATACACTTTCTAATTCATTCCCGCCAAAAGAGGTTCTATTTTCATAAGTGGTAATTCGGAATCCTAGTCAGGCATGACTCAGGTTTAGGCAAATAAATCATGTTTATTGGAATATCAAAGCAAAATACACTAAAGAAATTCATGCATTCAATTCATCTCAATACTAAATAAGGAAACTCGAGTTAAAAGATCAACACATTTTAAGTTTAAATCAAAGGTTATAAAGCATGCAAAAACAGTAACTGATAATTGGGATAGATAGCAAATATGGTGTTAAACCAAAAGTCCTTTCTGCAAGCAATTCATAATATAATATAACAAACATTCTAATATTATTCAGTTACTATAAATCTACAATCCCAATCTCATAATGTTAAATCAATCACATACAACATAAAAAAGATCTTTTCCAATCAATTATTCTTATTCTCAAAAGGAGGCTAACTATCTAATTAGAGTCTGTCCACAAAGTCCTTTAGAATAATGTTCATAATTTACATTCACAAATAATTTTCTCCCTTCTAAAGAATTCTAAACACAAAACAGAGTAATTCTACTTTACCAAACTTTTCCGACATCTTTCAGCACCACGTGTACGTCTGGTTAACTCTTGTCTACTGGCCGTCCTTACGCCAGCGTAGGGGCTACACTATCTTCATAATTACTGCCGATCACAGACGCAATTCTTTGCGTCTCAGGAAACGTCTTTATTCCTCTTGATGGGACTTTTCAGCGAGGGCTCGATTCTGCTAGAACTGAAAATTTCACCTTCAGCTCTACGTGGAATCCTACCCCATTCTCAGGAAAGCTCACTGCCTGACATTGTAGCACTGACGCTTCATCCCCCTTACTCGAACCACCGACTAACTTCCGAACCAGGAACCAGGAAAACGATAAGAAAAGAGAGAGCCGATACGGCGCTCATTCCCTTATATTCTTCGTTCGAGCACCCCCTTTTTCAGAGTCCCCTTTGCACATGACCTATTTCTTTTCTCCCCTTGGGTTCATCCCTTGCTCTCCCCTTTGCTGTTATACTCTTGTATTCACGGAATTCGCATCGACGTACCTTCCGCGTAAGCTACTGCCTCTGGCATTATGCTGGACATGTGTAGTTGTATACTTTCTATGAATTGTTACTTAATATCTACCTGGTGACTCACAATCATTCTATACAGCTAAAGTGAGGCTTAAATAATATTAACAAATTCCTCTTTTAAGACATTCTCTAATTCGATCTTGGTATGATCACAATAGATTAAAGTAGATGGTATATAAAATTAATCTTTTCCTTCAATACTGGTATTTTATGACACTAAGAAATTTTAAATTTAGTCTTCTTTATGGGAAAAATAAATAAATAAATAAAATACACACGCATCTTTTTTCTCTTCCTCTGCACGTTTTCCCGCTTCCATTGCAGGGTCCATGTGTGACGTAGATATGACTCTTGTTAGTACAACCCCCAGTCGGCCTGTCGCCGAGGAGAAATGTATTTTCGACTGTAGCAGCGTGTCCACGGGGACCAGTTTCCTGCTTGCAAGATGAAAAACCCCAGATAAACTGGATGGAAAACCCTGCTGTCCACTCCCAAGACCGGCTAACTTGGCTATGGCGCTGAGAAAGATCCTTAAGCTCCTCACATCATCGATAGGAATCGAACCTTGGACACTCCTTCCACAGGCATATGGTTGCGAAGCACACGCATAGTCACTAGGCTAACCAAGCGAAACACACACACACACACACACACACACACACACACACACACACACACACACACACACACACACACACACACACACACACACACAGATAGATGCATGCACCCAAAGTGAAATAGGTAATTAATTATTTCTCTTGTGAACCATTCAAAAATAAACTGGAATCAAAAATATCATGTCATTAACAACCGAACAGATAGCGTATCCTCTCCAACCAATGAGCAGTGCATTCGAAACGTACAGTGGGCATGGATGTTTGTAATTATCTTTAGGTGAAAGATGAATTTCACAGCCTAGTGTGAGACCACTAGGCTTACTGGAGACCTGACTTGAAAAAGTTCTGTGTGTGGTCTCTATAGCAGGGTTTCAGGACTATATCTATAAAATAGAAAAAATTATATTCAAATTATTTTACATATTTTTTTTTTTCAGTAAAGAAGACTAAATTTAAAATTTTAAATTTCTTAGCATCATAAAATACCTAGCACTGGAGGAAAGGTAAAGACTAGTATTGCACACAGATGGCAATTTAGCTTATGCTGATTTACATCATTATGATAGCATTCACATAATTTTATTATCATTTTCTTTAATATAATTACTCAAAGTACCCAATCTTAAACTAGCTCTGTAAACAATAACAGCATACAACATATCTTTCTTACCAGGAAAAGTGGAGTCATTTTCAAAATACACATGTATTCAATAACTGAAACATCTCATCTTCTGAATTAGTTCAGATTATATATATATATTATCACCATAAATATATATAAAAAATGTATATTTTTATACATTGCATAAGTGTGGTGCAAAAACTGATGCATCCAACTATCGACGAATTGGTATCTCAGGAGTGGTGGTGAATATTTTGGAAAAACTGGTTAGGGCTCGCATTCAGAAATGGGTTGACAGTGAATCTCTACTTTGCAATAACAACATGGGTTTACTAATGGAGGTCAAGTTTTAGCAATTTCTATAATCATGTTACCATTGAACTTGACAAGGGGAAATGGATATACCACGATACTTTTGGATTTTGCTAAGGCTCTTGACAGAATACGGCATGGTAAACTGTTGCATAAATTAAATTGGAAAAAATATGGGTTTGGATTATAGAATATGAGCATGGATATGAAATTGCTAACTGAGAGATATCAAAAAGTGGTATATGGGGGATGTGAGTCTGCAAGACTCACATCCCCCATATACCACTGGTTACCACAAAGATCAGTGCTTGGTCACCTATTATTCAATCCATACATTAACACTGAGTCCTAGACCTACTAAGACTTAAAGAACCCTGTGTCCTGATCATTTTTAGCTCTATTTAAAAAAATTGCTCTGCAATATCCAAATAATTATTTTTTTTCTTTTAGTTAGCATCTTTGACAATTAACTGGAACAAAAATCTTAGTTATACATGTGGTCCTGGGGCAGAGCTGACTACTACCGGGTGCGTCCCCAGGTGGCGGATCGGGGAACAGCCTTCAGATATGGAGGTTAGCTGCGATATAAGCAGAGCAATCTGGCGAATAAGCAGCCATGGACCAACAGCGACTGAGCTATCAGGGCGTGGGGGAGCAGAAGTGGCAACTCTGTCTCACTTAAAACCTCACAAAGCCCAATGACAACTCGGTGACATGGCGAGTAGTGCCGCCATTAAATAAGTACTTGCTGGGGTCACCGCCCCTGACATTGGGAAGCAGCATTGTCAGTACTGACACAAGGTTGAAGCCAAATGATGACAGAAAAGCTTGTGATCAGAGATTTGCAGATGGCAATATGATTATATTGTGTATGTCTGTAATACTGCGGAGCAGAAAGCAAACGGAGAAACTACTGCTCTACCTTATCTCCAGAACAACCACCATGGCGAGCAAACCCTTACAATTGGCCCCAAGTTCCCGGCGTCCCTTAAATGGGACAGGGGTGCGAAGAATCTCTGGGCTCAAAATGGTGTCCACTTTTAAAATTGCAACTTGGAATGTCAGAACACTGTATGAAGCTGGCAAATTAAGAAATGCCACAAGAGAAATGAAGAGGCTGGGCATCCGGATTTTGGGAATTTGCGAGACAAGATGGCCAGGATCTGGAAAGTGTCAACAAGATAATATGACAATGTATTACTCTGGGAATGATGAGAACAAACATCGACATGGTGTAGCTATAATAGTAGATGAAGAAATCAGTAATAAATTGGATTCCATTTTCTGAAAGGATAATGCTGTTACAACTTAAGGGAAACCCCGTTAACATAAATATCATCCAAGCTTATGCACCCACAGCTGACAAAAGTGAAGAAGATGTTGAAGAGTTTTATGAACACCTAAAAGAGATTAAAAACCTAACAAAGAAACATGATATAAACATAGTGATGGGTGACTTCAATGCAAAAGTGGGAAGAGGGGGTGATGGAGAAATTGTTGGCGAACATGGCTTAGGCACCAGAAATGACAGAGGAGATCGCCTAGTCCAATTCTGTCAGGAAGAAGATCTAACAATAGCAAATACCTGGTTTAAACTTCCACCAAGAAGACTGTACACTTGGAAATCGCCTCAAGATAACCAACATAATATTGTCAGAAATCAAATTGATTATATACTGATAAATAAAAGATTCCACAGTAGTATAAAGAGTGCAAAGACTTATCCTGGAGCAGATATCTCATCAGACCACAATCCCATAGTTGCAGAAGTACGTCTTAGATTAAAATCAGCTAAAAAATCACAAAAGAAGAAAAAGAAAATTGATGTAGAAAAACTGAAAGACCCGAACATAAATAAAAGTGCCAAGACACAGCTTAACCTGCGATTACAACAGATTAACATAGAAGAAAATAAAAGTGTGGAATCTCTTTGGAATAGCTTAAAGAATGCTATCGTAACAACAAGTATTGAAGAAGTAGGTTATGTGAATAATATAAAACAACAGGAATGGATGACAGATGAGATTCTTTCTCTTATTGATACAAGAAGAATGTATAAAAACAAAGACCTAGCCAGGTATACAGAAACACATAACATCATCAAGAAAAAAATAAAAGAAGCAAAGGAAAATTGGATGAAAAATTTATGTACTGAAATTGAACTGCTTCAGAAACAACATGATAATTTCAATCTGTATAAGAAAATCAACAAAATTTCCAGAAAACTGAGGAAAAAGCAAATAGTGTCTCTAAGAGACGAAAATGGAAAAATAGTTCCAGAAGAAGAGAATAAAGCACAGATTTGGATAAAATATGTAACAGAACTTTTCAATGATACTAGACAGAAGCCTATAAATATAAAAGATAACATTCAAGGACCAGCAATCATGAAATGCAAAATAGAGAATGCTATACAAACAAGTAAAACAGGAAAAGCCAGTGGACCAGGTGGTGTGCAAACAGAATTTTTAAAATTAATCGAACCAGATAACATCAAACTTCTTGAAAAACTATTTAATAAAATATATGAAAGTGATGAATTTCCATCAGATTGGCTCAAATCTATATTTATCACTATCCCAAAGAAACCCAAAGTGAATTCCTGTGGTGACTTCTGACTTATTAGTCTAATGAGCGAAACATTAAAAATATTTTTGAAAGTAATTCAGAATCGCATTTATAGAAAAAGTGAAGAAACTCTAAGTGAAACACAATTCGGCTTTCGGAATGGTTTTGGTACTAGAGAGGCCCTTTTCTGTACCCAAATATTGATACAAAAATGCATAGAAAAACAGAAATCTGTCTTTATGTGTTTCATAGATTTTGAAAAAGCATTCGACAAAGTCAGACACACCAACTTAATAGAAATCCTTCAACAAATAAGGCTAGATGAACAAGACATAAGACTAATAACAAATCTGTATTGGAATCAGTCAGCTACCGTTCAATTAGACAACATTACCACCAGTGATATTAACATCAAAAGAGGAGTGAGACAAGGATGTGTGCTCTCACCACTCCTGTTCAACATATATGCAGAGGTAATCTTTAAAAAAGCATTGGAAGAATGTCCAGAGGGAATCACAATAAATGGAAAGATTGTTAACAACCTACAATATGCAGATGACACCGTGCTAATTGCAGATAACATTATGCATCTCCAAAAACTCGTTGACAGAGTATACATAGAAAGCCAAAGAATGGGAATAAATATAAACATCAACAAGACAAAATACATGATCATCAGCAAACATCCAGCCTCATCAATGAAACTGACACTCAATGGGAAAAATATTGATCAAGTGTCAAGATATAAATATCTTGGTTGCTGGCTTAATGAACGGTGGGATCCAGAAATAGATATAAAGACAAGGATTGAAGTTACACGGCAATCCTTCATGAAAATGAGAACACTATTCTGCAATAAAGACCTAAACATGGAAGTCAGATGCCGAATGCTGAAATGTTACGTGTGGTCTATTCTGCTCTATGGAGTTGAAACATGGACATTGAAGACGACAACCATCAAGAAAATCGAAGCCTTTGAGATGTGGCTATACAGAAGAATGCTAAAGATATCATGGACAGAAAAAATTACCAATGAAGATGTCTTAAAATCCATTGGCAAAGCTAAACATCTTGCACAAATAATCAAGAAACGAAAAATATCATATCTTGGACACATCATGAGAAACAGCAAATACCAACTTCTACAAACTATTTTGGTAGGAAGAATTGATGGCAAAGGAACTAGAGGAAGAAAAAGAATATCATGGTTTGACAACATCAAGACGTGGACAGGAAAGAGCAGTGCACAACTGCTCAGATTAGCACAAGAGCGCAGTTTGTTCGCTAAGATGGTCGCTGACCTTCGATAGAAGATAGCACAATAAGATACATGTGGTATGGAATCTGGAAACAAGTTGCAAGAAATCAAGGTTTTTGAAAAAAATAAAGTTAATTTTTTATTAGTTTCTACTTATATTTAATACTAGTAGCAAGGCTTATACGTTGGTCATACATAACTGGTAATTAGTTTACGGAATTAACAACGCATATAAAGTATATTAATTAAAGGCAACTTTAATGAATAACTTCTATATTTCGGCAACGTCACGTTGCCATCTTCAGGAACATAAAGATATGGTATGTGCATGCAGGCACTAACAAAAGCAAATGAGGAAGAAAGCAAGAAACTAATATTGTTCCTAAAGTCCTAATGGTGCCCTCTGGCGAGCTAATTTGGTTGTTTTGGTAGTTGGGCTGAAGTTCTCAAAATGTAAGTCTCCCAAATTTGGGGTAGTTTCATGCACCCAAATTTGTTGAGGTTAGGAACATTTTTTTAGAGCTGCTGATGATTCCCTGAATAATCTTTCGTATTTAAACTTGCTGCGGTGTATTATTTTTATTTTCTTCCAACGAATTCTATGGTGGGTATCTAAGGCATGGTCTGCTAGCCCAGAGTGGCTGTACAAACTGGATGTAGTCTTTATGTTCTGAAATCCTGATATTTGCTGTCCTGCCTGTTTGGCCAAAGTAGGACAATTTGTAGCTGCAAGGGACCTGGTATACACCAGGTAGGTCTAGGGGAAGTGGTTGGTCTTTGGTAGACTTTAGGAACAATATTAGTTTCTTGTTTTCTTCCTCATTTGCTTTTGTTAGTGCCTGCGTGCACATACCATATCTTTATGTTCCTGAAGATGGCAACGTGACGTTGCCGAAATATAGAAGTTATTCATTAAAGTTGCCTTTAATTAATATACAGGGTGTTCGGGATAAATTTGACAGTTTCGTAAGGAAAAAGAAAATCTTCTTTGTATCTATTAAATTTAATGAATTGACAAAAAAACATTACAGGCAGAGTTAATTACAATACTATCAACAAGATTTACTCAAAATAACCACCATTAGCATCGATCACAGCTTCAATTCTGCTTCGGAACCTCGAACAAGCTGATGCTACAGTCTCCCTGGGAAGGGCCGCAAAAACTGTTTTAATTTTATCCATTAACTGGGCTTTTGTATTACTGGAAGTGCGATTGGTGTCTTTTTCAACTGCGCCCCATACAAAATAATCCATGGGGTTAAGGTCTGGGGAGTTTGGAGGCCAAACATTTGGACTGGTGAAGTCGTAGAAATTTTCAGACAACCATTTTTGACTTTTCCCAGAGGTGTGGCAAGGGGCCGAATCCTGCTGCCATACATACGGCCTACCATTGGCTACCCTTGTTATCCAGGGCTTGACTACAGTTAGCAACTCCACGAACAAAGCCCGAATTCCAATGCCAGGGTTCTTCAACACCTGTTCCTGCAGATTTGCGAGGAATTCTGCTGTACGAACGCAATCAGATCGTCTGCTAGGGATCTTTCTTCTTGCTACATCCTCGTAGTCACCATTGCAAGTCTCTAGTTCATGCCTGATTGTTTTTACTGTATTCAGGGAGCATTGGGCAGCAGTCGTAATATCCTTATTTTGATGGCGGGCACGAATCATCATGATACAAGTTATTCTCTTCCATGATTCAGGTGGGTTCCAGCTATCCATCCTTTCTGACATCTTGTATATGAATGAAGAAGGGTCCAAACTTTTAAATGAAGAGAAGTGTGTGTTAATACATGTAACTTACGGAAAAATATAATTAATTATAAATATGTCAAATTTATCCCGAACACCCTGTACTTTATATGCGTTGTTAATTCCGTAAACTAATTACCAGTTACTTATATTTACTTCTTTATTGTTCAAAATTCAACAAATTCAGTCAAAATATTGCTTAGATGTTACATAAATAATGAAAATTATAAATAAAATGTGTGTTATTATTATTATGAAAATATCATTTTACATACGGGTGCACACATCACTATAATTATCCACTATTGGCCACAAAAGTCTAGTGGTAAATTATTGAATTAGGGCATTCAGTTTTTGAAATGCTACAACCTCGCATGCAATTGCAAACATGACTTGCTGGATGGCCTCAAATTTGATCAGCCCCCTCGTTCGAAGTTCTACATCAGCTAGACTCGGAACTCATTTGTGGGGAGATTTGCTTCCTCTTGTTCTGGATCACTGTCTGCCCAATCATCTAATTATGATCTTTTGTTATCGAGTATTTCCTTGAGCATTTGTTCTAACTCGTGTTCGCTCAAGAACCGTTTTACACTCCTGCTTTGGGCACCACTGGGTCCTGGTCTGCCTATGGTGACAGAGAAATTCAAAGTGGTCTGTAAGTTCACAAGAAGAGAGTCGTGAATCCCTTATATTGTTTGGGTTAGAGCAGCCAGAGTTATGAGGGTGCAATGAATACAAACACGAACATGTGTGATTGTACGGGTCGCAGCCGATGGGTAAGCATTACGATATTCTAATATAAAATCCCTTTTTTATTGATAAAAGTCAACCATCCTCAGCTTCATTGGATAATGAAGCTGAAGGTTCAAATTTAACTATAGTACGGTCTGATAATGAATTTCAAACATATATTATTATATGTTTGTCACCATAGGCAGTCATCATTTCTCTGTCACCATAGGCAGACTGGTCTGCCTATGGTGACAGAGAAATTCAAAGTGGTCTGTAAGTTCACAAGAAGAGAGTCGTGAATCCCTTATATTGTTTGGGTTAGAGCAGCCAGAGTTATGATGGTCAACCATCCTCAGCTTCATTGGATAATGAAGCTGAAGGTTCAAATTTAACTATAGTACGGTCTGATAATGAATTTCAAACATATATTATTATATGTTTGTCACCATAGGCAGTCATCATTTCTCTGTGGTGGGGGGGGGGGGGGGTGGGGGGGGGGGGGGGTGGGGGGGGGGGGGGGTGGGGGGGGGGGGGGGTGGGGGGGGGGGGGGGTGGGGGGGGGGGGGGGTGGGGGGGGGGGGGGGTGGGGGGGGGGGGGGGTGGGGGGGGGGGGGGGTGGGGGGGGGGGGGGGTGGGGGGGGGGGGGGGTGGGGGGGGGGGGGGGTGGGGGGGGGGGGGGGTGGGGGGGGGGGGGGGTGGGGGGGGGGGGGGGTGGGGGGGGGGGGGGGTGGGGGGGGGGGGGGGTGGGGGGGGGGGGGGGTGGGGGGGGGGGGGGGTGGGGGGGGGGGGGGGTGGGGGGGGGGGGGGGTGGGGGGGGGGGGGGGTGGGGGGGGGGGGGGGTGGGGGGGGGGGGGGGTGGGGGGGGGGGGGGGTGGGGGGGGGGGGGGGTGGGGGGGGGGGGGGGTGGGGGGGGGGGGGGGTGGGGGGGGGGGGGGGTGGGGGGGGGGGGGGGTGGGGGGGGGGGGGGGTAAATCTTAAACTAGCTCTGTAAACAATAACAGCATACAACATATCTTTCTTACCAGGAAAAGTGGAGTCATTTTCAAAATACACATGTATTCAATAACTGAAACATCTCATCTTCTGAATTAGTTCAGATTATATATATATATTATCACCATAAATATATATAAAAAATGTATATTTTTATACATTGCATAAGTGTGGTGCAAAAACTGATGCATCCAACTATCGACGAATTGGTATCTCAGGAGTGGTGGTGAATATTTTGGAAAAACTGGTTAGGGCTCGCATTCAGAAATGGGTTGACAGTGAATCTCTACTTTGCAATAACAACATGGGTTTACTAATGGAGGTCAAGTTTTAGCAATTTCTATAATCATGTTACCATTGAACTTGACAAGGGGAAATGGATATACCACGATACTTTTGGATTTTGCTAAGGCTCTTGACAGAATACGGCATGGTAAACTGTTGCATAAATTAAATTGGAAAAAATATGGGTTTGGATTATAGAATATGAGCATGGATATGAAATTGCTAACTGAGAGATATCAAAAAGTGGTATATGGGGGATGTGAGTCTGCAAGACTCACATCCCCCATATACCACTGGTTACCACAAAGATCAGTGCTTGGTCACCTATTATTCAATCCATACATTAACACTGAGTCCTAGACCTACTAAGACTTAAAGAACCCTGTGTCCTGATCATTTTTAGCTCTATTTAAAAAAATTGCTCTGCAATATCCAAATAATTATTTTTTTTCTTTTAGTTAGCATCTTTGACAATTAACTGGAACAAAAATCTTAGTTATACATGTGGTCCTGGGGCAGAGCTGACTACTACCGGGTGCGTCCCCAGGTGGCGGATCGGGGAACAGCCTTCAGATATGGAGGTTAGCTGCGATATAAGCAGAGCAATCTGGCGAATAAGCAGCCATGGACCAACAGCGACTGAGCTATCAGGGCGTGGGGGAGCAGAAGTGGCAACTCTGTCTCACTTAAAACCTCACAAAGCCCAATGACAACTCGGTGACATGGCGAGTAGTGCCGCCATTAAATAAGTACTTGCTGGGGTCACCGCCCCTGACATTGGGAAGCAGCATTGTCAGTACTGACACAAGGTTGAAGCCAAATGATGACAGAAAAGCTTGTGATCAGAGATTTGCAGATGGCAATATGATTATATTGTGTATGTCTGTAATACTGCGGAGCAGAAAGCAAACGGAGAAACTACTGCTCTACCTTATCTCCAGAACAACCACCATGGCGAGCAAACCCTTACAATTGGCCCCAAGTTCCCGGCGTCCCTTAAATGGGACAGGGGTGCGAAGAATCTCTGGGCTCAAAATGGTGTCCACTTTTAAAATTGCAACTTGGAATGTCAGAACACTGTATGAAGCTGGCAAATTAAGAAATGCCACAAGAGAAATGAAGAGGCTGGGCATCCGGATTTTGGGAATTTGCGAGACAAGATGGCCAGGATCTGGAAAGTGTCAACAAGATAATATGACAATGTATTACTCTGGGAATGATGAGAACAAACATCGACATGGTGTAGCTATAATAGTAGATGAAGAAATCAGTAATAAATTGGATTCCATTTTCTGAAAGGATAATGCTGTTACAACTTAAGGGAAACCCCGTTAACATAAATATCATCCAAGCTTATGCACCCACAGCTGACAAAAGTGAAGAAGATGTTGAAGAGTTTTATGAACACCTAAAAGAGATTAAAAACCTAACAAAGAAACATGATATAAACATAGTGATGGGTGACTTCAATGCAAAAGTGGGAAGAGGGGGTGATGGAGAAATTGTTGGCGAACATGGCTTAGGCACCAGAAATGACAGAGGAGATCGCCTAGTCCAATTCTGTCAGGAAGAAGATCTAACAATAGCAAATACCTGGTTTAAACTTCCACCAAGAAGACTGTACACTTGGAAATCGCCTCAAGATAACCAACATAATATTGTCAGAAATCAAATTGATTATATACTGATAAATAAAAGATTCCACAGTAGTATAAAGAGTGCAAAGACTTATCCTGGAGCAGATATCTCATCAGACCACAATCCCATAGTTGCAGAAGTACGTCTTAGATTAAAATCAGCTAAAAAATCACAAAAGAAGAAAAAGAAAATTGATGTAGAAAAACTGAAAGACCCGAACATAAATAAAAGTGCCAAGACACAGCTTAACCTGCGATTACAACAGATTAACATAGAAGAAAATAAAAGTGTGGAATCTCTTTGGAATAGCTTAAAGAATGCTATCGTAACAACAAGTATTGAAGAAGTAGGTTATGTGAATAATATAAAACAACAGGAATGGATGACAGATGAGATTCTTTCTCTTATTGATACAAGAAGAATGTATAAAAACAAAGACCTAGCCAGGTATACAGAAACACATAACATCATCAAGAAAAAAATAAAAGAAGCAAAGGAAAATTGGATGAAAAATTTATGTACTGAAATTGAACTGCTTCAGAAACAACATGATAATTTCAATCTGTATAAGAAAATCAACAAAATTTCCAGAAAACTGAGGAAAAAGCAAATAGTGTCTCTAAGAGACGAAAATGGAAAAATAGTTCCAGAAGAAGAGAATAAAGCACAGATTTGGATAAAATATGTAACAGAACTTTTCAATGATACTAGACAGAAGCCTATAAATATAAAAGATAACATTCAAGGACCAGCAATCATGAAATGCAAAATAGAGAATGCTATACAAACAAGTAAAACAGGAAAAGCCAGTGGACCAGGTGGTGTGCAAACAGAATTTTTAAAATTAATCGAACCAGATAACATCAAACTTCTTGAAAAACTATTTAATAAAATATATGAAAGTGATGAATTTCCATCAGATTGGCTCAAATCTATATTTATCACTATCCCAAAGAAACCCAAAGTGAATTCCTGTGGTGACTTCTGACTTATTAGTCTAATGAGCGAAACATTAAAAATATTTTTGAAAGTAATTCAGAATCGCATTTATAGAAAAAGTGAAGAAACTCTAAGTGAAACACAATTCGGCTTTCGGAATGGTTTTGGTACTAGAGAGGCCCTTTTCTGTACCCAAATATTGATACAAAAATGCATAGAAAAACAGAAATCTGTCTTTATGTGTTTCATAGATTTTGAAAAAGCATTCGACAAAGTCAGACACACCAACTTAATAGAAATCCTTCAACAAATAAGGCTAGATGAACAAGACATAAGACTAATAACAAATCTGTATTGGAATCAGTCAGCTACCGTTCAATTAGACAACATTACCACCAGTGATATTAACATCAAAAGAGGAGTGAGACAAGGATGTGTGCTCTCACCACTCCTGTTCAACATATATGCAGAGGTAATCTTTAAAAAAGCATTGGAAGAATGTCCAGAGGGAATCACAATAAATGGAAAGATTGTTAACAACCTACAATATGCAGATGACACCGTGCTAATTGCAGATAACATTATGCATCTCCAAAAACTCGTTGACAGAGTATACATAGAAAGCCAAAGAATGGGAATAAATATAAACATCAACAAGACAAAATACATGATCATCAGCAAACATCCAGCCTCATCAATGAAACTGACACTCAATGGGAAAAATATTGATCAAGTGTCAAGATATAAATATCTTGGTTGCTGGCTTAATGAACGGTGGGATCCAGAAATAGATATAAAGACAAGGATTGAAGTTACACGGCAATCCTTCATGAAAATGAGAACACTATTCTGCAATAAAGACCTAAACATGGAAGTCAGATGCCGAATGCTGAAATGTTACGTGTGGTCTATTCTGCTCTATGGAGTTGAAACATGGACATTGAAGACGACAACCATCAAGAAAATCGAAGCCTTTGAGATGTGGCTATACAGAAGAATGCTAAAGATATCATGGACAGAAAAAATTACCAATGAAGATGTCTTAAAATCCATTGGCAAAGCTAAACATCTTGCACAAATAATCAAGAAACGAAAAATATCATATCTTGGACACATCATGAGAAACAGCAAATACCAACTTCTACAAACTATTTTGGTAGGAAGAATTGATGGCAAAGGAACTAGAGGAAGAAAAAGAATATCATGGTTTGACAACATCAAGACGTGGACAGGAAAGAGCAGTGCACAACTGCTCAGATTAGCACAAGAGCGCAGTTTGTTCGCTAAGATGGTCGCTGACCTTCGATAGAAGATAGCACAATAAGATACATGTGGTATGGAATCTGGAAACAAGTTGCAAGAAATCAAGGTTTTTGAAAAAAATAAAGTTAATTTTTTATTAGTTTCTACTTATATTTAATACTAGTAGCAAGGCTTATACGTTGGTCATACATAACTGGTAATTAGTTTACGGAATTAACAACGCATATAAAGTATATTAATTAAAGGCAACTTTAATGAATAACTTCTATATTTCGGCAACGTCACGTTGCCATCTTCAGGAACATAAAGATATGGTATGTGCATGCAGGCACTAACAAAAGCAAATGAGGAAGAAAGCAAGAAACTAATATTGTTCCTAAAGTCCTAATGGTGCCCTCTGGCGAGCTAATTTGGTTGTTTTGGTAGTTGGGCTGAAGTTCTCAAAATGTAAGTCTCCCAAATTTGGGGTAGTTTCATGCACCCAAATTTGTTGAGGTTAGGAACATTTTTTTAGAGCTGCTGATGATTCCCTGAATAATCTTTCGTATTTAAACTTGCTGCGGTGTATTATTTTTATTTTCTTCCAACGAATTCTATGGTGGGTATCTAAGGCATGGTCTGCTAGCCCAGAGTGGCTGTACAAACTGGATGTAGTCTTTATGTTCTGAAATCCTGATATTTGCTGTCCTGCCTGTTTGGCCAAAGTAGGACAATTTGTAGCTGCAAGGGACCTGGTATACACCAGGTAGGTCTAGGGGAAGTGGTTGGTCTTTGGTAGACTTTAGGAACAATATTAGTTTCTTGTTTTCTTCCTCATTTGCTTTTGTTAGTGCCTGCGTGCACATACCATATCTTTATGTTCCTGAAGATGGCAACGTGACGTTGCCGAAATATAGAAGTTATTCATTAAAGTTGCCTTTAATTAATATACAGGGTGTTCGGGATAAATTTGACAGTTTCGTAAGGAAAAAGAAAATCTTCTTTGTATCTATTAAATTTAATGAATTGACAAAAAAACATTACAGGCAGAGTTAATTACAATACTATCAACAAGATTTACTCAAAATAACCACCATTAGCATCGATCACAGCTTCAATTCTGCTTCGGAACCTCGAACAAGCTGATGCTACAGTCTCCCTGGGAAGGGCCGCAAAAACTGTTTTAATTTTATCCATTAACTGGGCTTTTGTATTACTGGAAGTGCGATTGGTGTCTTTTTCAACTGCGCCCCATACAAAATAATCCATGGGGTTAAGGTCTGGGGAGTTTGGAGGCCAAACATTTGGACTGGTGAAGTCGTAGAAATTTTCAGACAACCATTTTTGACTTTTCCCAGAGGTGTGGCAAGGGGCCGAATCCTGCTGCCATACATACGGCCTACCATTGGCTACCCTTGTTATCCAGGGCTTGACTACAGTTAGCAACTCCACGAACAAAGCCCGAATTCCAATGCCAGGGTTCTTCAACACCTGTTCCTGCAGATTTGCGAGGAATTCTGCTGTACGAACGCAATCAGATCGTCTGCTAGGGATCTTTCTTCTTGCTACATCCTCGTAGTCACCATTGCAAGTCTCTAGTTCATGCCTGATTGTTTTTACTGTATTCAGGGAGCATTGGGCAGCAGTCGTAATATCCTTATTTTGATGGCGGGCACGAATCATCATGATACAAGTTATTCTCTTCCATGATTCAGGTGGGTTCCAGCTATCCATCCTTTCTGACATCTTGTATATGAATGAAGAAGGGTCCAAACTTTTAAATGAAGAGAAGTGTGTGTTAATACATGTAACTTACGGAAAAATATAATTAATTATAAATATGTCAAATTTATCCCGAACACCCTGTACTTTATATGCGTTGTTAATTCCGTAAACTAATTACCAGTTACTTATATTTACTTCTTTATTGTTCAAAATTCAACAAATTCAGTCAAAATATTGCTTAGATGTTACATAAATAATGAAAATTATAAATAAAATGTGTGTTATTATTATTATGAAAATATCATTTTACATACGGGTGCACACATCACTATAATTATCCACTATTGGCCACAAAAGTCTAGTGGTAAATTATTGAATTAGGGCATTCAGTTTTTGAAATGCTACAACCTCGCATGCAATTGCAAACATGACTTGCTGGATGGCCTCAAATTTGATCAGCCCCCTCGTTCGAAGTTCTACATCAGCTAGACTCGGAACTCATTTGTGGGGAGATTTGCTTCCTCTTGTTCTGGATCACTGTCTGCCCAATCATCTAATTATGATCTTTTGTTATCGAGTATTTCCTTGAGCATTTGTTCTAACTCGTGTTCGCTCAAGAACCGTTTTACACTCCTGCTTTGGGCACCACTGGGTCCTGGTCTGCCTATGGTGACAGAGAAATTCAAAGTGGTCTGTAAGTTCACAAGAAGAGAGTCGTGAATCCCTTATATTGTTTGGGTTAGAGCAGCCAGAGTTATGAGGGTGCAATGAATACAAACACGAACATGTGTGATTGTACGGGTCGCAGCCGATGGGTAAGCATTACGATATTCTAATATAAAATCCCTTTTTTATTGATAAAAGTCAACCATCCTCAGCTTCATTGGATAATGAAGCTGAAGGTTCAAATTTAACTATAGTACGGTCTGATAATGAATTTCAAACATATATTATTATATGTTTGTCACCATAGGCAGTCATCATTTCTCTGTCACCATAGGCAGACTGGTCTGCCTATGGTGACAGAGAAATTCAAAGTGGTCTGTAAGTTCACAAGAAGAGAGTCGTGAATCCCTTATATTGTTTGGGTTAGAGCAGCCAGAGTTATGATGGTCAACCATCCTCAGCTTCATTGGATAATGAAGCTGAAGGTTCAAATTTAACTATAGTACGGTCTGATAATGAATTTCAAACATATATTATTATATGTTTGTCACCATAGGCAGTCATCATTTCTCTGTCACCATAGGCAGACTGGTCTGCCTATGGTGACAGAGAAATTCAAAGTCGTCTGTAAGTTCACAAGAAGAGAGTCGTGAATCCCTTATATTGTTTGGGTTAGAGCAGCCAGAGTTATGAGGGTGCAATGAATACAAACACGAACATGTGTGATTGTACGGGACGCAGCCGATGGGTAAGCATTACGATATTCTAATATAAAATCCCTTTTTTATTGATAAAAGTCAACCATCCTCAGCTTCATTGGATAATGAAGCTGAAGGTTCAAATTTAACTATAGTACGGTCTGATAATGAATTTCAAACATATATTATTATTTTCGGAATTTAGCGTTGTAAATATACATCGATGGGATTCTGGGTTCACGCATGATCGATATATATTTACATCGATAGGACTCAAAGGATTAATGATATTGCAAAGGATGTGACAAGTGACATGCAGCTATTTGCTGATGATGCAATTATATCTAGGAATACTGCTGATATGCAGTACTTGCAGAATGATTTGAATAGGCTGGAATTGTGGGATTGTGGAAACAAAACACATTTGTTGAAATGATTATTTTACTAATCATTAATAAAATAACTCTTGACGTTTCGACCCCTGTATTGAGATCATCATCAGAAGGATACATGTGTATAGGAACCAAGCATGCTGTTGCATTCTATAAAGGTAAATTAAATCTAAGTTGTTAACTAATCTTTTTCTTAGCCTGACCTCTAGTGATAAAAATAAATAAATAATAAATAAAAATAATATAATAAAATAAAATAAAATAAATGAAAACTACAATAAACTCTGCTAAAGTCCTCATGTACTAAGATTCTTCTGGATTTGTACAGTTCAGGTTGCTATTGAATGTTCCGGGAAGAAGAAGAAAAAAGAAAAAGAAAAAAACTTCAAGTCATTGTATTGAGATTTTTCTTTGTGGTTGCTATGAAGGTTGCAGATGGGTCCTCCACATTCTTGGAATGGTTAGACCATCATTTTTATTCAGATTTGGATTATGTTTGATCACTTCACATGCATCCTTGAATTTCCTCTCGAACCAGGTTTTGGTGCGGTGTAGGGACTTAGTACCTTTCCAATCAATTATATGGTAAGTTTGGAGTGCATGGTCAGAAAGGCCGGTTTTTCCAAAATGGAGGTATTTAATATGTCATTTATGTTCATCCTTCCTGATTGGGATGGTTCGCCTGTTTGGTATGTTACATGTGCTTCGCATTTTGTAAACCCCTGGGTGGGCTATGCGTGGCAGAGGATGCTTGGAAGAACTGAGTAGGTGTCTTAATTTTGTTGGGGGTATAAAGGTGGTTTTAATGTTGAATTTGTGTAGGGTTCTGTCTATTTTTTCGGAAATGCCTCTAACATATGGTATGGTAGAATTCTTGAAATCCTTTTTGTTTTTAGTGGTATCTCTGTAGAGGATCTTTTGAATGGTTTTTTGCCATATCCATTTTTGTTATAAAGGTATGGTTGATGATCTCGTATTCCTGGTTAAGAGCTGGTTCATTTGAACAGATAGTTTGAGCTGCGTTTAAGGGTGCTCATGAGCCCTAGTTTTTGTGTTGGGTGGTGATAAGAAGTTTTGTGTATGTACTGGCCTGTGTGTGTGTGTAGGTTTGCGGTAGACTGAGAAAGTGAGACAGCCCGAGGGAAGACGTGTCTAGGAACGGGAGTTTTTTTTTTTTTTTTTTTAAATGGGGAATTGGATGCGTTTGTGTTGTTTGTTCAGGTGGCTAAGGAACGTATTTAGTGCTTCATGGCCGTGGGGCCAAATGACGAAAATATCGTCGACGTATCTGAGCCAGATTTTTGGCTTTAAAATGCCAACTCTAGAGCTCGTTGCTCAAAATACGAAATACCCAGAGCGGAGTACGTGGGCAAAGAGGGCTGTGATGTTGTGTGGAAATATGTTCTGTAAGAGCAAGATAGTATCATTGATTGGGACACTGGTGAAAAGGAAAGTTATGTCAAAGCTGACTAATAGTCTTGGTCGTTGAGTGTAATGTTTTTAATTTTGTTTATGAAATGTGTATTTTTTTTTATGTAGAAGGGGAATGACCTACCAATTCCATGAGTGAGGCCGCTAATTTTTTGGCTAAGTGGTAATTCGGGCTGTCGATTCCTTCCACAATCGGACATAGGGGGTGTGTCTGTTTTGTGTACTTTTGGCAGGCCATAAATTCTGGACACGTGGGCATACTGAGGTATTAGTTTTTTAATTGTTTCTTCTGACCAAGTGTTAACGGATTTAATTCAGTTGTTTTCTTTTTGTTGCGTTGGTGGGTTGTAAATGACTGTTTGGTAGGTGTTGTGGTCCGATACCAATGTTTTTTTTTTTTTTTTATGTAGGTTGTCCGATCTAAAACAGCGGCATTCCCTTTATCTGCTTTTGTAATAATAATGTCCTGGTTATTTCAGGGCCAGTTTTTCTGCTTTGTTTAGGTTACTGCTTAATTTGCTGTTTGAATTTAGTATACTTCCAGTTTCCATCCATATTCTGTCAGCTAGCTTGGCAGGAAGGGATCTTAAACCTCTCTAGATATGATAAATTATATCAAGTTTGTTTACTGACCTCAGCGCAATGACATAGTTTAAACCTTTCTTCAGCAGCGAGAGTTCACCTTGGGTGAGATTGTAGTTTGATTGGTTGATAACCAGGCCATGGTCCAATGGTGGCTAGTTGCTCCTAACTTCATTTGTAGGTGGCTGGCTGCTCCTTTCGTTATGGCGTCGTAATTGTCTTGTGCTTTCCTGTTGTTTTAATGCTTGGAACTTCATTATTAATAAAAGAAAGAGTAAAGTCATGCAGTTCAGCATGATTAGATAGCCAATGTCATATTATATGGGTGGGATGAGGCTAGGGATCTTAGAGTGTTAGTAGATAGGAAGTTGAAGTTCAGGAGTCATGTAGCAAAGATTGCAAATACATCTCAAAAGATAATTGCAATACTGAAACAAACATTCACATGTAAAGATAACGATGTTATTTTGTTTCTTTACAAGGATTTCATAAGACCTCACATGGACTATTGTGCACAGATCTGATCTCTGTTATGATTCTGACATATAGGAGAGAGTGCAAAGGAGAGTGTTAAAAATGATATCAGGATTATGGAATACTAATTATGAAGACAAACTGAGAATTTCTAGACTGCAGACACTAGCAAACAGGAAAAAGAGGGTTAAATGATTGTGACTTACAAACTTCCCAAAGCATCATACAGGATTTCAGTTGATGGAATTTATCAATTTATTGAGGATGGAAAAAGGACAACAGGGCATCCTTGAAAGCTGAGAATGAATACTGCTAAAAAGGGTGTGAGGTCTAGATTTTTTCTCTCGTAGGATGCTGCACTGGAATGGATTGCCACTGGACGTTGTGAGTACAATTAATGTGAATGAATTCAACAGTAAGTATAACAGCTGGTGAGTGTAGTATGTGGCCTCCCTGGAGGTCTCTCTTAATAATAAAACATTCTTTCCATTCCTGCAGAATCTTCCATGTTCTGAGACTCATTAAACAGCTTGGTCAAAGGAATAGAGAGTTCAGCTGAACACTCTTTTAGCACACGTGCTGCTATCCCATCAGTCCCTATTGCTGAATTCTTATTCAGCTTATGCAACAACTCTAATGCCTCGTACACCTAAGTTTCTTCATCCTACGAAGAGATAGCAGTGAGCTCAATGTTGCGTAGACCAGGCAGATAGCTTTTAACAAAATGGGCATTCATTAACTGAACAACCTCTTCTGCATCTGTAACCCTCATGCCAACTGCATTTAGAAGAGTTATCATCAAATTCCTGCCATGTACCCTCAAGGGGTGTACAGGATATGATAGTACTACATGAAAAAAATTACAACATTATTAATTTCCTATCTACAATTTTCTTCCAAAACGGTCTGTTACTCGTCAAGACTCCAACATTATCAGATCTTATATTTCTATCGTCTAAGGCACTTTGCACCGTATCAATCCACCTATATCTTGGTCTACCTCTGGGTCATTTTGCTGCCAACCTGGCAGAGAACACTTGTTTTGCTAATCTTTCCTCTCCCATTCTATTTAAGTGACCATACCACCTGAGATCAGCTCTGCTAATGCATTCCTGGATGCTGACAATGTCAAGTTCTTTCCTAATATCCTCATTTTTAATATGATATTGCCATTGATGCCATCTGTTCACACCTCTAATTTTTCTCAGGACTCTCATATCTGCGGTCTCTAGTCTTTGGTCAAGTGTTTTACTTCTGACCCAGCTCTCAGATCCATAAGTTAAAACTGGTTTGAACACTGTCTTGTATACAGCTAATTTAGTGTTCCGACTAATTTCTCTCTTATTCCATATGAATTTATTCAATTGACTTCCCACCATACCAGCTTTGCTGTTGTCTATTTCTATATTTAATTTACCATCTTCAGTAAAAATTGTGCCTAAGTAGCTGAAATGTTTTACTTGTTCCATAGGTTCTCCATTCACAACACAGTTGACATTTTCAATGATTCTGCCTATTTTCATTTTCTTTGTCTTTTTATTGCTGACCTTCATACCATATCTATTACAACAGCTATTCAATTTAGTCAGAGAATCTTGCAGACTTGTAGCGGATTTATTTAGAAGTATAACATCAGCCGCATAAAGCAAAGAGCTGACATTACCACTTTCCTTCATTATGTGATCCATATAGATAATGAATAACAGAGGGGATAATGTACATCCTTGTCTCACACCAGATTTAACATTAAACCATCTTCCTGTACTTCCTTCAATTCTAACTGCTGACTTACAACTCAAATAAAGACTAAGTATTGCTTGATATAATGCACCATTGACACCATATAACTGCAGCGTATTGAATAGCTTCTCTCTTGGCACCTTGTCATATGCCTTTACCAAATCGACAAAACTTAAATACAGATCTTTGTTATATTCCCATGCTTTCTCGACTATTTGTCGTAAAGTGAAGATCTGATCTTGACAGCCTCTATTTGGCCTGAATCCAGCTTGTTCTTCACCAAGCTTTTCTTCAACAATTCTTCTCAACCGTTTCTCAAGTATACTTGCATAGATCTTGCCAGGAACACTCAGTAGGGAAATACCTCTGTAATTCTCACATTCAGTTTTATTTCCCTTTTTATAAATGGGTACTATGAGAGCTCTACTCCAATCATCGGGAATTCGTCCCTCTGTCCAGGCTTTCTGAACTACGAAGTGCAGCCACTGTAAGACTTTTATACCACCATACTTCAGCATTTCTGGTCGAATATCATCAACTCCTGCTGCCTTTCCACATTTCAAACCTTTGATGGCTTTTTCTACTTCAAGTATGGATATGTATTCCTGACTGCATGCCTGGTCAGTGTTTTTTTTATCAATGTGCTGTCATCACTGCTTGTTTCATTTAGCAGTTTTTCAAAGTAATTACTCCATACTTCAAGGATATCTTTTTCTCCTGTTTTTATGTCACCTTTATCATCTCTAACTCCTTTTACAGCACTCTTTCCTCCATTCCTAAGCTTCTTCAACAACCTCCAGAATATTTTGCCACCTTCTTGATATTTATTTTCTATATTCTTGCCAAAGTCCTCCCATGACTTTTGTTTAGCTAGGTTTACACACTGTTTAGCTTTCTTACATTTGCCTCTGTATTCTGTAAGAGTAAAGCTGACTTATTTGCCAGGAACTTTTGATATGCTTACTTCTTTACCTTCACTGCCTCTTTAACTTCCAGTGTCCACCAGGGAGTTCTGATTTTTTTTATCCTTGCAGACAACCTCACCACATGCCTCTCTGGCAGAATCAATCAATGTTTTCTTCAGAGTTTGCCACTGAATCTCCAAGGTTTGATTCCTGTTCTCAAACTCGTTCATTTTCTTTTCAATAATCTTTCTGTATTTTAGTCTACAGTTCACATCTGAGAGCTGCTCAACTTTTATTCGCTTTAAAACTTTCTTACATGTTATTCTTTTCAATATGAAATTCAATTTTATCCTGCTCAAGATTAAATAGTGATTACTTCCAATTTCAAATCCTCTGTACACTCTGGTGTCCTGCACCAGGGAGAAAACATCACTATCAACAATGACATAGTCAATGAGACTTTTCTTATTCCTAGCCTCTTCACTCCATGTGAATTTGTGCACATTTTTATGTTGGAACATGGTGTTAGTAATAACCAGTCCATGTCCTGAGCAGAAATCCAACAGATATTTGCCATTATTATTAGCTTTGCTCTTTTCTCCAAATTTTCCCAAAATATTTTTGTATGTCTCACAATCATTTCCTACTCTGCTATTTAGATCCCCAACAAGGACCAACTTTTCCTTTTTCATTGTGTCAGTTGCTTTTTCTAGAGCATCAAAAAATTCCTCCACTTCTACCTTAGTAGAACCTTCTGTGGGACCATAGGCACAAATAAGTCTCATTGTCCAGTTCCCCATTCTCATATTTGACCACATTACTCTACTTGAGATCGACTGCCATTCAAGAAGATTAGCCTCGTATTTTGTGTTGAATACTATGGCTACTCCATCTTTTCCTTGATTGTCATTGCCTGAATATAACATTTTGTATTTATTGCTCAGAATGATCTCACCAGTATCCTCAAGGGCTCACTTTAGTGAGTACGGGCATGGCAAACCCGAGGTACCTGATGCTGGACCATGCCTTACTTCATGTAATATATATCTGTTATATTACTCTGTAGACTGGTCCCTCCTCTTCTTTCTTTGCTTCTTTCTCCTCTCCTTGCTCCTTCCCCCTGATGCTATTAGAGTATTCGAGGGCTAGGGGTGAGTCTTTCCTATCTTGCTAAGTCATTATGCAGCCACCAAAGGAGGCAAGCTAGCCTGAATAGGTGCCGGTCCCAAGCCCGGATAAATTCGAGGGTTGATGTCAGGAAGGGCATCCGGTCGGAAAACTTCAGTGCCAACTCAAACTATGATTATGAGTCGAAGAGAAAATGATATAAGGGCTAGGGCGTACCCCTTAAGCGACGCGCAGCCACATCGCCCTACAGCTGTGAGAAGTGGACGAGGGCTACCGCATCAAGGGCGGGTGCGGTTAAAGAAGCGAGCCCAGCAGGTGGAGAGGATGTTGCGAGTGGGAACACTGAATGTTGGAAGCATGACTTGAAGGGGAAGAGAGGTGGCAAACATAATGAGGAAGAGGAAGTTGGACATTTTATGTGGGCAGGAAACAAGGTGGAAAGGCAAAGGAACTGGGAGATGGATATAAATTGTTCTACTCTGGAGCGAATAACGAGGGAAGAAATAGTGTAGGAATTGTGGTGTGTGGCTGAATGAAGGGTGAAGTACTGGACGTGGGTAGAAGGAATGACAGGATCATGCGAATGAAATTGGGTCTTGGAGAAGAGCGGGTGGACATATTATGTGTATATGCCCCGCAAGTTGGTTGTACAGCAGAGGAAAAAGATGAGTTCTGGAACGTGTTAGATGAAGAAATGAGGGAATTGGAAGAAAATGAGATGGTGATTGTCAGAGGAGACTTGAACGGGCACATAGGAAGACAGAATAGAGACTGTGAAAGGGTGCATGCTGGCCACGGAGTGGGAATGATGAACCAGGAAGGAGAGAGGGTTGTGGACTTTGCAGTAGCATTTGATCTGGCAATTGTGAACTAGTTTTTCTTCAAGAGGGAAGAACATTTGATAACATTTCGAAGTGGTAACAACAGCTCACAAATTGACTACATTTTGACTAGAAGAAAACATCTTAAGGTTGTGACAAATTGTAAAGTAATTCCAACAGATCAAGTAGCACAACAACACCGACTGCTGTGCGCAGACTTTAAAATAAGATCGAAGATAAGAACTTCTGGTTGCCATGGGATGAAGACAATTAAGTGGTTTCGCTTAAAAGAGGAGAGTGTGAGGAATTGTTTTAGGGAGAGAGTGTTAGAGAGGATTTCGGATGGACTGGAAAGTGTACAAGATTGGTGGAAACATAATTCAAAAGTAATCCTGAGCTGTGCAATCGAGGTGCTTGGTGAGACATCTGGAAAGATTAGAGAGCAGAAGGAGGGTTGGTGGTGGAATAATGATGTACAAGTGGCAGTGACAGCTAAGAGGAAGGCAAAGCAGAAGTGGGATGAGTCAAGAGTGGAAGAGGACAGAGAGGTGTAAAGAGAGAAAGCGAGAAGCCAAGAGAGTTGTGGCACAGGCGAAGGCCATGGCATATCAAGATCTGTATGATCAATTAGAAACAAAGGAAGGACAGAGAAAAATTTACCAACTGGCGAAATGTAGAAATAAAGCAGCTAAGGACATCTTACATGTGAGGCAGATCAAAGATGCTGAAGGAAGAGTATTATGGAGGGATGTGGACATAAGAAACAGATGGAAAATATACTTTGAGGGACTTTTGAATGAGGAAAATGCAAGGACTCACAGGGAAGATGGGCAGCATTCTGAGGGGATGGTGCAGAACATCAGTAGAGTGGAAGTGAAGTAGGCAATGAAGAGGATGAAGAATGGAAAATCGGTGGGCCCAGACAGGATTCGATTATAGTGGAGGAATGGAAGGCACTGGGGGAAGAGGGAATTGACCTGCTGTGGGACCTGTTCATCAAAGTTTGCCAACAGGAAAATATACCCGAGGAATGGAGGGAGAGTACTCTTGTTCCCATCTACAAGGGTAAAGGGGATGCACAAGACTATAAAAATTACAGAGGAATAAAGTTGATGTCCCACACAATGAAGATTCTAGAAAGGGTTCTTGATGGTAGATTGAGGGAGGAGGTGGAGATTGCAAAGGAACAATTTGGCTTCATGCCTGGTAGATCAACAACAGATGCTATCTTTGGGTTACGACAGTTGATGGAAAAATATCGAGAGAAACAAAGGGAGCTACATCTGGCATTTATTGATCTGGAGAAAGCATACGATAGAGTGCCAAGGCAAGAAGTCTGGAGGTGTCTGAGGGAGAAGAAGGTGCTGGAAAAATATGTCAGGTTGGTGCGGGAAATGTACAGAAATGTGAAGACAAGTGTTCGGACCTGTTTGGGACAGACAGAAAGTTTTCAAGTAACAGTTGGCTTGCATCAAGGGTCAGCATTAAGTCCGTTTCTGTTTAATATTGTGATGGAGGTGGTAACAGAGAAGGTGAGAGAAGATGCACCTTGGACAATGTTGTATGCAGATGACATCTTGCTGTGTGTAGATTCAAGAGAAGAAGCGGAAACTAAACTGGAAAGATGGAGAAAAGTACTGGAAGAGAGAGGTATGAGACTGAGCAGAAGTAAGACAGTATATGTGTTGCGCAGTGGGCAGTGGCCAGGAGACAGATCTGGAGCTGGAAGGAAATGTTATCAGGAAGGTGAGAGACTTTAGATACTTAGGTTCAACAGTGGAAGAAGATGGAGGAGCTGAGAAGGAAGTGGGATGCAGGATACAAGCGGGTTGGAGGAACTGGAGGGAGATGGCTGGAGTGTTATGCGATAAGAGGGTGCCAATCAATCTGAAAGGCAAAATTTATAGGACAGTAGTGAGGCCAGCTATGACATATGCTATAGAAACTGTGGCCCTGAGGAAAAATAACATCAGCAGGATGGAAGTAGCAGAGATGAGAATGCTTAGGTGGATGTGCGGTGTGACCAGAAAGGATCATCTGAGAAATGACTATGTCAGGGGAACAGTGAAAGTTACGATCTTAGGAGCGAAAATACAGGAGGCAAGGTTGAGATGGTTTGGTCATGTGATGAGGAGGGAGGACGAATATGTGGGAAGAAGGGTCATGCAGATGGATGTGCAAGGAAGGCGGAAGCGTGGGCGGCCAAAGAAGAGATGGAGGGAGCTGGTAGAAGAGGACTTGAAGATGAAGAACTTGGATGTGGTGACAGCCCAAGACAGGAAGGTGTGGAGGAGACTCATAACAAACAGCGACCCCACTTAAGTGGGAGAAGCTGTAGAAGAAGAAGAAGAATGATCTCACCAGTTTTGGTCTTTTTTGTTTCCGTCACCCCTATTATGTCGATCTGGTACTTATCTAATTCCTCAGCTAGCTCCATTTCTTTGCCATTCAGGCTTCTTACGTTGATAGTACCGATCTTTAACTCTGGTGATTTTGGGTTGGGGTTTGTTTTCAGATTTGTTCCAGTAGCTGACTTTTCACTGTTCACCCTGGTTCCCTGCCAAAAACAACGGGAGCCTTGTTTACCCTACCCCCAGCCAGCATGAAATTTTGTCATGTTGTACCATCATTTTTTATTTTGGTTTAACCAATAAGAATACAATTTGGTCGGCTAAATCCCAAATTGCCAGCTCATCCTCGTTCGTTCAGTATCAAAGTAGATACCCAACAGGGTGCACCACGAGAAGGTGAGGATTGAACATTAGGTCAGAAGCCCTGGTCGGTTCTCCGCATTCCTTTAAAGGCTATGTGGAGGTCTCCTCTCAGTTATACAGCTTTGACTCTTAAGCACCCCCAGTAGGGATATACCTCTGTAATTCTCACATTCAGTTTTATTTCCCTTTTTATATATGGGTACTATGAGAGCTCTACTCCAATCATTGCAAATTCATCCCTCTGTCCAGGCATTCTGAACTATGCAGTGCAGCCATTGTAAGAGAGTTATTGTTTCATATTCATTCTTTCTTTTATTTGCAGCATATCAATAGAATTCTTGTTGGTTGCCTTTGTCACACAGAGTCAGTTTCTTTACATACTCAGACTTTGCTTTCAGTACATCAGTTATGACTATTCTAGTCTGTTGCTTATAATTTTAATAATGGACATTATTCTTATGTACACTGTATTCCTTCCACATCATCCTTTTCTTACAAATCTCTTCTTAATACAATTACACATCCATTTGATTCCTACTCTATTTATTCTTCAAACTCTTGGGACACATTTTCATATTGCATCATTTAAGTATTGTTGAAATTCTTCCCATCCAGCAACTAATCCCATTCCATTGAACTCAGTATACTCCTCAGTTGGTCATAATTTCCTGCTTGGAAGTTCAGCATGTAACCTTTCTTGAGTGGAACATTCATAAACTTAGTCACTTCACAAGTGAGTACCGCATGAACACTGTCACCAACCAGATGCAGAATAGTTGTCTTTAACTGAAACGCCTTCTGACACTATAATCAAATCTAACACTACGACTTTGAGTTCCTTCTGTCACATGTTGCTTGAGGAAATTGTCCAGCAACAGCTCAATAAATTTAGTTTCATTCTTCTCATGTGATTCTACATCTACCCAATCAATATTTGGATAATTAAGCAATCCCATTATGATTGCATTTTCACACTCATCTTTTTTATTTGGTGATGCATTTCTTCATCACTAGCAACCGATCCACCAGGTGTGTAACAATACCCCACAATGTAATTGATCTTGTTAGAGTCCACCTCACACCAGATGGCTTCAAACTCACTGCCACATGAAATACTGTTAGTAGTAGTACTACAATCATAGGTCTCAACTCTAACTGTATTCAAGTCATCCGATATCATTAGCAGCACGCCCCCTCCTCTCCTGTTCTCTCTATTCTTCCTAAAAATGATGTACCCTTTACACTCGATACTGGTTAGTATGTCTGATTCTGATAGCCAGGACTCACTAATGCCTACACTCTGAAGCCCCAACATATTGACTAAGGCAACAAATTTCATCCCTTTGTTTCTGATACTCCTAGCATTCGTATACAATCTGCCTGCATGTTCTTTTGCATACTCTTGTCTGCAGTCTGCATGACACAGTTGGCCAACTTGCAGATCTCTATTCTTCTTTAGTGCCTTATACATCTAGACATCTTTGCACACGTTTCATGGGTCCAAACTGGAGGAACACAAAGTCAAAATAGTTCTCTCCTCATCTACATTTCCATGATAAAGCCCATTCCTGCCATTAACACAATTATATAATATTGTTGCTCTCTGACACTCACATTCTCACCATTCCTCCCTTTATAATTTAGCTTCCCTGACTCTCTCCGTTGGGTCATTAGTTAGGTCCAGTCATTAGTTTTTCTAGCCTCCTGATACCAAACATATTCAGATGTAGGCTGTCCCTCTTATACAAATTCAATCTTCCCTCAAACTTGCTCCACACATCCAAAAACTCATCTATTCCTGTGTGTGTAGATGAGATTCAATTCAAACGATTCAACGTGTAGGTTGCGTAGCAACCTACACATTGAATCGCTTGATATCATAGCCATTCTTAATTCATTTCTCTATCAAGGTAAAATATTTAGGATTTTCACTTTCTTGCTCTTCACTCTCACCTCTTCCAACAACCCTTTCATGTCTTCTCTCATATTGAACTTATTGCTAGTTAAGTCATAATACCTACTACAATTACGCTCTCATTTACTTTTCTGTTTTTGAACTGCTTCCTTTATATTCTTAATTTTCACTCTGGGAAAACTCGAAGTTATAACTTGCTCATCAATAGCATGTTTTATTAAAGAGTCACCATACCAAATAACATCTTTCTTTTTAAAAGCAACATCACTTACCTGATTCCCATTACTTCCTGACTTACCTATTAGGTGCTTAGTTGTTTTATTTTGCTGCTTAATTTTCTTTTTTTCTCTATACTCATTTAAATGCCTCTTGACGTTTTGTAATTCCTGCAGCATCTCTTTGATGATCTGCTTTAATTTTGCTATTTTGGAGGTAAATTCATTTTGATTAACTTTGTTAGCAGGGCTAGCCTTCTTCCTCTCTTCTAAAAGCATCCTTGACATTAGACATTCAGTAAGCGCTAGTGTCTGTTAAATATTTTTAATATGCCTTGCAAATCACAATTGGATACGTTTTCTAAAAAAAATTTATAAAATATATTAATTTGAAGCTCATTGCACTTGGGGGTCTATGTTACTGCTGAATTTTTACTTAGCGAGTCTCTGACCAAAACGGTTGGGAATTCCCGCTCCAGATACTCCTTCATACAGTGTTAGATGGAAAAAGTCATTGGTATTACATATAAATTATAGGCCTGAGACCACTTTTAGAATCAGCATTGAGTATGAAGCACTTCCCAACCTAAACCAGTATGGTTGCATTAATTTGCCAAAGATCTGAAAAAAAAAAGTCACTCCATGACCAGTGGATCAAAGAAAGGAAATGAGTTTTGATTTTCAATTTCAATGATAAATTCTATATATACTTTTGTTGAGGTGGCTGAGAAAGGATATTCAAAGTTAGGAGGAAATGACGTCAGATAATAAAAATATCATAAAATAACATTCCTGACATGTATCCTCAAGGGGTGTACAGGATATGATAGTACTACATGAAACTGACATCAGTACTAACTTCTTATCTAAAATTTTCCTCCAATTCAATCTGTTACCTGTCAAGACTCCAACTTTATATTTCTATTTATAAGCCACTTTTTACTGTATCAATCCACATATATCTTGGTTTTACTCTAGGTCTTTTCCTGTCAACCTGGCAAAGGAACACTTGTTTTGCTAATTTTTCCTCTTTCATTCGGTTTAAGTGACCATACCACCTGAGATTAGCTCTGCAAACACATTCCTGGATGCTAACAATGTCATGTTCTTTCCTAATATCCTCATTTTTAATATGACATTGCCATTGATGCCATGTTCCTGCCCTAATCTTTCTAAGGACTCTCATATCTGCAGTCTGTAGTCTTTGGTCAAGTGTTTTATTTCTAACCCAGCTCTCAGATCCATAAATTAAAATTGGTTTGAATATTATCTTGTATACAGCTAATTTAGTGTTTTGATTAATTTGTTATTTCACATAAATTTATTCAGTTGACTTCCTATCATACCAGCTTTGTTGATTCTGTTGTCTATTTCTATATTTAATTTACCATCTTCATTAAAAATCATGCCTATGTAGCTGAAATGTTTTACTTGTTCTATAGGTTTTACATTCAGAATATAATTGATATTTTCAATGCTTCTGCCTATTTTCATTGTCTTTGTCTTCTTATTGCTGTCCTTCATACAATATCTATTACAACAGTTATTCAATTTAGTCAGATAATCTTGCAGACTTGTAGCAGATTTATTTAGAAGTACAACATCATCCGCATAAAGAAAAGAGCTGAGATTAACATCTCCAATTTTGATATCGGGCTTAATACCGCTTTCCTTCAAAATGTGATCGATATAGATAATGTACATCCTTGTCTGACACCAGATTTAACATCAAACAACCTTCCTGTACTTCAATTCTAACTGCTGACCTACAACTCAAATATAGACTAAGGATTGCTTGATATAATGCCCCATTCACACCTACAACTGTAGCATTTGGAATAGCTTCTTCCTTGGCACCTTGTCATATGCCTTTTCCAGATCTACAAAACTTAAATGCAGATCTTTATTATATTACCATGATTTCTCAACTATTTGTTGTAAAGTGAAGATCTGATCCTGACAGCCTCTATTTGATCTGAATCCAGCTTGTTCTTCACCAAGCTTTTCTTAAACAATTCTTCTCAACCATTTCTCAAGTATACTTGCATAAATCTTGCCAGGAACACTCAGTAGAGAAATAATTCTCACATTCAGTTTTATTTCCTTTTTTATATATGGGTACTATGAGAGCTCTACTCCAATCATCTAGAATTCATCCCTCTGTCCAGGCCTTCTGAACTGTGCAGTGCAGACAATGTAAGATGGCTTCTTCAAGTATGGGTATGAATCCAATTGCATGCCTGGTCAGCGTTTTTTTTTTACCACTGTGCTGTCACTGATTGTTTCATTTAACAATTTTTCGAAGTAATTACCCAATACATCAAAGACATCTTTTTCTCTAGTATTCATGTCACCTTTATTATCTCTAATTCCTTTACAGCACTCTTTCCTCGATTTTTGAGCTTCTTCAACAACCTCCAAATATCTTGTCATCTTCTTGATATTTATTTTCTATGTTCTTACCAAAGTCTTCCCATAACTTTTGTTTAGCTAGTTTTACACAGTGTTTAGCTTTCTCACATTTGTCTCTGTATTCCCTAAGAGCACAAGCTGATTTATTTGCCAGGAACTTTCGATATGCTTTCTTCTTTTCCTCCACTGCCTCTTTAACTTCCTGTGTCCACCATGGAGCTCCGATTTTTCTATATTTGCAGACAATCACCACATGCCTCTCTGGCTGAATCAATCAGGGTTTTCTTCAAAGCTTGCCACTGAACCTCCAAGGTTTGGTTCCTGATCTCTAACTCTTTCAGTTTTTCTTCAATAATCTTTGTGTATTTTAGTCTACAGTTCACATCTGAGAGCTGCTCAACTTTTATTCGCTTTAAAACTTTCTTACATGTTATTCTTTTCAATATGAAATTCAATTTTATCCTGCGCAAGACTAAATGGTGATCACTTTCACCATTTAGTCTTGCGCAGTACACTCTACTGTTTCTGCACCAGTGAGAAAACATTACTATCAACAATAACATAGTCAATGAGACTTTTCTTATTCCTTGTCTTTTCTTTCCATGTGAATTTGTGCACATTTTTATGTTGGAATATGGTGTTGGTAATAATCAGTCCATGTCCTGAGCAGAAATCCAACAGGTATTTGCCATTATTATTAGCTTTGCTCTTTTCTCCAAATTTTCCCAAAATATTTTTGTATGTCTGACAATCATTTCCTACTCTGATGTTTAGATCACCCAATAAGGATCAACTTTTCATTTTTTTTATTGTATCAGTTTCTTTTTCTAAATATTTGAAGATTTGCCTCGTATTTAGTATTATGGCTACTCCTTTTCCTTGATTGTCATTGCCAGAAGATAACATTTTGTATTTATTGCTCAGAAAGATCTCACCAGTTTTTGTCTTTTTTGTTTCAGTCACCCCTATTATGTCAATCTAGTACTTATCCAATTCCACAGCTAGCTCAATTTCTTTGCCATTCAGGCTTCTTATGTTGATAGTACCGATCTTGAACTCTGGTGATGTTGAGTTTGGATGTTTTTAGGATTTGTTTCAGTAGCTGACTTTTTGCTATTCGCCCCAATTCCCTGGTGAAAACAAGAGGAGGGGGCTTTGTTTAACCGATGACCCTCCACCAGTTAAATGACCTACCAACTCCTTGATTATTGATGCTAATTTCTTGGCTAGGTAATAATTAGAACAGTCTATACTTTAAATTATTGGCCAAAGTGGAACATTATGTTTGTAAACTTTGGGAACCCCGTAAATTCTGGGAGAGCAGTTGTAATGTGGTAACAGGTTTTTTTTGACAGTGTCCAATGGCCATGGAGTGAGAGACTAAGATTTAACAGCATTCTTCTTAATACCATTTTGTTGGATTACAGTTCACAAGTGAAGGTAGGCAGATCTGTTTACGATGACTGTAGCATCATGTTTGCTACCGTCATCCTAAACGATATCTCTGCTAGTTCTGTTTTGATGAGATTGCTACATATAGCTTTCATATTATTCAAAACATTATAGATTTCTAACTGGATTTTATCAGCTATATTACTTGGAAGAAATTTAATGCCTCTTTCTATGTGGTATATAATGTCCAGTTTATTAACAGTTCTAGGTGCTACTGCAAAATATATGCCTTTATTAAGTAGCAAAAGTTTGCAGTTATTTAGGGTGTGGCTAGATAGGTTGATCACATGGCCATTACTTGCATGTGGTTGGTTGCTTCTCATCTCCCTTGTCTGTGGTTCACTGCTTTTAGATCGACACGTCAGGTAAGAGATATCCTGATTGGTTAAATCTGTATGATTGGTGTTCAAATTTTTCCATTTTTTTTTAATATTCGAAATTTTGATATAAGTTTTTCTTTATTAATTTCCAGAATATGTTTAGCTGAGTTATCAGTGATCCTTTCAAGTGCATTCCAAATATCAGGATTTATATATCTAACAAGTTCAGATTTCAAATTTAAAACTTGATTTTGGGCCATTGCTAGGTTTTTGCAGGCTGTTTGAATTTGCTCCTTGGCCATAGATTTAAAGAGCTTTTGCCAAAGTATTTCTTTTTTGGCTTGATGTTCTCATTCAGTTAGGAATAAGAACATCTTCTAAAAGATCAAAAGTGAAGAACATATGAGTCATTATTAATTTGCTTTAATGAACAAGCTCTTAAACAAGAATTACCAATTATTGGCATTACATTTATTAACGATGGTTATAACAAAAATACCATCAATAAAGTTCTTGATAAAATTTCATCAAAAAATGCAAATTAAAAAAAAAAAAAAACCATAGCTATCCCACAAAATAAATAGACTTCTACACCATTGCATCTTAATGCTACTATCCAAAAAAAAGGAACCAAATCACATGCAAAATTTAATAATTTTTATAAAGCAAGTCTCTCAAATTATGCTTTTAACACCCTACACCAGATTGTTTGCAAAAGTACCTATTCCTTACATCAGACAAAATCCTATGAAAGCAAATTTAAAGGAGCCTGGGAAATTTTGATTGACCATCCTAATCTAAACAATAATAGTGGCATAAAAATCTCAATCATTTGAGTGGCACACATTCAGCCCACATAAGTTTAAGTTCTCTAGCAAACATTTACTTTAGGACTAAATAAATAATTTGCCACCATCTATGCTGTTTTTGTTCTAATTTATCTGTGAGTAATTATGTGAGCATGTTGCTCTGTAGCTTAATATATCTCTTAATGATTTGTAGCCAAACAGATAATAATCACAACATCCTCTAGTTTTGATGTAGTAAGTTCTTTTTTCCCACCAGAGGTCAGGCCAGTACTGTAAATGGTTGACCAAACTACTGTGACTTTAGCATACTATTGTTGTGTCTTACTTTCTACTCATATATCTATTCTTCTATCTTTGGGTCAAATCCCTGTTAAACTCTCAATCGGGTATCACGTGGTACCTTTGGGGGACAATGGAATTGCCTCGAGATCGAGGCAACACACCAGAGTATCCGAGTGTCTGAGATCTACCTCTCGTAAAACGCCAAGAAAATTTATATTTCGCTGCGCCACTTAGCGCTATTAGATTAAACAATATTATCAATCAAGAGTGATCTCAAGACAGTACTTAAGTGATACCTAGCAACTTCGCAGAAGTGGCCAAACTCCACTTTTCTCTAGTCTCCTGCATAGGTTCGTATTACTTTTATAAGAGGTGCATTGGATTCCAAAATTCACAGATAGTCTTAGTTAGATACAAAAGCAAGGTTTATAAGATATCATAAATATGTACATACAATACAATAAGCTTAATTCCCATCTTAAGGGAGTTCCCGACATTTTCAGGATAGAGCTAAAATAATACAAGTATACTTAAAATTGATTATGCTGTAATTCTCTAAAGTAAGATTCTTATTTATACTCTTAAATATTTACCTTAATCATGCATGATTATCACAATAACTCATTTTCAGCAGTTCAATCAAACCACACAAGATAGCATTTATATCTTTTACAATCCCTTCATTAAATAGCAATTCCTCACTCTAGACATATTCATAACCTCCTTTAACATATTATATAACTATCACAATAGGAGACAGTAAGATTTAAGGTAACCCTCTCTATATCATAGCAACACAGTCCTAATTAATATCATTAATGTTCTTTCTTCTCTTTTTTACAACGTGGCACAAATCTCTCATTCACAATCAGCTAAATACAAATAAAGTCTACTTATCTGCACTTTTGTTCTGTATCACGTCAATGGTCTACCAGAATCTGCTTTTCCATAAACAAAATGTCCACGTGCTCCAATCTGGCTTTCTATGGACTGCCGGGCTTATTCCTTCTGCGGAGATACAACCGCTGAGTTCTGCTGCTGCCTTTATCGAAATCCTCTGGAATGGAGGCACTGCCACCCTTCACGGCACCGCGAGATGAACACACCAGGAGATCCAGGAACAAAAAGCCTCTTGTGAGGGGTGCATGGCCCTTTTATTTCCACTTTTCTTTCCGGGCATTTCTCACATTCCACGATGTCTAGCCAACACACTCACGTGGTCTTACGTCACGGCATCCAACCTTCTCCACTATCGCACGTGCGCTGACATCACACTATTGCTTGGGGCGAGCCACTCCCTTGCGTTACTGCTCCGTGACCTTTGGACTTCACTCCCCCACCCCCCACATCTTGAACTTGTGCTAACATGTTATATCTCTTAGTACATATTACTTTATAAAACTCTGCTAAAGGTTTACACTTCCATTATTGATTTTAACTCATTTGTGAGTGGTACTAAATACACACTTATTTGTTTTCTCATAGTAAAAATTGCGTGATATATTTATTAGCATTAATTTAATACTCAGAGGCAATCACATGTATTTATATTCCTTTTTTGTTTGGAAACGCATGTTAGATTGTGATAAGATAGGAGTTCCTAAAATCCCAATCTATCACAATCCAACATAGGTCTCCCCTTCCAATTAAAAATTTTAAAAAATTTTTCTTGTTCACAAGTGTTCCTCCTTACTGTTCAAAAGTGGGTGTGTGGGGGGGGGGGGGGTCTCTTTTAATGGCACCTTATACCTTCATGTTGTGGGTTTCTTTTACTCTGGAAGTATCGTGCGCCTCTGTGGTTGTCTGCATTCTTACTTAGTTTACTAATATTATGATCTGTCTCTTTGGATTCCTCCCTCTCATTCACTTCGATTTTTGTTCCATCCCACCCCCCCCTCAACCTTTCAGAGGTGTTCAGTTTGTCATAAAATTGTCTTGTGAATTGGAGGCATCTAGTCCTGCCAAGTTCCTTGTCACGATGGAGACTTAGTCTTCTTAATTTCCTCCCTTTATCTGTTCTGTCTCCACCCTCCTTTATCCTTTGTATAGTTGACCGAGGCTTGTTCACGACTAGGTTCCCTGTATTCGGGTTCCTTTTATCAGAAGCTTGCTCACTCAAGGGGTATACCCTTGTTTTGTGGTCCACTTTACCGTTGTGCCGGGGTCTGAGGTTATATCTAGTTTGCCTTGATACTTCACCTTTACTCTCATTGTTACAATGCTCTTCTCTGATTCTGGATGAGGTTCTCTTGTTCAGGTATTCTCCCTCTGGGCATTCTTTGTGTCTGTAATATCCGTTGAGGTGGACACCTTCACCAAGACCTTTCTCACCCTCTTCTAGTTCATCCTTACTTCTCCCTCTTGCTTTGGATTTCTCATTTGGCCCTCGACCCTTCTGGAGGAATCCTCCCTTCTTCCCATATACACTCTCTATGGAGTTTCCTTGACAGACCAGCAACTCTGATCAAGTCTTATATAGTTTAAGTCTGTCAGAGTGCACTATCCAGGTTCTTGCTCTGTTGGAGGTTTCCTTGATCTTAAATGTCACCGAGGATAATTTCTCTTGGATCACGAACGGCCCAACGGCACTCCTTCCAAACTTATCCCCTTTCTTATTTACGGAGCCATGTTCCATTAGGACGAGGTTGCCTGGGTTTACATCCTTGTATTTCCTTATTTTATTGGCATAATCACTGGCCCTTTGGAAACATGACTCGCTTGATCTGGCTACTATATCATAAGCTATCCTGTTGTTATTCACTAGATCCTTTAGGTAGACATCGATGTCAGGAAATCCAGAGTCCACGTGGGTATTCCTGAAGTCGCAGGGAAAAGCTTGCTCAAAACCATAGAGAATAACAGCAGGAGCTTCCTTTATGGCAATTAGCAGGGCAGTTCTGCATGCAAATAGGGTATGATCTAGGAAAGCATCCCAATTTGAGATATGTTCATCAGCCAGTTTGGATAAGGTAAGTTTCAAGGTTCTGCTCAGGCGCTCACACGTCCATTTCCTTGAGGATGGTACGGTGTAGTGAATAGCTTCCAACATAGTGGTGAATAGAATCCAACACTACGTAGATAGTAACGTAGTTGTTTTGTGTATATATGTGTGTACTCCAGATGATGACCTTAATATGAAGGTCAAAAGATTGCGTGATTATTTTGGATTATATTAAACTGAAGTTTTACTATAATATGGCTATTGTTTCCATAATTTTTAAAATGAATGCTGATCACCATGTAACTATGAAGGAAAGAATTGGTAAGAGATTCTTACCAGGTTAATATGTTAGAATTTTTTATAAAATACAAAGGAGAGGGGATAAACTGGACAATTTGAATGCCCTGCCTGGCAGTATAGTGAATGCAGACATGTTGAATGAGTTTAAAGCACAGTTCGATGAACTCTGTGTGTGATGGTGTGTGCATGCACCTCCTACAATGAGTCTTCTGACCCTATGAATCTGGTGTTAATATCAGATCCACAACATTTTTTTTTTTTTTTTTTTTTTTTTTTTTTTTTTTATGCAGTTCTTGCTTTCAATATCCATCATCTCCTATATGATTTATCCTCCTAACTATGAGAATATAATAAAATATACTTCCTTCAGATGGGATCTGTTTCAGGACAGAATCATTGTCAACTGTGTTGTGAATGGAGAACCTGTGGAACAAGTAAAACATTTCAGCTACTTAGGCACGATTTTTAGTGAAGATGGTAAATTAAATATAGAAATAGACAACAGAATCAGCAAAGCTGGTATGGTGTGAAGTCAATTGAATAAATTCATATGGAATAAGAAAGAAGTGTTCAAACCAGTTTTAACTTATGGATCTGAGAGCTGGGTCAGAAGTAAAACACTTGACCAAAGACTAGAGACTGCAGATATGAGAGTCCTGAGAAAGATTATAGGCATGAACAGATGGCATCAATGGCAATATCATATTAAAAACGAGGATATTAGGAAAGAACTTGACATTGTCGGCATCCAGGAATGCGTTAGCAGAGCTAATCTCAGGTGGTATGGTCACTTAAACAGAATGGGCAAAGAAAGATTAGCAAAACAAGTGTTCTCTGCCAGGTTGGCAGCAAAACAACCCAGAGGAAGACCAAGATATAGGTGGATTGATATGGTACAAAGTGCCTTAGACGATAGAAATATAAGATCTGATAATGTTGGAGTCTTGACAAATAACAGACTGATTTGGAGGAAAATTGTAAATAGGAAGTTAGTAATGATGTAATTTTTTCATGTAGTACTATCATATCATGTACACCCCTTGAGGGTACATGGCAGGAATTTGATGATGATAATTAAATAATAATAGCCGAGAGTGGACAATTGTGCTGTTCACTTGATCCTACATCTAACCCTTCAAACTTTCAATTCTGACAGATTTGCAAAACATGTACCAGACATGTATCACTGTATATTAATTAATTTACAACATGAAGATTTAGTACAGTCAGCCCTGAACTTACTGCAGGAATGCCTTCGAATAATCCAATTATAAGTTGTAAATCACTGTATATTTTTCTATGAAAATAATGAAAATTATATATACAGGTAACCCTCGTATAACGCGGTACTTATACAATGCGGTCTAAAATTATAGTAACCCTTTATCTTTTCATACGTTTTTCAACTGCGCGACTTAAAAATCAAATTTTATCTTCGTTAAATTTGTGTCTGCCTGTATCCTGCATGTATATATAAATAGCAAATTTATATTAGGGGAAATACCCTTTAGCATGCATGTACCTGAATTGTTTACCGTATCAAAAGTTTATTGTTGAAAATTGTCCTCATTTCTGCCAGGAAAGTGCATTAAAAATCATAAGTGTGTTCATCTCAAGCTGAGCACTTTATTTTCTGGTGATTTACATAAAATATGTAATGCTTGCTTTTTTGTGTAAAAAATTATTTTTATAGTAATGGCCATAAACTGCAACGAAAGGGAAAAACCAACATTGAAAACAAAATTAATTTCTCTCAAAGAAAAATATTCTAAATTGTGGATCAGTTGAAAAATAGAGAAAAACCAGGAGTTTTTGCAGAGACTTTGAATTTAAATGAATCAGCAATTCGAACAATCAAACAAAATGAACATAAAATCCGAGAAAGTGTTTATTGCTGGGTGAACGATAAGTGCAAAGCACGTTGCTCGTGTACACGATATTCTAATGGAAAAGTGGAGAAATCTCTAATAATTCGATAGAAGATTGCACCTCAAAAGAAAATTCCTATGGATGGAAATCTTATTAAACAAAAAACTCTGAAAGTTTATAAATATTTATAGTGCAGACTAGGTGTTCAATGCAGATGAATCTGGGTTATACTACATTGTAAAAAAGTGCAAAAACACAGCTATATTTCAAAAAATGAAAGATCAGCTCCTGGATTCAAAGTTTCCAAAGATAGAATTACTCTACTGTTTTGTAGTAATGCATCAGGTGATTACATGACAAAACCAGTGTTTATTAACCACTTCTCAAATCCTCGTGCTGTGAAAGATTAAAATATGCAATATTTAATTTTGCCTTAAAACATTTTTATGCATTATGTGCAATTTGTAATTTTTATACTATGTATTTGTTTCATAGTTTATATGTTTTCTTAACTTACATGAATTACCTGAATTAAATAAAAATATATTTTTTGTTGGATATGTCATTGTTGTTTATATAATTTAAAAAAAAAAAAAAAAAAAAAAAAAAAAAAAAAAAAAAAAAACGATTTCAGAACATAACCCTACTTTGTCTATGTGATCTGAGACTCGCATAACGCGATTTATATAACGTGGCATTTCTACGGAACCTAACATTCGCGTTATACAAGGGCTATCCTTACTTTGATATAAAGAGATAAATAAAAACTTTTGTTATGGAGCACCCTTATATCACAGCATGTCTTTTGACTGCAACTAATTTTAATTAAAAATTAAAATAAAAATTGAATGAAGTGATCATATATATATGTTACGGTTAAAGTGATAAATCCGGTTATTATTAATAATTACCAGTTAAAGTGAATAATTTACGAGAATTAATCACTTTAACTGATTAAAGTGAATAATTCCTAAAGGAGTCTGGTAAATGTAATAAAAACATGTTTATAGGTTTTCATTCTCAATAGAAATTATAACAGCATAGGTTAGGTTAGTTTATAATGAAACAAGTAAGGAAAGTACTTCTTTTGCACTCAATGAAATCAGAAATCATTATAAATTAACCTAACCTAGCCTTTATCAGTTGGAAATCATTATAAACTAAGCTAACTTAAACTAACCTAATCTAACCTTTATTGGTTAGGTTAGTTTATAATGAAAAAAGTAAGGAATGTGCTTCTTTTGCACTCAATGAAATCAGAAATCATTATAACCTAAACTAACCTGAACTAATCTAACCAATAAAGGTTAGATGAATGAGGATAATCGATAAATCAGAGAGGAACTGATAAGTGTTTTTCTTCATTGATGAGGAAAGAGGTACAGCAACGCCGTTTATCTATTATCCCCATTCATCTGCCCACAACAACTTTTATTGTTATCCCCAGTTATCTGCCTGCAATCATTAAGCTCGACTCGCAACGTTTATCTTTCATCCCCATTAATCTGCCAGCGACAAACTACGACTACACTCTGGTTCGACATGCGACATCCAGGTTAGTTTAAGTTAGGTTAGGTTATAATGATTTCTGATTTCAGTGAGTGCAAAAGAAGTACTTTCCTTACTTTTTTTCATTATAAACTAACCTAACCTAAGCTGTTATAATTACTATTGAGGATGAAAACCTATAAACATATTTTTATTATTACATTTACCAGACTCCTCTAGGAATTATTCACTTTACCGGTTAAAGTGATTAATTCTCGTAAATTATTCACTTTAACCGGTAATTATTATTAATAACCGGATTTATCACTTTAACCATAACATATATATTGCTTACCTATGTTGCACTTCTGGCAATAACAACCTATGAAATTTGAGGTGGAGATTGCAGATGGTGATGAATGAGTATGATGTTAATGGTAGGTAAAATACGGGGTGTCCACATTAGACCTCCCTAGTTTCAACATGCTACTACTACTTAAGTGTATGGAGCATGGTGTTGAAATTATACAAATGAGAAGGAACACTCACTAAGATTTTATAAAAAAAATTCTGGATGAAACTTGTAGAGGTTCTGGAACGTTTGAACAACCCCAAATCTTACTTATTTCCACGTTTCAATATTTTCCTATCCTTTGAGACCAGGGAAGTCCAAATGTGGACACACTGTAATTTAGATGAAGCTCCATTGAATTTGAAAATTTAAGACTGAGATATGAATAAAGGAATTCATAGCATAAAAATAATAGGATACTATTAAAAGATGAGAATAAATTTGCTAATGAATGATGTGATATATCACATCATTTATTACCATTCATCATTAATATATATATATATATATAATTGCTTCCTAAAATTTTTATTTTAATTTTTGATTCAAAAACAGAATTGCAGTCAAAAGACACATTCTAATCTAAGGGTGCTCCATATATTTCACCTTCTTTTATAAGTCAGAGGAAAAGAAAGAGAAAAATTGTTCAGCAAACAAAAAAGTGTTTTTTTGTTTGCTGAACAATTTGCAGAAAGAAAAGATACAGTGGACAGTGCAGTGGTCATTAGAATATACAACCCAATGTTGGAAGTCTGAGTAATATAATAGGATATACACATTTGCAATGAACAGGAACAAGTTGTCTTGTGCTGTATGTAGGGTCTTCACAAATCGTGACATGTACTTCCTAAAAAAAAAAAAAAAAAAAGCAGCAGACAGAAGGGGATTGGTTTCAGGACATATTAGAAACCAATAATTAAGGGATATTTTATATCAGATTGCTATACTGAAATTATATTCAACCCTGTGGAGACCACAGTCGAAAAAATTGCAGCTTAGGTTGAGTGTATCCGAGAGATACATTCATTACTAGTATGTGCTGAAATGCGATAAAAAACACTGCAAATATAATACATGATGGTTTATTTATTTTCAGTTACAATCTAGAAATTATTGAACAAAGAATAAAAATTCAGCCGATTGTTGTGATGTAAACCAGCTAAATATAAAAGGCCTAAAAATGCTTTCAATTCTGTTTTGTCTATTCATTTAGCATCTCTCTTTCTCTTAAATATACCAGTTCAAAATAGAATTGATGTAATTATTTGAATATAATAAGATTAGATCTAAAATATCATCTGTGATAAAGCAATTCCAAGTTTCAAGTTCTGTCTTGGTATTTTTTGCATTTGACTGACCTAATGGAAGTTGACACAAAATATTCTGCAGCTGTCTTCTAATATGTCTTCTTATTAGATTTTTCCTCCATTTTGATTCTTTATCTTTTCCAAGGAAATACTCTTCGTTTGGGTCTAATTCATCTTCAATTTCTTCACTAGAAATATCGTGTTTGGTATGTGAATCTTCTGATGAACTTTCACATAATCATCATCTTCTAAATCACTTTCATCTTCACATTCGACTATCAATCTCATCATTGGACTTGAGTAACATTCGCTGAATCTCTTCAACATCTGATGGTTATCCAATTGATATATTTTTCCAGCCATTTTCAATGGTAAATAATAATAAAAAAAAACTAAACCAATACTACACTGACATCGGAGTTCACGGTATCTCTCAGATACAATTTACTATCAAATATCACATACACCTTTACATAACACATGCTAAACTAAACTGACAGCAAAAACAGTGCGGATTATCACTCATAATATACGTATGCACAGCTAGTCATGACCTCCAAGCTATACACTCAATATGTGTAAGAATATTTATATTAAACAATTTGTTTGTATCTGTGAGATCAGGTGCAACATCCACAAGGTTAAACCAACTGACAATAAAAAGCACCTGAGATATATTGATAGCTTAGTAGTTAAATGAAAATAGCTCTGTATAGTGAACCACCCCCCTAAAAAAAAAAAAAAAATTGCACAGATACAAAGAACATTCTTTCTTTGCAGATGCCATACCCCATAGCTACAAGCAAAGCAAACTACAGTAAAAGTTTTATTGTGGCATTAAATATAGCATGAACATATTGATTGGATGGATGTCATAAATACAAGTGGTCACAAGTTATATATTGTAAGTTGGATTGACTGCATTTTAATCAGCTTTTGACATCATACTTTATTATAATGCTTTTTTTTTTTTTTTTTTTTTGAGAACAATAAATCCTAAATAGAGGTCCTTATAAACATACACACACAAATTATATTTGTGTGTTTGCTCACCAAAAATATAAAAACTTATATTTCTGGAGAGCATTTGGCTCCATTAGCTTGAGTTTAACATTTTTCTTTGTATATACATGACTCCTAATAAAAGAGAGTAAAGCTAGGAATGACTCAATGAATGATAGACCAGTCAGTTTTTCTGGTGTAGTCATCAAGGTACTAATGAAGTTGGTCAAGTAAGAATCACGTTCAGAAGTACCCATCTTTTAATGCAATTCTGATAGCACTAGGATTCTCTATGAATGGCATCATGGTTTTGTTAAAGGAAGATCGTGCTTTAGCGGTCTGCTAAGTTTTATAATAGAGTGACTCTAGAGTTATATAAGGGAATTGGATATACCATAATAAATTTGTGGTGTAATCCATTTTGACAAGGCATTTGACAGATTCCACATGATGATGATGCTCTATAAACTTGAATGAAACTTGTTGGCCTGGTTGGCTGAGTGGTTAGCGTATCCGCTCTCCAGCCAAAATCCTGCTGTGGGTATAGATGTTTGTGATTGTCTGTGAAAATACTAGTGGTGGTGGTGGTCAGTGGTAGATGGCACTGGTACAGACGATGAAAGTAGTTGGTGGATTTGAGTGGTGGAGAGTTGAGGGGTAGGTGCCCTCCCTCGATGAGTCTTTGGACTCCCTGGAGGTGTTATATAATAATAATAATAATGTATGGAGGTTGAGTATAAAAGGAGGGCAACTAGAAGAGCATTATAGGACTTTCTGTAATTAGGCTATTGTTGTTTAACTTGTATATCAATGATATGGGGAGATTACATAGAGGATGAAATTCAGTAATTTGTTGATAAGATGGGGAGAGTGAAAAAGGACATAGCTGACACTAAGTCTCTGCAGGCTGACTTGAATAGATTGCTTACTCAGGCAAGCAATAATAAATGTCGGTTCAATGTGTAAGTGTTCCCAATGTGTAAGTTAAGAACTCTAAACAACGAGCATTGCAAGTAGAGTTTCATATTAATGGGAATTTCTGGAAGCAGTCAAAGAAGCCAGAGACTTACAGGTTACAGATAGGGAATTAAAAGTTCTGAAGCCACAATGTTAAGGCAGTTAAGATATCACATTAGATAACTGCACTGATGAAGAAAACCCTAATTTGTAAGAAAAGAGAAGTTAATCTCCCACTTCACGAGGCTCAGGTAAAAATACATGTTGGTTACTATATGCAAGTATGGCCACAACTGGGTTCCAAGACAGATGGCCTATGAATCAACATATGCAAGAACAGACTGAGGAAATGTGTACCTCAAAGTTTGAGGAATAAACAGAAATAGAAGTGATAGGATAGAAACAGTACAATTATATAATAAAAATGGGACATTATATATCAAGATTCAAGTCAACATTTAGAATTGAAAGATGCAACTCCTATAATGGGGGGCATGATTCACCAGTTATTATAGTGCAGTGGAAAAAACATTACTACTTGATAAATTTTGATTGAAAATTGGGCCTTTAAGCAAAACATTTAGGAAATCCACTCAGTTGCACAATCTACCTTCTGATAATTTTTTAAGAAAATTTTCATAATGTCTCGTGAAAAAGAACTATTTTTATTGGGTCCTGAGGTCTCAAAGAAGTGCCTTAAAAGAGCAAAACATAAGATCTGATAATACTGAAATCCTCAAATATGACAGGCTAACTTGGAGGAAAAGTGTTGGTGGAAAGTTTATAATAATGTCAACTGTTCGTTCATGCAGTGCTTTCTTGGTATCTTGTACACCACCTTAAAGTTACATGTTTCTGGAATTCGATCATAATGATTGAAACACATTAGTGAAGTGGATCACACATGAGATTTTGCAGCTTATGGCAAGTGGCATAGAACTCAAGAGTTATTCCTGGAAAGGCTATGCTTGAACAGACAGAGGTCTAAGTTATTTTCATAGCATGATGAACAGAATGCTACCATTAGAAGTTCTGAATATCTTCAGTGAACTTGTTCAAGGAGCTGTATCACAGAATATTTAGGTATGACTGACTAAAATGGGAACTCAAACTTCTTGGAGGAGCCTTTAAAATGATTAAAAAAAAAAGCAAACAGAAAGCATTCTCAATAGAATATGTAGACATATTACAGACATTTTAGCTAGTTAAAGTTTTCTGTGAAGGCAGCACTGAAATATGGAAATGTATAATGCAAAAAATAAATCAGAAATCAACTGAATAAATTGACCTGTAATAAGAGAGAGAGGACAAAAGAAACAAAAAGACCAAACCAATTTAAATACATAGATCAAAGTTGGATAGAAATAAGAATTGATCAGGTTGAAGACTACAAATAAGTTTTGAAGAAAATGAGGGAGTGAACAGATGATATCACTGACAGAACCATTAAACACAAAGAACTTGACATTATTAACATAAATGAATAGAAAAGTACAGCTAATATAAAATGGTATGGCAGATGAAAGATTAGCAAAGTATGTGTTTGGAGCAAAAAATAGCAACAAAAAGATCCAAAGGATGATCAAGATGAGTTGATGCAGTTAGAAATCTGAAATATAAGAGCTAATAAAATCAGATAAATCAATTTGGAAGGCAGCTGTTGATTCGAAACTAATCATGAAATCTTAATTATGCTAAATTGTCATAATATCTGTAGATACCAGAAAAATAGAGTAGGAATATGCCTGGTTGGTGAGTGGTTAGCATATCTGCTCTCCAGCCAAAAGGCTGCAGGTTCGAATCCTGACGTGGGAATGGATGTTTGTGATTGTCTGTAAAAATACTAGTGAGCAGATGCCCTCCCTTGATGAGTCTAGACTCCCTGGAGGATTATGTAATAATAATCATATGATAAAGATATTGTATGACAGTGAGCAGAGAGAATTGAAGATAAGGTGTTTTATATGTATATAATATATATAAAGATATGCCATCATTACAACCGACTGACTCATTTCATAAATTAAAGATCCCAAGAAACCATTTTGTTTGTTTAACCTCTCTACCAGCTGTGGTGGATGAAATAGTGAGACCAAATTGCACTTCTTATCCATGTTATTGAATAGGTGTTACAGAATCATATCCAGATTTTGCTGGATGTCTATAGATGTCTTAGCCAGTTGGAGTGTTAATCCTTTATCCAAGTGTAAGCAAACAAAGTTTGTGCATGAAATACCATATATGTCAGTGTATGAGATGAGGCCTAAATTTTAGGCTATTTTTAGGTTTTAAACTTATGTTGGTTGTATAAGATGACCCCCCCGCTCCCCTAATTTCTTCTTTCTTGTATTAATGCAACATTAGGTATTGTTGTTATATCCATTATTTTTATATCTATGCATATCCATTATTTTTTTGCATAGCATAGATTTAGTATTTCCGTGAATTACACTAATTAAAAGTGATTAGCCCCAATTTTAATTAATTATTAATTTTGAATTTTTTTTTATTTTAGGATTATTAAAATTGTTATCATTTAAAATCATGGAACTAGCAACAAAACGAAGAAAGTATAAAGCTCAATTTAAAATAAGGGTAATTGAAATGGCAAAGCAAACTAATAACTGTGCTGCTGCAAGAAAGTTTGACATAACCGAGAACATGGTAAGAGAATAGAGGAAGAATGAAGATATTTTTAAAAAATTGTCAAAGAAAAAATGTGCAATGAGAATGGGGATCACCCGATGGCTGCAACTGGAAAATCACATTACAGAATGGGTATTCGAACAAAAGCAGAATGGTTATCTTGTTAGAAGAAATATGGTTAGAGCATATGCACTAAAATGGTCAAGATTGAATCCGGATGAAAGAATAGAATTTCAAGCTACTTCAGGATGGTGTAATCGTTTTATGAACAGACAAAATTTGGTAATACGACAAAAAACGAAAATTGCTCAAAAACTACCAGCAGATCTTGACCACAAACTTACCAGTTTCCATAAATTTATTATTCAGTTGAGACAAGAACATAAATTTCTATTGTCAAATATTGGAAATAAGGATGAAACTCCTATGAGCTTTGATATGATAAGCAATAAAACAGTGGAGTCTAAAGGTAGTAAGAGTGTGCTAGTTCAAAGTAGAGGTCATGAAAAAACAAGGTTTACGGTTGTATTGTCATGTTTGGCTGATGGAACCAAGTTAAAACCAAACCTAAGATAAAATTTCCTTTGTGTGTATTTGTACATTTTCACATAAAAGGATGGATGGACGAAAATGGTGTGAAATTATGGATAAATAATGTGTGGAGCATGCGACCAGGTGGTATAATGAAGAAATGCAGAAAAAAAGTACACAAAAATTGCTGTTATACCAGGTGGTTTAACTTCTAAAATTGCTGTTATACCTGGTGGATTAACAAACCATTTAAAGATCACATGCGAGAAGAGTGGAATAATTGGATGTTGACTGGTGAAAAATCATTTACAAACAGTGGATCTATGTGCGCTGCATCACTTGATATGTTGTGTAATTTTGTGATCAAAGCATAGAATAAATAAAAGTAGAGATTGTAATAAAATCATTTAAAACATGTGGTACCTCTAATCTTATGGATGGAATATGGAAGATGATCTGTTGTAGGACACTGATGACGATGAAAACAAAATCAATTCACCGGATTCAAATTGGGATCCATATGACGATCATTTAAACAATGAATCTGAAGAACTATTTTCAACAGATGATGAAGAAAATTAACATGAAAATTGAGGTTAACAATTATTATTGGTTTTTTAAGACTTGCATCTATTGTAATATTTTAAATAACTTTATGTAACAAAAAATTAATCTGATTTGTTTCTAAACACTGCCTATTTTCTTATATAACAATGTATTGTACCTATCTAAATGTTCATCCAAGAAATTAAGCTTCCCTTTTTATACTTGCCGTATAAAACGGCCCATGATTTCAAGGGGTTTTCTGTAGTATTTGAGAGTTGTCTTATATGCCGACGCCGACATATACAGTAACCTTCATGACCGGGCTACTTGTATAGAAGCTAATGACTTCACATGACTTGCCTTAGTATCCCATAATATAAAGTATATCCTTATGAGCATGTATAATGCTGTGCATTATGGGACAAGTCACTACCCAGACCGGTTTCATCAGTGGGAGCCAGATCCAGAAGTGATACCAAAGTTGAAGTAATTCATTTCACAATTTTGAAACTATAGAAATTTATGGCTATTTAGGAAAGAATGTCTAGAGAAAGTAAGAGATCTATATTGCAAAATAAAATAAGAGCAAGAAAAATAAATAATATAATTACTAAACATAGCTGCAGTTATTACATCAACATTTATATACATACCTTAAGAACTGCAATGACTATTTCCCTGGCTTGTAATTCACCTTCAAGTACACTCAACAACTGTAGCAAATCAGGTTTACTTAATTCCATTTTTGGGTGTCTCTAGAAAATATAGAATAGAGTATAATGATCAAATTATATATCAGCAAGCTCAATACTAATGGGAAATATCAAATATTATGTGAAGATCCCAAAGATAAATCCAAAATCATAGAAAAATCCACAGATCAAATTTTGACAATTTATATGCATGTATGATTGCCAGATCAACTGACACAGAATGAAGAGAATCACTAATCTCATCCGCCTATCACTACTCTTTCAAATGCTTGTGCTAAAAGCCTGAATTCTGAATGCCCTGCACTTATAAAGAAGGAATAGACAACAAACTGAGAATAGTTCAAACTAACAGTTAAGTTCAAGGAACCACTCATAAATAGTGATCTGAAATGTTTTAATCTACAATATTCATTAAGAGCATATTAATGAGTAAATACTCCATAAAAATTATTAAAAACTATAAAAACACTTAAGATGAATAAAATTCATCAGACTGATTGGCTAGTATACATGTTCTCCAACAAAGAAGTTGCATGTTCAAATAGTGCCATGGGCATAAGCATTTGTAAATGTTTATGGCCATGGGAGATGAATTTCACTGCCAGGAAAGCCAAAGTTCTACTTGCCGAAAACCTGAAGTGGCTTATTATCATCATCATCATCATCATTGGACCTCCACAGGAGGTCTCACTCTCACATGCACAGCTCATCATACCTTGGCTTTCACTGTCTCTGCACTCACACACTTTAAGGCAATGCATTCCAATCACCCACCATTCTCCAAAAAATCTTCATCTGCTGCTCTTTACACAGCTTCCAGAGATGGCCTCTTGCTCTCCCCATGTCTCCAAGACATTCTATGAAAAATCTCATCCACATTAATCTGGTACTTATTCCTTACATGTCTCAATCATGTCACCCTCTTCCTTCTATCTGCTAGGCTTTGCAATTTGCATTCACTCAATCTGTTCTCATACTCCACATTCCAGAGACCAGAAACCACTTAGTGAATCTTCTCTGAACCCTCTTCAACAACTTATTTTTTTTAAAAAACAACCAGGCAAACAAATCTGTGCACAGTAATCATATGCAGACTTGTACAATGAAATCATAACATCCTTACCTCTATACATCAGTGTTCTCTGCATCAGTCACATAACTATTGTGTTGTCCTCACAATTTTAGAAAATGTCCATGAAATTTAAAGTCCCTATCCACCATCCCCCCCAGATCTTTCATTTACTCCACCTTCTCTAAAATATCCTGATCTTTGCTTCCCAACTTTTTAAAAACTTAGAATTTGCTACATTAAACTGATATCCCTATGCACTTGCCCATTCAGACAGTCTATTCAAGTGCTCTTGTAAGGCTACAACATCTGCTCTGTGTCTCATAACTTTTCCCAACTTTGCATCATCTGCAAACAACTGTATATCACAATTTAAGATCCTTCCAATGTCATTTACATACAAATTAAATAATAAAGGCCCCCAAAATAGACTCCTGGGACACACCACAAGTGACTTTCCTCTACTGGGATATCACTATATATAACATTATATAGAAAAGCTAATGACTTCACATTACTTGCCTTAGTATCCCATAATGCAAAGCACATATCCTTAGAAAAACTTCCAATATCTATCTATAATCCAGAGTATTTTAATTTAATAAGGTGTGACACCTTTTGCTAATCATATATGAAAATATGACTTCTGCATTACTTAAATCTTAGTATCACCTCTAGGTCTAGCAACCATTGATGAGACCTCAATAAAGGAAGAAGCCAGTCTGGGTAGTGACCCTTCCCATAATGCACAGCATTATACATGTCCATAAGAATATGTGCTTTACAGAATACTAAGGCAAGTGATGTGAAGTCATTAGCCTCTATATATGAGTTGCCTAGTCCGGAAGTTACTTCAGGTGCAACTTTGCTTACACTTGGATAAAGGATTAAACCAAGAATATAATTTGTCATCTTTAATTAATGGGAACTAGTCTAAAGAGCAGGGTGGTCAAAGTATTGACCACCTCTTCTGATCCATTTATCAGGAACAACCTTATCTAAAAATTCTCAAACACGTAGGTGAAGTGGCAATGTCTCATCCTGCTGAAAAACTGTATTGTCAAAGTTTGATAGCTTAATTTAGGAATAAGGTAATTCTATAGCACATTAAAAATGAGGCCTTACCATTCTCAACAGTTCTTTCAAAACAGGAATAGACCAATTACATGTGACTTTCTATAACATACACTCACCGAAGGAGAATCTTTTTCGTTTCCCCTAACTTCTTGTGGGTTCTTTATCCCCAGAACTACAGCAATTATGATTAATCTTGCCACTAATGTGAAATGTTGCTTCACCAAACAATAAATTGTCTACAAATGAGTGTTTTTAACTTCATGATTAAAATTATGAAGAAAGCAAATCTTGCTTTGGTAGACATAAATCACATAATGGTCACTGATGTAATTCTGTTTTGAGAATTTATGGCTCTAGAAATACCTAATTCCAGTTTTTCTGGGGGGGAGGGGAGGGGGGGGGGGAGAGGTTGATCATACACAATGGTATGGAGTACTGGTACCTTTATTAACAGTGACATGTGACTTATGGATGTGGCATCATTTTAACTTTAAACTTTTTCTGTTAGCAAAGAATACATACCAGTAACAAAATAAATAAATAAATAAAATGCTGCCTAGTTCCATGAGACTTGTCATGTGATTTGCATGGGTAGTTTCTAAAAGCTTGCTCACATTCTCATTACTTATTTCCAGTCTTACAATTTGTGACTAATCATTATTCAAACCAGTCTCTTTAAATGTTTTCATTTAGTTTATAACTGAATTTCTGTGGGGCACTTCCTTGTTCCATGGAGCCTCCCTAAATTTCTGATAGCTGATATAGACTTCAGCTCAGCTAGATAGATAACAAAACTGACCTGTTCTGATGTTAATCATATAACATAAGGTTTATTATCTCAAAAATAAAAGACAAAATAAAGCATTCATGATTTTATTTCAATCTTGAATAAATTTCTTCTCTGGTGCATTTTACAGGTAATTTTTATCTTATCTTACAGAGAAGTGAAGTTATTAAAAATTCAAATTGCACAAGGACTTTGTAGACATCCTATATTTATTTTTGCAAAGTTTCCCTTTTATGTATCTTTACTTCTATGCATTGAATGAGAGCACTAGGTGATTAAGTTATCCAACATGGTTTCACATATCAGAAGAATTAAAGCTAGGATTGACATAAGTGTAACAGAGCTTGTAAAATTTCTCTAGATTCCAAGAATCTTCCTGTCTAGGAAGATTCTTGGAATCTAGATCGGAATCTGAATCTAGAATCAGAACCTAATGTAATGATTCTGATTCAGATTATGATTTATTTCACAGAACTTTGTGGAATAATAAATCATAATCTGGCATAAGTTACCATCAATCTTAGTTCTAATCTTTTGACTATGCACGAAGCCTTGTCACATGAGCTATATAGTGGGCAGCACATACAACAGAAACATGCCAGACCACGCAAATTTGATTCAATTTACTTCTAATTTCCTGTTATAACCATGCCATTTATACTGTTATTTTAATTATTTTCTACACTTAAAAAGCAACAATGAAAGTTGCCCAAAACACAAATTCAACTGTGTTTTTCCAGTTGAAGGCGAGTTAGCCAACCTCATATGAAGGTACCAGGATTATTTTTCCTGGCGAACTCAGATTTTTCATCCCACATACAGGCAAATAGGCCATGAGAATACCACAACTTACAGACAAAAAATACTGTTGTTGATGCATGGATAGGCTTATGTGTTCATCAGACATGTTGAACGCATGTCTGATGAACAGTATTGATATGAACACAGATGGATAAGAAAATAATTTTTATTACTTAAAAGTTAATATTTTGCTGGTAATATATCCAGCATCTTCAGCGCATACAACACAAAGTTTGTTACAAATGCAAGACAACCACAATCCGGTGTAACAGTGGGGCTAGTATAAGTAATTACAGCATGCAACACAAGACTAAAGTACTGATAGGGCACCATCTAGGTTAAAAAAAAAAAAAAAAAAAAAAAAATTGTAATTTGTTTCTCAACAGTTCTTTCAAAACAGGAATAGACCAATTACATGCGACTTTGTAGATAGGAAGTTTGATGTGGAAAGTTAGTAATGGAAGTTAGTAATGATGTAAATTTTTCATGTAGTACTATCATATTCTGTACACCCCTTGAGGGTACACGGCAGGAATTTGATGATGGGAAAAAAAAAAAAAAAAAAGTAGTTCAAAGTTTTGAAATAGTAGTCCGAATAATAGTCTTAGAAAGTTCAAATAAAATAAAAGTAATAAATATTAATTTGGTCTTAGGATGACTGTCTACCAAATCTTTGGTACATTTATACAGCCATACTTGTTAAGGTTTGGAGTATGTTTTAGCTTCTGTTGATTCCAGGAACAACCTTTCCGACTTGTAGAAACTTCTGTGCATTACTTTTGTTTTTTTCAATTGATCCTGTGTGTGCTGGAGTATTCAAAGCATGGTCTGTCAGACCCGACTTGCCATAGCAAAAGTGTCGGATATATTTTTTGTGTTCACTGAGGCGGATGTCCACAGTTCTTCCTGTCTGTCCGTAGTAGGCTTGATGGCAAGAACAGGGCACTTCATAGACTCCTGGATGTGATAAAGGAGTGCATTTGTCCTTAGGTTAACGGATAGAGTTGCTAATTTCAAAAATAAATTCCTCCATCATGTACTACGTGATATATTATCTGACATTTTGAACTCAGAGCTATGGGATATCTTGGATAGACTCTCCAACTCGACAGCCAATAAAAAATTTGCTAAAGTTAAAAACTGACACTGGAAAAAATTTGAACTCCTCCAGCAATGCAATGTTATGCAGTGGCTGCAATTTCATCAAGATGCCATCGTTGTGAACCTATCATCGACAACCTTATCCAAAGAGGCCACGAGTGCATTAAGTCTTGGACACAATTTTGCCGTTACTCCTAAAGAAGTTCCTAAAACCAAAATAATGGCTTCCGTTGAATGCGGGATATACTACTTGCCTCCAGCTATAGCCAATAATATTAGGTTAGACATGGCCAATATCCTAATATATTCTAAGCCTCCCAAAAATAATATTTCACATAAAGAAATAATAGCTCTAAAAGAACTACGCAATAATAACAATCATCATCGTCATCATCAAATTCCTGCCATGTACCCTCAAGGGGTGTACAGGATATGACAGTACTACATGAAAAAATTACATCATTACTAACTTCCTATCTACAATTTTCCTCCAAATCAGTCTGTTACTTGTCAAGACTCCAACATTATCAGATCTTATATTTCTATCGTCTAAGGCACATTGTACCGTATCAATCCACCTATATCTTGGTCTTCCTCTGGGTCGTTTTCCTGCCAACCTGGCAGAGAACACTTGTTTTGCTAATCTTTCCTCTCCCATTCTATTTAAGTGACCATACCACCTGAGATTAGCTCTGCTAACACATTCCTGGATGCTGACAATGTCAAGTTCTTTCCTAATATCCTCATTTTTAATATGATATTGCCATTGATGCCATCTGTTCACGCCTCTAATCTTTCTCAGGACTCTCATATCTGCGGTCTCTAGTCTTTGGTCAAGTGTTTTACTTCTGACCCAGCTCTCAGATCCATAAGTTAAAACTGGTTTGAACACTGTCTTGTATACAGCTAATTTAGTGTTTCGACTAATTTCTCTCTTATTCCATATGAATTTATTCAATTGACTTCCCACCATACCAGCTTTGCTGATTCTGTTGTCTATTTCTATATTTAATTTACCATCTTCAGTAAAAATCGTGCCTAAGTAGCTGAAATGTTTTACTTGTTCCACAGGTTCTCCATTCACAACACAGTTGACATTTTCAATGATTCTGCCTATTTTCATTGTCTTTGTCTTTTTATTGCTGACCTTCATACCATATCTATTACAACAGCAATTGAATTTCGTCAGAGAATCTTGCAGACTTGTAGCAGATTTATTTAGAAGTATAACATCATCTGCATAAAGCAAAGAGCTGACATTAACATCTCCAATTTTGATATCATGTTTAATACCACTTTCCTTCATAATGTGATCCATATAGATAATGAATAACAGAGGGGATAATGTACATCCTTGTCTCACACCAGATTTAACATTAAGCCATCTTCCTGTACTTCCTTCAATTCTAACTGCTGACTTACAACTCAAATAAAGACTAAGTATTGCTTGATATAATGCCCCATTGACACCATATAACTGCAGCATATTGAATAGCTTCTCTCTTGGCACCTTGTCATATGCCTTTTCCAGATCGACAAAACTTAAATACAGATCTTTGTTATATTCCCATGCTTTCTCGACTATTTGTCGTAAAGTGAAGATCTGATCCTGACAGCCTCTATTTGGCCTGAATCCAGCTTGTTCTTCACCAAGCTTTTCTTCCACAATTCTTCCGCAATAATAACCACATTACAATAACCAAATCAGCCAAAGGAAGCGCTACTGTAGTAATGGATACAACAGAATATGAAAGCAAAATGCATGCACTGCTCCAAGACCGGTCTACATATCAAATCGTAGATCAAGATCCCACCAACTCACAAAAGAATAAGATGTGCAAGTTACTTAACAAAGTCACTTCCTGGCCAAAAGAAATTTTGACCAGGAAGTTTTAACGTGCTCAAACCCTTGCACGTTAAAACACCCAGAATATATGGTGCTCCTAAAATACACAAACAAGGTACACCTCTGCGTCCTATTGTAGATAGTATAAACAGTCCTACATATAAACTAGTTAAACATTTAGCCAAATTACTAGCCACTTACACAAACAATTCTCCCTCTTTTGTTAAAAATTCTACCCACCTAAAAAGTATTTTAGAAAACCACAATCTAATGGTGAGTTTTAATATCACCTCAGTATCACTAATGTACCACTGATTGAAACACTTAACTTACTAAATTCACAATTTCCCCCAGATATATTTCAGCTATTTAAATTTACAGTACAGGCAGGTTATTTTACACACCTTAAATAGTGGAAAGGGAAAATATACAAACAATTAAATGGGACAGCTATGGGTTCCCCCCCTTTCTCCCTCCTTAGCCAACTTCTACATAGAACATCTGGAAAACTAGCTATCAACACAGCCACTCTCAAACCTAGTCTCTGGCTACACTATGTTGATGATGTGTTTGCTATTTGGCCACATGGCCAAGACAGATTGAATACATTTTTAGTGCATCTAAATAGCCAGCACCCTAAAATCCACTTTACAATGGAGCTAGAAGCCAATGACTGCCTGCCCTTCCTGGACACACTGATCACACGTCTTCCAGAAGGTTCCTTATCATTTTCGGTTTATAGAAAACCCACACATACAGGGAGATACTTACAGAAACAATCACACCATCACCCTTCTCAACAATATGGTATCTTGAAAACATTAACCCATAGATGTTGAAAGTTTATTTATCACTAGGTTAGACTATGATAAATTTAGCTTAATCCTTTATCTCAGTGAGAGCAAACAAAGTTTGCACCTAAAAATATCTTCAGGACTGAATATATATCTTCAGGACTGAATATAGTGTTGTACTATCTTATCTGGGTAAGTAGTACAACAACTCGTAGCAAAGGTGAAGCAAGCTACCAGCACTCCTATCCTAGTATCTCCCATAATGCAATACACATCTCCTTGTGGATATGTATACTGTTATGCATTAAGGGATTGGCCACTACCCAGACTAGTTTCGACCTTTAATGAGGTCTCTTCAGTGGGACCCAGGCCCAGAGTTGGAGATACCAGGCAGAAGCAGTAGCAAGGTCAGCCTTACTACTTACCCAGGTAAGATAGTACAACACTATATTCAGTCCTGAAGATATTTTCAGGCACAAACTTTGTTTGCTCTCACTGGGATAAAGAATTAAACTAAATTTATCATACTAACCCATAGAGCTAGAGCAATCTGTTCCAATGACATTGCTCTCACTGCTGAACTTTCTCACCAACTGCGCAACATATTTAAACCTTATGTGAAATTAGCAACTCTCATCCGTTCACCTAAGGACAAATGCACTCCTTTATCACATCCAGGAGTCTATGAAGTGCCCTGTTCTTGCCATCAAGCCTACTACGGACAGACAGGAAGAACTGTGGACATCTGCCTCAGTGAACACAAAAAATATATCCGACACTTTCGCTATGGCAAGTCGGGTCTGGCAGACCATGCTTTGGATACCCCACCACTCAGGATCAATTGAAAAAAACAAAAGTAATGCAAAGAAACTTCTATAAGTGAGAGAGGTTGTTCTTGGAATCAACAGAAGCCTTAAAACATACTCCAAATCTTAACAAGTATGGCTGATTAAATCTACCAAAGATTTGGGAGACAGTCATCCTAAGACCAAATTAATATTTATTACTTTTATTTTATTTTATTTTTTTCAAACTTTCTAAGACTATTATATGGACTACTATTTCAAAACTTTGAAACTACTTTTTTTTTTTTTTTTTTTTAACCTAGATGGCACCCTATTAGGACTTTAGTCTTGTGTTGCACGCTGCAATTACTTATACTAGTCCCACTGTTACACCGGATTGTGGTTGTCTTGCATTTGTAACAAACTTTGTGTTGTGTGCTCTGAAGATGCTGGATATAACACCAGCGAAATATTAGCTTTTAAGTTAATAAATAGTTATTTTCTTATCAATCTGTGTTCATATCAATACACCTAAACCTCTTTTTATGCGAATTTTTTTTACGCAAATTCGGAGTTATGCAAATTGGGATATCAAAAATAATTTTTTTTACGCGATTTTTATTCACTTTTACGCGACCAACCTAAAGTCTAAGTTAGGAAAAAATCTGTAATTCAAGAAAATTCTGAGAATTTTGTAGAATTGCATTCTCATTTCAATTAAGAAAATTCTAAATTCTTATGAATTTCATTTATGGGGAATTTCCCGAATTACATAACTGACTGTGCATAAAAAAGCAGTTCTTAGCAGTTTGAATTTGGTGTTTGAGTAGACAACACAGTTACCGCATTTTTTGCATTTGCATTTTTTAAGTGAAATCAAAATAAAAATTGCGTTATAAAATTAATAATTTTGCCAAGAAATAATAAATGGTAAGCTATATGTAATTTTCAAACTTTAATTTCATTAATCGAAGATTTTAATCTAGCCCTCACATGATGTTGCCGAAAAAAAAGGAAAGCCATTTCCTTGGATATAAAAATTCAAATTTTAGATCGTCTTCAAACTGGGGAAGGTGCGATGGCTGTGGGTAAGCATTTTGGAGTCCGTGAATCAACTGCCAGATCTATAAAGAAAAATGAAGAGTCTATTAGAAATGCGGTATGTTCTGGTACAAAATCGAGTGTGAAATTATCATCATACACAAGAGATGTTGTTCTAGAAAAGGCCAAAAAAGCTTTAGTGATGTGGATAGAAGATAATGTACAAAAAAGAATGCCAGTTGATGGAAATTCCATCAAGCAGTCAGCATTGAGATTTTATGAACAGATTAAAAAACTGCAGCCAGATACTTCATCTCAATCGAGGAAAAAATATGAATTTCATGTAAGCAATGGTTGGCTGGCTAAGTTTATTAAAAGACATGCTCTTCATAATATGAAAATTAAAGGTGAAATGGCTTCTGCTGATGAAATAGCTGCTAAAGCATTTCCACAAAAACTTGCTAAAATAATTGAAGATGGAGGTTACACTCATGAAAAAGTTTGGAACATGGATGAAATTGACCTTTTCTGGAAAAAAAATGCCAAACGGAACTTGCGTATCAAAAATGCAAAAAACTGTTGGTGGGTTCAAAGCAGCAAAGGATCGCATAACACTCCTATTTTGTTCGAATGCTTTAGGAGATCGGATGTTAAAACCACTGCTCATAAATCGATCATTAAGACCACGGCCAACGAAAGGCGTAGATTTTCAAAAATTGTCCGTTCATTGGATGGCCAACAAAAAAGCTTGGGTGACCATTGATATTTTCACTGAGTGGTTCCACAAACATTTTGTGCCAGAGATTAGACGCTATTTGAATGACAAGGTCTCGAATTTAAAGTGCTTTTGATTCTTGATAATGCACCCGGTCATCCCATAAAACACCCAAATGTGCAATTTTTTTTTTCTGCTGCCCAATACCACATCTTTGCTACAATCTCTAGAACTGGGTATAATTGCAACTTTTAAAACATATTATGTCAGACGAACATTTCAGTACGTTTTGAACAAGCTAAATGATGATGAAACACTGTCAGTTATGGATGTGTGGAAAAAATTTTCAATTATGGATTGTAATGATCAGGTTCAACTATCGTTATCTGAATTGAGACCAGAAACTATGGATGCATGCTGGAAAGCTATTTGGCCCATATGTGTTAAAGAGAATGCTCCTGTTCCCTTCAATCATACTGCAGAATTCCCCATATAATAAGTTTGGCATGTGAAATTGGCGGAGAAGGATTCGATAATCTTACTTCGGCAGATATCGAAGAATTGTTAATTGATAAACCTCTTAGCGAAGACGAAATAGTGGAGATTGTTTATAAGACTCCTGAAAGCGAAGAAGTTAATGATAATGATCAAGATAATCCTACTTTTACTGCTGATATTATTAAAGGAGGTCTTAAACTGGCCAGTAATTTAGGCAATTATTTTGCCTGACATGATCCAAATGAAGAACGTGCTGGGAAGTTTTCACGTGAGCTTAAGTTGTTAATGTCTTCATACAGAGAATTATATCGCCACTTATCTAAAGCATCAACACAGCGATTAATAACTGAGTTCATGCCTAAAACTACTGAAACAACCAGTGGTACTTTTGTCCAAGACATGACAAGAAGAATTCCACAAGCTGAGGCGGAAGTCAATAAATATGAAAACTTTCGCATTTATTGTCAGAAACTGATAGCGAATAGCATAATTTTTTATAGAATTGTTAGCAAACAATTGAAATATGTGTTTTTTTAAAGTTATTAAAATTCTTTATATGTATGTGTGTTCTCCATGAAATGTAAATAAAAATCTTATGATCCTAACGAATTTAATGCTTTTTTTTTTTTTCATTATTTTGCTTATATTTCAGGTTTGGAACCAATCTTCACTTTTTCTATGGAGTCAGTAGTTCTTTTTACGCGAATTCTATTTACGCGTAATTTTTAGGAACGTATCTATTGTGTAAAAAGAGGTTTAGGTATACTTAAATCTATTACAACCATTGTTGATGGTGATAGCAGTTGGAGGATTAAGTAGGGAATATAGGGGAATATAGTGAATTGTGCACAGTGGAGTGTCCTTCTATTATGAATCCTTGGATTCCTTGGAGGTGCCATGCAATAATAATAATAATAATAACAACACAAAGTGAAATACAATAAACTATTAGTTTTTTTTTTTTTAGTGGTTTAAATCTAGCAAAATGAAATAATTTCCATGCACACATCACATGTATAACACCCACAATGATTTTTATTCACATATTAGTTAGAATTCTTCAGTACATGATAGATTTTTTACCCAAGCACAGGAAAAAAAAAAAAAGTGAAAACATAAAAATATATATATATATTACATATTTAATATTAAATGAATGGAAGCTGAGAGATAAAAAAAAAAAAAAAAATGAAACACTGTCTTAATTCAGCATGACCAGTTTCATTTTTAAGAAGACTTCTTCAGGCGCACAAAAACTGTAAAAGAATAGTCTAAACAACAAAGCGCATTAGCGTCTGGATATTTAAAGTTGTTCTCTGTATAACCTCATTATTGGGCGTGCGCATGTGTTCAGGATCTCGTGAACACCAAAGTTTGATGACAGCGCAACGACAGTCTGAGAGATTATAACTAAGGTTGTTGTTAAGATGTATTGGATTAAGGGAGATTTCTTTAGATTCAAATATTCTTCTTTCCAGTTAATCTTGGCAATGAAAGATATTATCAGATTTGTCCCATAAAACTGAATGGATGGGGTTTTTCTCATTAGCATTGGAATTCAGAACATGGTTGGAACAAAGACCATCAAAGTTGGAATGATAACGTCTCTTTGATGTTCTTCAATACGCAATTTGATGGATTTCTCCATCTGGCTAAATTAAGGTTTATCACAGCTACACCAGGATATTTAAGACTGTTATGTCTTTGTTTGGGTCAGCTCAGTAAGGAACGGAGTTTTGGAAGAGGAGTTAATTAAGTCTGGATGTTGTATTTAAGGACCTTTGCCAATTTTGGTGAAAAAGCTGATATATGATAGAGAAATGTGGGCCTCTTTCACTATTGTATCTGTACTATGGCAAGGAAATGGATTGAAATTAATAAATTGATAATTTATTAATTGTTGGAATAACCATTCTGTTATTCCAACAATTAGAAGTAGAAACTGAAGTTCTTTGTTGATATCTTCTTCATTCAGGAGTGAGTGAGCACAATTTCCTAGTATAGAGATGATTCCAAATTTTTGAGGTGGATAATGGTGGGATTGTATGTATCTATTTGTATGGGTGTATCTATTTGTATGGGTTAGTTTCCTGTAAATTGAGATTTTTAATTTTTCAGAAATGCGAGTGAGTCTAACATCTAAGAAAGGGAAAGAGATCAACTTCTAATTCAACAGTAAATTTTATATTTGGTATTGACTATTCAGGTGGTCAAGGAAGTTCTAAAGAGATTCAGGACCATGGCTCAAGATTAAAAAGATGTCATCTATATATCTCTTCCACATTCTTGGTTTTTAAGGAAATGAGGAGATAGCTTTCTCGTTGAAATATTCCACATATGTTTGCTAGTATTTGCAATAATGAGTTGTCCACGGTTAAACCATATTTCTGTTTGTAAATAGTATCTTTAAACTTGAAATAGCCGGAATTAATGCAGTGAGTTAATAAAGGCATAACCTTTTGTGATAATTTCTCTTTTAGTAGCATAAAGATTTCTTCTGTAGGAACATTAGTAAACAAGGAAACGATATCAAAACTGGCCATGGTTTCTTCGTTTTTAATATTAATGTTTTTTATATTGGAGACAAAATCAACAGAATTTTTAATGAAAGAAGAGGACAAGCATGAAAAACATTTAAGAGAGTTAGCTAAATATTTTCATCAGCAAAGTGCTGATGAAAATACTAACAGAACGCCTGAAGGGGCATATGGAGGCACATCTTCTGGATGAGCAAGCCGGATTTCGACAAGATCGAAGTACAGTGCAACAAATACTCGCACTAAGACTAATAGCAGAGAAAGCTCGAAGAAAGAACAAAAAGATATATTGCTGTTTCGTGGACTTTGATAATATTGACCAAAATATAACATGGGCTGTCTTGGAATCCGATGGTGTGGACAATAAACTGATCCTCCTGCTGAAATTTATAAACAGCCAAGCATAAGCAAAAATCAGAATGGCAGGTGAGACTGGAGACTGGTTTGCCACTAGTCAAGGCACAAGACAAGGAGACCCAATATCACCAATCATCTTCATCACACATCTGGGAAGAACACTAGACAAGATTAAAGAAGAAGGTGGAGGCATTTCAATAAATGGCATGAGAATAAACTACCTCTGCTTTGCAGATGACATCGTCCTGATTGAAGAAGATGCAGCAAGGCTGGAACAGACATTGCAAACACTATACACAGAAGGAAAAAGATATGGACTAAATGTCAACTTTGAAAAAACTAAAATAATGATTGCAAGCGTAGATGTCTGTGGCTAATTGGTTCAAAAGATATATTTCAGTGATTACACCACATTTTTTATTATTCAGTTATATAAAACACTGAAATAATAGTTCCCGACAAGTTTCGTAAATCGTAGGATTTACATCTTCAGGGGATAAATAGTATAACTTAAAGTTTTAAACAGGAGAATTAATAAATACAAATCATAACTGTCTGGCTATTCATAAAACTCAAATAACAGAATGCAGATATATAACATTATTGACGTTGAACAATACTGGACGATGTCACATGTTCTTGTTCTCGTTCATACAGTTCGAGCTCAGATTGAGGTAGATTTTTTTTTTTATCAGAGCTGACCACACTTGATGGAGAATTAAACCTTGATTTTTATTGCATTGAGTTGGGTTTTTTAGCATATTAGCAGCTTCTTTAAATTTTCTTATATAACTGTTGTTTTCTATGTATGACATCGTCGTTTTTTGCCAGAGTACATCGTGTCCAGTGGAAGTGGTATGGAAAGCAAGACCAGTTTTTTGTTCTCTTTTGTATTGTACGTCTTTTTGGTGTTCAGTCATGTGTATTTCTCCAGATCTTCCTGTCTGTCCTACGTAGCAAATCCCGCAAGAGCAATGGATTTTGTAGACTCCTGGTGTTTTAAGAGGATGATGAGGTGGTTTTGGTGGATGTAGGAATCTTGAGATTTTTTCCATAGGAAGGAAGGCTACTTTTATGTTGTGTTTGTTCATTAATTTGGCTAGCTTATCTGTAACATTTTTGATATAAGGAAGCGAGATTGCGTTTTTGTAATCCTGTTTTATTGTGTTGTTAGCTGGAGGCATTTTAAGAATTCTCTTGATGGTTTTTGTTTCATATCCATTCTGTTGGAGGATTTGTGTTACGTATTTTAGTTCTTCATCACATCTTTCTTGTGTGCTGGAGATATTGTATGCTCTGTCTCAAAGAGTTTTAATTAAGCTTATTTTTTGTGAAGGATGGTGGTGTGAGGTTGCATTTAGAAATCTTCCAGTGTTTGTCGGCTTCCTATATACTGAGAAGGAGAGTTTGCTTTCTTCATTAACTTCTAATAGAATATCCAGAAAAGAAAGTTTTTTATTTTTTTCTTGTTCTAAAGTGAATTTTATGGTGTTGTACAAATTGTTGAGATAATCTTTGAAATTGATAAGTTCATCTGTTGTTCCACTGAATATGATGAAAATATCGTCCACATAGCGTAGCCCTATTTTTGGTTTTATATGGTAATTCTTAAGAGCATTGTTTTCAAATTTTTCCAACCCAATGCAATAAAAATCAAGGTTTAATTCTCCGTCAAGTGTGGTCAGCTCTAATAAAAAATCTACCTCAATCTGAGCTCGGACTGTATGAACAAGAACACGTGACATCGTCCAGTATTGTTCAACGTCAATAATGTTATATATCTGCATTCTGTTATTTGAGTTTTATGAATAGCCAGACGGTTATGATTTGCATTTATTAATTCTCTTGTTTAAACTTTAAGTTATACTATTTACCCCCTGAAGATGTAAATCCTACGATTTACGAAACTTGTCGGGAACTATTATTTCAGTGTTTTATATAACTGAATAATAAAAAATGTGGTGTAATCACCGAAATATATCTTTTAAAACAATGATATTCGGTATCAGAAGTTACTGAACAGAGTTACGATAGACAGATTTCAACTGGAAAATGTGGAACACTTCACATATCTTGGATGCAACATGACACATGACTTGGACCCCAAAAAAGAGATAAAAAAATTAGAATAGCCAGAGCAACAACTATTTTAAAAGCTATGGACAAAATATGGAAGTGCCGAGCTATAAAGATGCAAACTAAACTGTGCATTGTAGAAACCTGTATCTTCAGCAGCATGCTCTATGGATGCAAGGCCTGGGTACTCCTGAGAGAATCTGAAAGGAGGATATTGGCATTTGAAAGGAAGTGCTACAGAAAGATCTTGAGAATAAGCTGGATACAGAAAGTGAACAATGGGGAAATCTACAGACGAATACAACCAAAAGAAAACCTGATCCAGAAAATAATCAAAAGGAAATTATGTATATTTGGCCATATATGTAGAATGAATGATGAGAGAAAATTAAAAACATTGCTGTTTGCAATGATTGAAGGAAAGAACAAAAGAGGAAGGCCAAACGGAGAATGGGGCGATGATATCGTCAAATGGTGCGGAAACTCTATACACAAATTGAGTCATCCTGCACAAAATAGAATGCAATGGAAGAATCATATCAAGATGGCAGCAGACACCTACGGGCATTGCACCCATGGTTGTTGATGATTTTGAAAGCTTAAAAATTTCAATTTACAGGAAACAAACTCATACAAATAGATATGTGCATGTGCAATCCCACAATTATCCACCTCAAAAATTTGGAATCGTGCTCACTCACTCACTAGAACTTTAGTTTCTACTTACTACTTTTCAACAGAATGGCTATTTCAAGAAAACAATTAATAAACTACTTTTCAATCCACTTCCTCGTCATAGCATTAGATACAAATAGTGAAAGAGGCCACTTTTCTCTACCATATATCAGCTCTGTTTCAACAAAATTTGGCAAAGGTTCTTAAGAAATACAACATCCGGACTTCATTCACTCTTCTTCCAAAACTCCGTTCCTTACTGAGCCATCCCAAACAAAGACACGACAATCTTAAATATCCCGGCATTTACGGGATCTGGTGTAATTGTGATAAACGTTATTTTGGCCAGATGGAGAAATCTGCCAAATTGTGTATTGAAGAACATCAAAAAGATATTACATATGGCAGAACAAGAGCTAGTGCTCTGTTCCAACCATGTTCTGAATTCTAACACTAATGAGGAAAACCCCGTACATTCAGTTTTATGGGACAAATCTTCTCTGCCAGATATCTGTTATGAATGTTACAAGCAGCAGACTAGAACAGTCGCAACTGTTGTATGGAAAGCAAAGTCTGAGTATGAAAAGAAACTGGCTCTGCATGCTAAAGACAGCCCACAAGAATTCTATTGATATGCTGCAAGTAAAAGAAAGAATGAATATGAATGAATAACTCTTCTAAATCCAGATGGCATGAGGGTTACAGATGCAAAAGAGATTGTTCAGTTAATGAGTACTCATTTCATTAAAGCTATCAACCTGGTAAACGCAACATCGAGCTCACTGTTACCTCTTCACTAGATGAAGAAAAGCAGATGTGTGAGGCCGAGGTATTAGAGCTGTTGCACAAAATTCAGCAATAGGGAGTGATGGAATATCTGGATGTGTGCTAAAAGAGTGTTCAGTGAACTGTCCATTCCTTTGACCAGGATGTTTAACACGAGTCTTAGGACAGGGAAGATTTCGCAGAAATGGAAGGAATATATGGTAATTCCATTGTATAAGGGTGGTGCAAAGACTGATGTATCCAGCTATCGCCCAATTAGTATCTCAGGAGTGGTGGTGAAGATTTTGGAAAAATTGGTTAGGGCCCACATTTGGAAATGGGTTGACAGTGAATCTCTACTTTGCACTGAACAACATGGGCTTACTAAGGGAAGGTCATGTTTTAGCAACTTGCTCACATTCTATAACAATGTTACCATTGAACTAGACAAGGGGAATGGATACACCATGATACTTTTGGATTTTGCTAAGGCTTTTGACAGAATACAGCATGGTAGACTGCTACATAAATTGGAGAAAATGGGTTTGGATCATACAATATTAGCATGGATAAGAGGATGGCTGACTAACATATCAAAAAGTAGTACATGGGGGATCAGTGCTTGGTCCACTTTTATTCAATCTGTAAATTAATGATATTGGGAAGGATTTGACAAGTGACATACAGTTATTTGCTGATGCAAATAACTGTATGTCGCTTGTCAAATCTTATATATAAAAGATAGATAGATTAATCAGGAATGCTGCTGATATGCAGTCTTTGCAGAATGATTTGAATAGGCTGGAACTGTGGGCATGGGAAAATGGGTGTCAGTTCAATGTCAGTAAATGTAAAGTCATTCACTTTGGCATGATTAGATATCCAATGTCATATTATATTGGTGGGATTAGGCTAGAAGAAGCTGATGAGGCTAGAGATCTTGGAGTGTTAATAGATAGGAAGTTGAAGTTCAGGAGCCATGTGGCAAAGATAATTGCAATGCTGAAACGAATGTTCACATGTAAAGATAAGGATGTTATTTTGCCTCTTTACAAGGCCTTTATAAGACCTTACTTGGATTATTGTGCGCAGGTCTGGTCTCCTGGTTTTCGTTGTGATTCTGATATATTGGAGAGTGTTAAAAACGATATCAGGATTGTGGAATACTGATTATGAAGGCAGATTGAGAATTTGTAGACTGCAGACACTAGCAAACAGGAGAAAGAGGGGTGATATGATTGAGACTTACAAACTTCTGAAAGGGTCATACAGGATTTCAATTGATGAAGGGTGGGAAAAGGACGAGATGGCATCCTTGGAAGCTGAGAACGAAGGCCATCAAGAAGGGTGTGAGCACAAGATTTTTCTCTCAGAGGGTGGTGCATGGTTGGAATGGATTGCCTTTGGATGTTGTCAGTGCAAGAGTGTGAATGAATTCAAGAATAAGTATGATAGCTGGTGTGTGCAGTATGTGGCCTCCCTCAATGAGTCTGACTCCCTGGAGGTCTCTCTTAATAATAATAATATAATAAAATCTGATAATATCTTTCATTGCTACAATGAACTGGAAAAAAGAATACTTGAATCTAAAGAAATTTCTCTTAATCCAATACAACCACCTTAGTTATAATCTCTCAGACTGTCATTATGCTGCCATCAAACTTTGGCATTCACGAGATCGTGAATGAATGCACACACCCAACAATGAGGTTATACAGAGAACGGCTTTAAATATCCAGATGCTAATGCTTTAATATTTACCTTTTCACATTAACACTTTGTTGTTTAGACTTTATTCTTTTAGTTTTTGTTGGTTGTTTCTCTTTTTTTGTACACCTGAAGAAATCTTCTTAAAGACGAAACTAGTCATGCTGAATTAAAAGTTTTTTTTTTTTAATCTCTTGGCTTCCAGTCATTTAATATTACTGGTAATTCAAATGGCCAGTAATATTAAATTCTGTAATTCAAATGGCCAGAATTTTCTAAATAACATATTCCAATAATGCCTTACACCCCCCCCCTCCACCTAAAAATAACTTACCTTGAGAGTATTGCTACACTTATCAAGTGGCTCGAATGTAGGACCAGAAGACAGACACTGTGGTTTAGTCGAGATTCTGGATGCCATGACATTCAATACGTGACTCTATAGATAGCAGTTCTCCTAATAATATAATTTAAACAAATAACAAATTTTGAAATTAAACAGGTTAAATGATTTACCTTATTTTTATTTATTCCAATTTGACTTATCTAGCATTCTTGTTTAATATCAAAACACTTGATTAGACATTCATAAATAACCTACTTTCAACAAAACTATGTTAAGCAATATACAATGTGTAACAAAAATATCTGCAATCTTTAAAAAAGGATATGTATTCATGTTTATAATTTAAATCCATTTAATAGATAGCATTAGTCTAACTGAATGAGTATATTTTGTCACTCAGGAGGTCTGAATAAAACATGATCAATGCAATTTAGGAATAGTACTTGGAAATTTGAGAACATATATGAAGTGCAAAGATTGAGATATGAAATTGCAATTGAGCATCCAACAACACCAAAAATTTATCATTTCAGGTTTAACAAACATATAATAAATGCAGATTCTTAAAGAACATTTATTCATACTCAGCACTTCAACATGGTGGAGACATTTACTGTATTCACTATTCAGATAGACATGACTTTTGCTACCAGAAACACTTCTCCATATTTTCAATGCAATGTAAAGGTCTATCTTAATGCAAATTTTCAGACTATTGAATGGAATGGCATTGAGTATATCCCCACTGCCTTTCCTCTAGAATGAACTCTGGAACATAAATATCCCTTTAACAAAACCATCACTTACTCTCCAAAAACTTCCCTCCTAACATGAAGACTTTTAAATTTGTTATGTCACTGGGTTACTTCAACTGGAAACATATGATTTGCAAACTATAGGTATGGCCATGGAAAGTCCTTTATTCTCTCCCTTGGCTTATTATTATCTAAACAACCTATAGAATGCACTGTTTCTGCCTTTCATTCCCTCCATTTTCTCCTTGGATAATTACTATCCAAACCATCTGGAAGATGCACCGTTTTCTACCTTTCATTCTCGATCTTCCTCTTGTATGCACTATACAGACTATGTATTTGTATCTGGCCTCATTCTGAAAATGAATTAACCGTATTTTTAAATCAACAGTCTATATCCATGAATTCAGTTCTCAATAGTAAAGAAAAGTTCTGGGAGTTTGCCATTTATTACAGCATATGGTATAATGCATACTGAGCCTCTATAGCTCAGTCAGTATAGACAAAGCCCTTTGGTCGGAAAGACCTGAGTTCGATTCCCGTCCAAGTTTGGAGGAACTTTTATCTGGTCTCTTTCGACTAAAGGTAAGTTAGCCAGTCTCATACGAAGGTAGAGGGTTTTTTCTCCCAGAAACTCAGGTTTTTCGTCCCTCAGAACAGACAAACTGGCTCATGAACACTCGCTGCTACAGTCAAAAATACATCCCCACCCCCAGTGGCAGACTGGTGAGGATTGTACTAACAAATTCGCATCAATGTAACATGCAGACCCTGCATTGGAATTAGGATAAACATGCAGAGGAAGAAGACGGTATAATGAATACCAATGCTGTTTTTAAGAGATACTTGTGCCATAAGAGGTTTCTTTGATTAACAGGAAAAACACAAGGTATTAAGTTATAATATTTTAATTATAACTTAAATTATAATATTATAATCCTTGTGATTCTGATAACAACTGGCTGGAGGATAATTTTGGACAGACTGGCCATTCAGTTGAGAAAAAAGAATTAATGAGCATCAATACTAAATTTGATATCTTAAATCTCAGAAGTCAGAACTCACACAACATAGTATTCGTTGAAAATGGTATCGTTGAAAGCCTGCTTCACAGAGTAGTTTTAAATATTTTTCTGCTCAAGGAAAGTTTAGAAGCTTTATTACACTATCCAAATTTAAATCTGAATGATTTGAATTTGGATAGTGTAATACTTTTTCTCAAACCCATTTTGATAACATTCCCTTCAACTGTTATAACCTAACTCATTATCTTGCCTACTCAAAGAAACGATGACAAAAACAAATAAAACTTAACTTATAAAATTAAAGTAACCAAGGAATTCTGAAATACAGTAGCCCCCCCCCACACACACACTCATCCGCAGGGTTTGGTTTCATCATCTTCTATAGATACCTGAAACGTGGATAGTAGCGAACCACAGATTTTTGCACATATGTAGCAAATTTGAAGCAGGAAATTATTAGTAAATTGACTTAGTCTCACGCACTAGAACTGTAAGGTTCTTCAGTGAATATGTTATACAGTTAATATATAATGTATACACTAAATTGTATGGCTTAAAGGTTGGTCAATTGGTAGAGCTTCTGCTACTAATGGCTCAGTTAAGTAAGTTTGAGCGCGGTTAGTAGTTGGAAGGGGACCAATCGTTCGATGCTGTTAGCACACTCTCCCTCAATGAGTCCTTGGACTCCTTGGAGGTGTCAAATAATAATAATAATAATATAATAATAAAATTATTTTTTTTATTAAATGAGGTCATTTCTAGACTACTACTTCACCTGTATTATCCAGGGATGCTATCTACCACATTTGGGCACACATTCCATTGCTCCTCGATAATAATATTACATATTTATTTAAAATTATCATGAAACAATTTTTACATCTTTAGAGTCTACAAGGAGTAATGGAATGCGTGTCCAAATGTGGTAGAAAGCACCCCTGAGTAGTACAGGTGAAGTGGCAAACCAAAAAAAATTGCCTCATTCAATAAAACTTCGTCTTTAGACAAATAAAATTTAACTCACATAATAATTATGTAGAATGAAATGAGAAAATATGCTAATGAAAATGTAATTGTTAATAAAATCTTAACATTTTTATTCTTATTAGGAGGAATCAACAGAGATCAAAACAACTCGTTGTGTTCAGCTACATATTTATTCATCTTCTGAATCTTTGGCAGTCGGCTGCTTGCTTGCCTACTGAGCAAATGATGTGGACAGCTGAGGATCATTGATAGTAGAAGCTTTGCCGACTTTTTTAAAAAACATTGTTATATGTATTTAAGTTAAGGGATATTACATCTCATATTGTTTCATAGCCGAATAAGAAACTCAAAGAGTTTCATGCCGAATATAGTAAATATATATATAAAGTTCGGCGAGTCCAAGCGTAAGCAAATACCTGGATAGTGTTACAACTGACCCTTTAGGGAGTGCAACACTGAGGCAACTCATGGTAAGGGTGGAGCAAGCTCCAATCACTATTCTTGATATTTCCCCATAATGTGAAACCCAGCTCCTAGGAGCTGTGTTACTGTTCTACATTATGAGTGAGAGAAGGTCACTACCCAGACTGGTTTCAACCTTTATTGAGGTCTCATCAGCGAGTAGGTAGACCTAGAAATACCAAGTTTGTAGCAAACAGAACTTACATATACCTTACTATGAGAATTGCCAAGAAGGTGTCCTAATAAATTATTAATTATATGAAGAGCCAAAGGCTTCAATTCAGCGACATAAACTTATTTAAGTTAAGGGATATTACATCCCATATTGTTTCATAGCCGAATAAGAAACTCAAAGAGTTTCATGCCGAATATAGTAAATATATATAATGTTTGGCAAGTCCAAGCGTAAGCAAATACCTGGATATGGTATGTCGCCGAATTGAAGCCTTTGGCTCTTCATATAATTAATAATTTATTAGGACACCTTCTTGGCAATTCTCATAGTAGGGTATGTGTAAGTTCTGTTTGCTACAAACTTGGTATTTCTAGGTCTACCTACTCACTGATGAGACCTCAATAAAGGTTGAAACCAGTCTGGGTAGTGACCTTCTCTCACTCATAATGTAGAACAGTAATACAGCTCCTAGGAGCTGGGTTTCACATTATGGGGAAATATCAAGAATAGTGATTGGAGCTTGCTCCACCCTTACCATGAGTTGCCTCAGTGTTGCACTCCCTAAAGGGTCAGTTGTAACACTATCCAGGTATTTGCTTACGCTTGGACTTGCCGAACTTTATATATATTTACTATATTCGGCATGAAACTCTTAGTTTCTTATTCGTTTCTTAGTTTCTTAATTTCTTAATTTCTATGAAACAATATGGGATGTAATATCCCTTAACTTAAATAAGTTTATGTCGCTGAAGTGAAGCCTTTGGCTCTTCATATAATTAATAATTTATTAGAGGAGCTAATAATCACAAACTTATTAGAGGAGCTAATAATCACAAACACATGGTTTAAGCTACCACCTCGAAGATTGTATACTTGGCGATCACCACAGGATAATAATGGGAATATAGTCAGAAACCAAATTGATTACTTACTAATTAATCAACGATTTCGAAGTTCTATAAAGAGTACAAAAACCTATCCTAGTGCAGATATTGCTTCTGATCATAACCTACTGGTGGCAGAGTTACAACTTAGACTGAAAGCTATGCTTAAGAAACTTCGACAAAAAAGGTTTGATTTGGGAAAATTAAAAAACACAGAGATAAGAAACAAATTGAGTCAAGATCTGATTCAAGAGCTAGCACTTATCAAGAATGATGACATCATGAGGGTTGATGAATCGTGGGACAAATTGAAATCTGTCTTCATAGAGAAATGTACCAATACCTTATGTCCTAATAGAGCAGTAAAAAAGAAAGATTGGATGACTGATGAAATTCTCTCTCTCATGGATCAACGCAGATCATATAAAAATCATAATCCAACAAAATATACAGAGGTTCAGAAAATTATTAAACACATGATCAAAAAAGCAAAAGAAATCTGGATGAATGAAAAATGTAAAGAAATAGAAATTCTACAGGAAAAACATGACAATTTTAATCTACACAAAAAGATGAAAGAGACCTCAGGCATATATAAGAAAAAACAATTCTGTATCCTTCGAAACAAAAAGGGAGAAATTATATCCAAAAAGGATGACAAAATACAAGAATGGGTGAAATATATAGAAGAACTCTTTACTGATGACAGACAGAACCCAGAAAATACTTATGAACATATGGAAGGTCCATGCATTCTAAAATCAGAGGTAGAATGTGCATTGAACTCAGCTAAAAATGGCAGAAATAGTAAAGTTATTAGAAGGTGACAACATTAACATATTAGTAAAGCTATTTAATAAGATCTACGATACAGGCATAATCCCTCAAGACTGGTTACAGTCGACCTTCATCATGCTACCTAAAAAAGTAAATGCAAAAACTTGTAATGACTATAGAATGATCAGCCTAATGAGTCACGTTCTCAAAATGTTTCTGAAAATAATTCAAAAAAGAATATACAGAAAATGTGAAGACACCATTAGTGATACCCAATTCGGCTTTAGAAACGGCTTGGGAACAAGAGAGGCCCTTTTCTGTTCTCAGATCTTATTTCAAAAATGTATTGACCAAAACAAGGTAATATTCATTTGCTTCATCGACTTCGAGAAAGCATTTGACAAAGTCCAACATGCTAAAATGATTGTACTATTAAAAAGAATTGGATTAGATGGTAAAGACATCAGGATCATTGAAAACTTATATTGGAACCAAAAGGCATCTGTTCAAGTTGATGACATTATTACAGACTCCATTAACATCAAACGAGGAGTAAAGCAAGGATGTGTGCTATCACCTCTTCTTTTTAACATCTACTCAGGAGCCATATTTCAAAAAGTCTTGGAAGGAAGAAAGGAAGGGATTAGTGTAAATGGTGAAATCATCAGTAACATCCGATATGCCGATGATACAGCTCTTCTGGCTGACAATATTCAGGATCTTCAAAATCTTTTGGAGCTAATAAATGCAGAGAGTGAAAAAATGGGATTAAAAATAAATATCACCAAAACTAAATTCATGGTCATAAGTAAGAAACCAATTCTTAATTTAGCACTTTCTTTAAATAGGAAACAAATAGAAAGAGTGACAAAGTTTAAATATCTCGCATGCTGGTTAAATGAAGATTGCAATCCAGAAATGGAAATAAAAGTTAGAATTGAAATGGCAAGAAAAAATTTTCTCTTGATGAAATCAACACTGTGTAACCGCAGTTTAAACTTAGAGCTTAGAGTATGCATGGTTAAATGCTATGTATGGTCTGTACTGCTGTACGGTGCAGAAACTTGGACCTTGAAGACAACATCAATAAAAAGACTTGAAGCCTTTGAAATGTGGTTATACAGACGAATGTTAAAAATCCCATGGACAGCAAAAACGTCCAATCAGGAAGTACTGAAACAAATGGGGAAATCACGTGAACTTTTAGATACCATAAAAAGAAGGAAAACTGCATATCTTGGTCACCTACTTCGTAATGAAAAATATAAGATACTTCAATTGATTATAAAAGGGAAGATAAATGGAAGAAGAGGACAAGGAAGATGAAGAAAATCTTGGCTGGCAGATATCAAACAGTGGACTGGTATGAACTCTGAGAGACTGCTCAGAACAGCTGAGAATCGCTCAAAATTTGCCAAGGTGGCCGCCGACCTCCGATAGGAGATGGCACTCAAAGAAGAAGATTCGGCTATGAAACAATATGGGATGTAATATCCCTTAACTTAAATAAGTTCATGTCGCCGAATTGAAGCCTTTGGCTCTTCATATAATTGTTAAATGTTTTTTTTTTTTTAAAAAAAAAAAAACGTTTTTGCTCCCTTGATGTATACAATTGCATCTGCAATTGTGAATGATTTCCAGTATTCCATGACTCCAACATCAGCAGAAACCTCAACCATTGCACAAATCATATCGAAAACCTGTGAGGCATATGAGGCTTTGAAGCATCTAATGACACATTGAGTGAGTGGCTGAAGCAATGAGGTCATATTAAGTGGGAAGAAAACCACTTGAACATTTTCATCTTCTGTGAACAGTGACTCAGGGCACCCTGGAGTGCTGTCTATTATCAATAAAACTTTAAATGGTAATCCTTCCCTCTCCAAGTATTTTTTCACCTTCGGAATAAAATATCGATGGAACCATTCCGTAAATAATACGCCGAGGACCCACACTTTCGGATTTGATTGCCAAAAAAAACAGGCAGACAACTTTTGTTTTTGTTTTTAGGGGCACGTGGATTCTGTGCTAGGTAAACAAGGCCAGGTTTAATTATATGACCAGCTGCATTACCACAAAGTACCATCAATCTGTCCTTAAATGCTCTAAAGCATGGTGCTTGTTTCACAGTTTTATGGATGTAAGTCTGTTGGGGCATTTTCTTCCAAACGAGGCCAGTTTCATCACAATTAAAAGCTTGCGTAGGATGATAACCTTTCTCTGCAATAATTTTTTTTTAAAATTCTGCTAGGAACAATGCAGCAGCTTTCTCATCAGCCGATGCAGACTCTCCTGTAATTTTTATGTTGTTTAGATTAAACCTAGTTTTGAATCTATGCAAGCCCTTGCTTGCTGTAAATGGCTATTTTTCCTCTTCTGTTTTGTCTTGCTGCCGCATATCTTCTTATAGGATCAATGCTTTTTGTGGTAAAGTGTTACCATCAATAGGAATCCTTTTTCTTGTCATGTCTTCCACCCACAAATTCAAAGCTTTCTCTACCTTGAATAACACCTTATCACACACTGTACTTGTAACTTTTTGCAGATTTGGGTACAATGGAAAGATTGGCACAAATTTTTTCTTTGTTCTTCAACACTTCGCATATTGAAGATTCATTTTTATTATAGATCTTGGCAAAGGTTGCAATTGATTTTTTCTACTTCAATCATATTGATAATCTTTGATTTTTTACTAATACCAAGCACTTCACGTCTTCTCTTTGGTTTTGAAGCCATTTTAAAATTTTTCACAATTCATTTGCTTGAATTTAAACGCAATTTTTAATTGCAATGCCACAATTGACTGCATTCTTCGACAATTCAAGTAAAGCTAAACATGAACAAACATGCACATTTAAGTCCACACACCCAGCAAAACAAGTTTTCAGCCTGCATGTATGCATGTTTCAACTGGCATGGTGCTTGACTGTTTAATGTTTATTTCGAACCGTGGATAAGTGAAACTGTAGATACAGGGGAACCTACTGTACAATTTGCCGTCGTTTAATATATGTTTAATATTTTGTACCTAAACTGTCACCTAGATGGATTGATTGGGGTATGCACTCTTAGCTGGTCAGTTGATGATCCAAAGCAGTTTTTTTTTAAAATTACTAATACCATGGATGGTAAAGAAGGAACTTCACGCTCGACTTGAGCTGCAGAGCTACTGTATTCCTTGGGAAACACATGGTTGGAGACTGATCTGGAGGGCAGCAGCAGAAAGGATGAACAAAGAGGATAAATTTACACTGTAGGGTTGAACTGTAAGAGGGTGTTGATGGACTGATGAAAGTAGGGATTTTGACTAAGTGGAGAATTATTAATGCCGATTCTAATGAACAGTGGCCACAGAAATATATAGACAAGATGCAAGCAGTGAAACTGAATGCCTGTGTAAAAGAGTGGAATGTATTAGTGAGAGATGGGTCATCATTAATCATTTAACCGTTTATTAATCATTAATCAATCATTAACCGTTTTCTATACAGAATCCAGCATTTTTAGGAAGTGCTTGGGGACCCCCCCCCCTTCCCAGATCTGAGAGCAATATTTGTAATATGTTTATGCTAAGAGAGATTTGAGATTAGAGAGTTATCCCAAGAAGGTAAATCTCATCTTGAATGGAGATTTAGGTGTTGTCAAAGGTAAGAATTGAAGAAAAGGGTTATTTTTTGTAAGAAATAAAGAGCTGTATTTTGCTAGAACTGAAATTCATAAGGTTATCCAAACTTCATTGTTGAATGTTTTGAAGATCAGAATCCCTAGAACTATGTAGTGTAAGGAGAATGTAAGTGAGGAGTAGGTTCATTGCATGGAGTGGTTGATGAGTGGAATGCACTGCCTAAGAGTGTGATGAATGCAGACATCTTGAATGAGTTTAAACTACAGTTTGATGAGCTGTGTGTATGTGAAAAAGTATGTATCTTCTCTGAGGATTCTTTTGAATCCATAGAAATCAGGTTATTAATAATAAAACATAAGTTTAAGCTGTGAAAATTCAATAAAATAACATTGCTGAGAAATATTTGTGACCTCAAAGGCTCTCACTTTGATGCATACAGGAGTGATGAATCCGAGGCATCTGACACTGTATCATGCCTAAACCTCATGTCCCTACTCTCGTCTTTCTTTTCTTCTTGCTCCCCCCTCCCACCTAATGCTATTAGAATATTTCAAGAGCTAGGAGTGAATCTTTCCTATTTTTCTTTCTTTTTTTAATCTCTTGCACTAGGAATCTACCTTCTCTCCCAAGTGTTTGCCTTATCTAGTAGACTGAAGCTGCAACAGGCCCAGCAAGCTGGAGTAGATTTATTGAAAGCTAAAAAAGAAAAGGAATCAAAGCCAGATGGATTGTAAGTGACCTGGACCAGAAAGGAAACTGAGAACAGGAACAATCAACATATTGACACTTACAGGTAAAGAGGAGGAATTAGTGGATGTTTTGTTGAAGAGGAAATTAGATGTTTTGGATTTGAGCAAGACAAAATGGAAAAAACAAGGGAGGAAGAATTTAAGAGAAGACTTAGTTTTGCTCTGGAAAGAAGCAAATGACCAATCAAAAATGTGTTGTTATTATCTTTAGTAAAGAAGTAAATGACAGACTCGGTGTGATGGAATTAGTGATAAAATAATGAGGCTTAATTTGAATATATTGGAAAACGAATCTCACTTATCTGGGTACATGCACCACAACAAGGTTTAGATGTGGAGGAAAAAACATTTAAGGAACAGTTGGAAGGTGTTATGCAGAATATGAGTGTAATCAGTTTAGATCTTAATGCGCAGGTTGGAGAGGAAAGAACAGGAGCAGAAAAAAAATTTGGCCCATTTGGTTTTAGTCAAAGAAATGGAGAAGGACAAAGGTTTCTATGCAAAAGTTTTTGCATCAGAAATTATCTTAAAATTGGAAACAGGCTGGTTTCAGAAAAGAAGACAAAGCCACAGAATTATAAGATATGGTAGGGATGATGAGTAAAAATCAGTAATAGATTATTTTATCTTTGATAAAGAATGAAGCAAGGAAGTCATGGACTCAAAGTTTTGCTTTAGATGGAGATCGCATGCATCTTATAACCACTTAAGGTGTAAATGAAAGATAAAAATATGGCAAGAAAATTACAACAGAAAGATGAAGCTATGGATATTGAAAGTAAAGAAAATAATCTGAAGTAAAGGCAAGAATCTGAGATCTGAGTCTAAGATTAGATCCAAGACCCATGAGTTAATTACAGATAATGTAGATGAGGAATAAGGAAAAATTTCAGGATGTAATGATAGGAACAGCAGAAGCAGTGTGTGGAAGAACGGGTGGATGCAGAAAAGGAAAATAAACATGGTGGTGAAATGAGAGAGTTAAAGAAGTAGTCAAATTAAAAAATAAAGCTTTTCAAAAGTTTATGTCAAATAGATCAAAGAATAATCAAATTATGATTATGACTTGTTTATAATCAGAGAAAGATCTATGTAAAAAAAAAGAAATCTTTAAAGAGTAAAATATGAAAAGCTGGGGTGAATTTATACATAAGTTGGAAGATGTTCATAGGAACAAAAAAAAAATGTTATATGGACTTCTGAAGAATAGAAAAAGAAATGGGGAGCCAGGATTTTTAATAAATTGGGATGGAAATTTTGTGACTAGTGAAAGAGAGATTAAGATGATATGGCAATGGCACAGTGAAATAAATATGCTGATGAGAGAGATAAAGGAATAAGTCTGGCAGAGGTTGAAACAAAGGAAGAATGGAAATCTCCTGGAATAGACAGTTTGTCTGTTGAACTAAACAGAGTTTCTGGTAGTACAGTGTTGAGATGGTTATGTGGCATCACTGATCAGGAGAAAGATGATAACTGATGATTGGACCAAGGGAATTATTGTTCCAATATATAAAGGACGTTCAAGAAGGGAGTATAGTAATTATAGAGAAAAAAAACGTTGTGTCACTGTGCAAAAATTTATGACAGGATAAGGCAATGAGAATAAGAGATAAAAAATAGATAGGGCTAAGAGAAAGGCAGTTTGGTTTTTTAGAAAAGGGCTATCAACTCCTGATTGATTTTTGCTGTAAGAGAAATAGAAATGATGGAAAGACAGTGGGAATTTGGATGGAAAAAGCCTGTTTATGGCATTTCTTGATTGGGGTTCAACAGGAAAAAGTTTGGTAAAGTTTGGAAAAGACAGGCATAGAAAAAGAAGAAATAGTCATGATAAACAATATGTATGTTAAACTCTAAGAGATGTGAAGACTAAATTTGGTAGTTTGGAGTGGTTTACTCTTAAAAATGAAGTGTGACAGAAGTGTGTTATCTCCATTGCTGTTCATTGTGGTGATGAAGTGTCCTATATATGGTTAATGACCAAAAAGGAGAAACAGCAATGTTTGCAGATGTGGTGATTTAGGCACATTCAAAAGAGGCACTACAAAAGAAACTGGTCAAATGGAATAGTGTGACACAGAACAGTAGGAAGAATGAGAAAATGGTTTTAAATTGTAGTGGAAATGCAAACATTAAGGGTGTTAAATTCAATGGGAAGGATTTGAAGAGTAACGAAAACTTCAAATATCTGGGAAGTACACTTTCTAGATGGAAGTTCAGACCAGGAGATAATGAAAAGAATTTCACTAGGTCAAACTATTTTTTAACAGTGTAGTTAGTCTAGTTTTGGGACAGTGAGGTCTCACTAAAATGCAAGCTTTTGATTAACAAAAGTTATTTTTGGGCCTCATTTTGACTGATGCAGCAGAGACATGAACAGAATACAAGCAATAGAAATAAAGAATTTTAAGGGGAGAAAAAAAAGGAAACAAAATTAGAAATAATTTAGCGCTAAAAAGGTATTGAAATGTTTATGAACTCTCACTTTACTGAGAGTTCATAATTATTAAGAGATTCAAATTCAGAATAATTAAAAATAATTCAGAAAAAGTTCAAAAATTAAACATCTAACAAGAATGTATGGAATGAAATTTAAGGGAAAGAGACCAGATAAGAGAAGATCTATAAAAGAGAAACCTGAACTGGCAGCATTCAGGAAGGAAGAATTTGGAAGAATAGAAAGAAATGCAGAGATTTAATCCACCTGACCTGACAAATTTCTCTCAAAATAGTTGTACTAAAGAAAGAAGAAATATTTGTTGAAAGTTTTTTCACTTGGTTTTATAAATTAAACAATTTTCAAATTTTAAAACTTTATAAATTAAAGATAAAGTTAAACAGAATGGGCGAAGAAAGATTAGCAAAACACGTGTTCTCTGCCAGGTTGGCAGGAAAACGACCTAGAGGAAGACCAAGATATAGGTGGATTGATTTGGTACAAAGTGTCTTAGATGATAGAAATATAAGATCTGATAATGTTGGAGTCTTGACAAGTAACAGACTGATTTGGAGGAAAATTGTAGATAGGAAGTTAGTAATGATGTAATTTTTTTCATGTAGTACTATCATATCCTGTACACCCCTTGAGGGTACATGGCAGGAATTTGATGATGATGATAAATTAAAGATGCCCAGAAATTATATTCTTGGTTTCATCCTTTATCCAAGTGTCAGCAAGCAAAGTTTGCACATGAAGTAACTTCATGACTGGGCTACTTGTATATAGAGACTAATGACATCAATTGCCTCAGTATCCCATAATGCAATGCACATATCCTTACGGACATCATTATACATGGTCCATAAGGATATGTGCATTATGGAAAGGGCCACTACCCAGACACTTCTGGGTCTGGTTCCCACCCATGAGACCCCAATGAAGGTTGAAACCTGTCTGGGTAGTAGCCCTTCCATAATGCATAGCATTATACATATCTATAAGGATATGTACATTGCATTATATAATACTAAGGCAATTGATGTGAAGTCATTAGCTTCTATATACAAGTAACTCAGTCGTGAAGTTACTTTACATGCAAACTTTGTTTGCTTACACTTGGATAAAGGTTGAAACCAATAATATGATTTTCTTGGCATTTTTAATTTAATTGCATCTGAATGGTTTTGATGTTAGGTGTCTGGAGAGAGAGAGAGAGATTTGTTCACCAAGCATGCTGAAGTGCAAATTCAGATAAACTTAAGCAATTAGGGTGGAAGCAAGTGAGTGTGAGAATGACCAATCTAGATTCTCAAGCAAAAATATTGAATAGGGTGGTCAATTCAGAAAGTAAAGGTGGGTGGGGAACTAAAGGGATGTTGTAATTTCTATATACTAATGCCAGAAGTGTCAGGAATAAGAGGAGGAGTTTTTGGCATTGGTTAGTGCAACCTCGCCAAAAGTTATAAGCATTAGTGCGATTGTCTAACAGCAGCTGATGCAGTTACAAGGATTGAGTTTAGTATTGTTCAGGGAAGACAAAGAAGAGATTTTTCTCTCAGAGGGTGGTGCGTGATTGGAATGATTGCCATTGGATGTGCAAGCAGTGTGAACAAATTCAAGAATAAGTATGATAGCTGGTGTGTGTAGTATGTGGCCTCCCTTGATGAGTCTAACTCCTTGGAGGTCTCTCTTAATAATAATATCACTTTTTGTCTAATGTTTCTGGATTCTGATCTTAATAGAATTGCCAGTCTGCACAAAATAGCAGTCAGCATAAACAGGGTAGTTGATAAACACCAGTTGAGGATAGTGGAAACAATTTACCTTTAGTAGATGTTAAAAAGAAATAAGATAACTTTTATGCTGGTGTAAAAGTAGTGTATAGGTTGTATTTGCAGAGCACCCTATTCATGCAGACTTTGCTATCTTGGGCAGCCTGGTCATTCTACTAAGATCAGAATCCAAGAACATCAAGATTATATAAATTTTCTAGAATCAGAAGGACCCAGGTCATGCTTGGCTTCTCACGTTCCTGAAAAAGGGTTCACTGAGATCAGACAAAGATGTTCCACTACAGCAGACTTAAATTTGATCAACTATTTCTTGAAACAAGTGAAACCCTATATCTTGAAGTTTTGGGAAGTAATTGCCATATTGTTCATAATTTTTTATATTTCATATTTTTTAAAATTAATTTTGAATTAAACAACTGTACCTGGTATCATCAGAACTTAAAGAGTGTTTTCTCCTCTTGTTGCTTACTCAGCTGCAAGTGAGACACATGGAAGTATGCTCGTGCTAATTGATTCAATCTTGTGTTCATATTTTGAATGTTGTAACCAATTCTTGTGCTCCACTCCCCCAAGAATGAATTTTGTGTTACAGTACATGGAATATATAAGAATTTCCATACATGTCTTAAACTGTCTTAAATGGCATAAATGTCTTAAATGACAAATACCTGTTGGATTTCTACTCAAGACATGAGAAGTTATTACTAACACAATGTTCCAACATAAAAATGTGCAAAAAATCACATGGAGAGGGGAGGCAAGGAATAAGAATTACAAATGTAAGAAGTCTCATTGACTATGTTATTGTTAATAATGATGTTTTCTCCCTGGTACAGGACACACTAGAGTGTACAGAGGATTTGAAATTGGAAGTGATCACCATTTAGTCTTGAGAAGGATAAAATTAAATTTCATACTGAAAAGAAGAACATTTAAGAAACTTCTAAAACAAATAAAAGTTGAGCAGCTCTCTCAGATATGAACTGTAGACTAAAATACACAAACATTATTCAAGAAAAAAATAAAAAATTTAAGAACAACAGCCAAATCTTGGCAATTCAGAGGCAAATCCTGAAGAAAACACTGACTGATTCAGCCAGAGAGGCATGTGGTGAGGTTGTCTGCAAGGATAGAAAAATCAGACCTTCATGGTGGACACAGGAAGTTAAAGAGGCAGTGAAGGAAAAGAAGAAAGCATATCAAAAGTTCCTGGCAAATAAGTCAGCTTGTGCTCTTAACAAATACAGAGACAAATGTAATAAAGCTAAACTCTGTGTAAAACTAAATAAACAAAAGTCATCAGAAGACTTTGACAAAAAAACGCAGCAAATAAATATCAGGAAGGTGGCAAAATATTCCAGAGGTCGTTGAAAAAAGCCCAGAAATGGAGGAAAGAGTGCTGTAAAAGGAATTAGAGATGATAAAGGTGACATGAAAACTGGTGAACGAGATATCCTTGATGTATAGAATAATTTCTTCGAAAAATTGCTAAATGAAACAAGCAATGACAGCACATTGGTAAAAAAATACTGACCAGTCATACAATCAGGAATATATATCCATACTTGAAGTAGAAAAAGCCATCAAAAGCCTGAAATGTGGAAAGGAAATAGAGTAGATGATATTCGACCAGAAATGCTCAAGTAAGGAGATATAAAAGTCTTACAGTGTTCTGAACTGCATAGTTCAAAAGGCCTGAACAGAGGGATGAATTCTAGATGATTGGAGTAAAGCTCTCATAGTACCCATATATAAAAAGGTAAATAATACAATGTGAGTATTATAGAGGTATTTCTCTACTGAGTGTTTCTGGTAAGATTTATGCAAGTATACTTGAAAAATGGTTGAGAATTATTGTGGAAAGCTTCGTGAAGAACAAGCTGAATTTAGCCAAATAGAGGCTGTAGGATCAGATTTTCACTTTACAACAAACAGTTGAGAAATCATGGGAATATAACAAAGATTTGCATTTTGGAGATCTGGAAAAGGCATATGACAAGGTGCCAAGGGAGAAGCTATTCAAAACACTACAGCTGTATGGTGTCAATGGGACATTATATCAAACAATACTTAGTCTTTATTTGTGTTGTAGGTCAGCAGTTAGAACTGAAGGAAGCATAGGAAGATGGTTTAATGTTAAATCTGGTGTCATACAAGGATGTACAATATGCCCTCTGTTATTCATTATCTATATCAGGGGTGTTCAACCTGTCGATTGCGATCGACCTCTTGTGTATTCCTCCTTACTTACAAATTTAAGGAGGAACTGAAAACATAAGATTTTATTTATCATTATTTTGTATTATTTTTAATTCGCTTTAAGTGTATTGCTATTGTTTATTTATTTTTCGTTAAAATTGTCAAATCAGTAATTTTCTTATAAGTCCGGTTAAATGAATTAATTTGGATCAGTGGAAGTCAAACAGCGAGCTGAGTGAAATATGATTATAAGCAAAGTGTAAAAACACGACTGAAGCTTAAATATTAATTATTCCGAAGCACATTACATCGATTTTTTACTTAGGTTAAGTCCCATGTGAATATTGTAAAAAAATAAACTTTGTTTGTCTTGGTATAGTTTGTATTAGATGTTTTTGTAAATAACTCTTTTGAAGCTAACTGTATATACTGCTTTAATAAGAATATGTTACAGTGTTAAAAACAAATTCAATGTTTTTGTCACCGAAGCTGTACATGGTGAATTAGAAAGATTGTTATTGAAACTTGTATGTATGAGAAAGGCTTGCAGGCTCTAAGTATAAACATCTCCAAATTCAGTCAGAAAGAGTTCAAACAACTTTCCAATGGCCGGAAACTTACAATCTAAAGAAAGCAGAGGAGAACAAAAGGTGTGCCGAACTTGAAACTTAAGATGAAAGACTCATACCGATTCTTTGGGGAGGTCTAATAAAAAGGGACTGAAGCAAACAGAAGGGGCCCCGGCTCCAGAATTGCTGTCAGAGAGGAGACTGCCCAGTCCAGAGTCGCCGTCAGAGAGACTGCCTGGATACACGTTGCTTGAGAGAGGAGTTTCCCGCTTCCAGAAAGGAGCTTCTCTGTTCGAGACGTCACTAGAGAGAGACTATTTCTAGGCTGCAGGCAAGGTTTCAAACTGCCGAAAGGAAGAGTTCCATTTGCTGGAGAAAAGTTTCCAGGCCAGGTTAATGTTAGATATTCACCAGTGTGTTGCATTTTCATTACAATTTGATGAATCAAACGACTTCACTGATATTGCTCAGTTAATGGTATTTATTCGCATGGTATTTCAAGATTATTCAACTAAAGAACTTTTGAAAATTATACCATTATTGGGAAAGACTAGGGAAGAAGACATTTTTTCGGCATTTGATGAATTGGTGAAACAATACAAACTTCTGCTTTTTAAACTTGTTTAAACTTTTTAAACTTTTTAAAAATGCAATGATAGGTAATAAATCAGACTTCATTTCATTATGTAAAAACGATGACAAATATCCAGATTTTTTAACATACCACTGTATTATTCACCAAGTACTGTGTAGTAAAAGATTAAACATAAAAGATGTTTTGGATATTACATTTAAAATTGTAAATTCTGTTCGAGGAAAAGCCCTGCAACAGCGGTTATTTAAATTACAGGCAGATGATGATAGGGAACTTCTGTTGTACAATAATGTTCGCTGGCTCAGCAGAAGTCAATTTTTAGAAAGATTTCTTGTATTAATTAACGAAATAAAAAAATTTTCTTGATGAAAAAGGAGATATTTATCCACAATTGAGTGATAACAGATGGTTGTTACACTTATCCTTTTTAGTAGATTTCTGTACGAAATTAAGCAATTTAAATTTAGAGTTGCAAGGTAGAGATAAAAATTTAATTGACATGTTAAGTTCAATAAAAACTTTCCAACAATACTTACTTTTATTAAAGAAAAATATAAATGACCGTGAATTTAGACATCTCCCATATTTATTAAAATTTTTTGAACAAAATCAGGAAATGCTTAGCTATGATTTAAAAGAATTTATTCATGAAATAGAATTAGTTCAAGAAGAAATAAATTCAGATTTAAAGATTAATAAAACTGAAACGATTGTACCTTTTATCAATAATCCATTTCAAGAAAACTTGAACATCACAGAAATTTCAAATAAAATTAGTGGGCTGTTTGATATAAACCAAGCTGAAGTAGAACTTGAGATAATAAACATTCAGTACAGTTTACATTTAAAATCAATAAACAATGAAATCATTTGGAAGTATGCACATGAAAAATTCCCAATATTAACTGATATTGCACAAAAAATTCTGTCGTGTTTCAGATCAATATACTTGTCAGAATCTGCTTTTTCAAATATGACCGTCATAAAAAATCAATTAAGAAACCAAATTACAAATGATCATTTGGATGATTGTCTGCGATTGGCCACTTCTTCACATCAACTTGACTATGAAAATATTGCAAGGTCCAAAAAATGCCAAGTTTCGCATTAACTTCTTCTTTTTTTTTTTTTTTTTTTTTTGTTGTACAATAATGTTCGCTGGGTCAGCAGAAGTCAATTTTTAGAAAGATTTCTTGTATTAATTAATGATATAAAAAATTTTCTTGATGAAAAAGGAGATTTGACAACTCCTATAGGTAGAGATGACCTGCTAATGCTTCTGCCTGGTATCTCCACTTGGGACTGGCTCCCACTGAAGAGACCTCAATAAAGGTCGAAGCTAGTCTGGGTTGTGGCCCTTCCCTTAATGCATAACATTAGACATATCCGCAAGGAAATGTGTTTTGCATTATGGGAGATACTGAGATAGGAGTGTTGGTTTCTTGCTCCACCTTTGCAAGGAGTGCCCTGGTGTTGTACCACTTTACCCCAGTCCTGAAGATACTTTCAGGCGCAAACTTTGTTTGCTCACACTTGGATAAAGGATTAAACTAAATTTATTATATGTTGTTTATTATTTTAACGGTATAATAGAACACAGAAACTAAGTAAATAATTAATTTATTGACTTGATGCTGATATTTCGCTGGTATTATAACCAGCATCTTCAGAGCACAAAAACACTGTTTGTCACAATACGCGAGACTAAAACAACATGATGTACTTAACCAAAATTGTAGCCGCAACACAAAGACTAGAGTCCTGATTTTGGCACCCTCTATCTGAAAGTACATCATGTTGTTTTAGTCTCGCGTATTGTGACAAACAGTGTTTTTGTGCTCTGAAGATGCTGGTTATAATACCAGCGAAATATCAGCATCAAGTCAATAAATTAATTATTTACTTAGTTTCTGTGTTCTATTATACCGTTAAAATAATAAACAACATGTTCGACGAACACATAAGTCTGTCCACACGTTTAAATTTATTATACTCTAACCAAGTGAAAAATAAACTTTCAATAACTTTTTTTTTTTTTAAATCAACCAGTATTTCCTGTAACTTGAGTTTGTAATCAATCTGTTGTTTTTTCTAACTTTGGTTTTCCAAAATAGAGAAATAAATATTTTATTCCAATATATTTTTTTTTTGTTGTATTAAAATATTTGTTGTATTAAAATAATTAAAAGTAATAAATAAAATTTTTAATACACAAATAAAGTTTTTAGTTGTGTATTTTGTTTAGTTGTTTATTTGTGTGTAATCAGATATCAGGTTGGGGGAATGCGATCTATATAAGAGAGTAGATTGCAGAATAACTTTTTATAGAAAAGTAGCTCGCATAGTAAAAAAGGTTGAACACCACTGATCTATATGAACCACATTATGAACGAAAGTGGTAAAAACCTGATATCAAAATTCGAGATGTTAATCAACTCTTTGCTTTATGTGGATGATGTTATACTTCTAAATAAATCTGCCACAAGTCAGCAAGATTCCCTAACTAAATTGAATAACTGTTGTCATAGATATGGTATGAAGGTCAGCAATAACAAGACAAAGACAATGAAAATAGACAGAAGCATTGAAAATATTAACTGCATTACGAATGGAGAACCTATAGAACAAGTAAAACATTAGTTTTACTTGTTCAATAGGTTGTTACTTGTTTTACTTAGGCACAATTTTTAGTGAAGATGGCAATTTAAATATGGAAATAAACAACGGAATCAACAAAGTTGGTGTGGTAGGAAGTCAACTGAATAAATTTATATGGAATAAGAGAGAAATTAATCAACACATTAAATAAGCTGTGTACAAGACAATGTTCAAATCAATTTTAACTTATGGATCTGAGAGCTGGGTTAGAAATAAAACACTTGACCAAAGACCACAGATATGAGTCCTGAGAAAGATTAGAGGCATGAACAGATGGCATCAATGGCAATATCATATCAAAAATGAAGATATTAGGAAAGAAGTTGACATTGTTAGCATCCAGGAATGTGTTAGCAGAGCTAATCTCAGGTGGTATGGTCACTTAAAATAGCAGAGGAAAGATTAACAAAACAATTGTTCTCTGCCAGGTTGGCAGGAAACAGACCCAGAAGAAGACCAAGATAAAGGTGGACTGATACAGAGGAAAAGTGGCTTAGAAGATTCTTGTATTAGATATATAGAAGTTGCCTATTTTTCCAAGAACTGTAAGAAAATGGTTTACCTGTTACGTGGAACACTACTTTATGCATGTTAAAACCAGAGAGTAATATAGTTGGGGATGATTCGTCCATATCTTGTAAATTGGTTCACGTAATAACAAGGTGGCTGCTGAACATTTTGAGTTAGGGCTGTATGACATCTGTGAGAGTGGATGGGATGAAGCAGCTTGTAACATTTGGTGGCCCAGTAAATGGGAATATGGCAACTTTGGCTGATCAGGCAGCACGACTTTTGGATTTCAATCAAAAAGTTGATATTAACCTATTAGACAATGTAGAAAAGAATAACATGTAAGAAAGTTTTAAAGCGAATAAAAGTTGAGCAGCTCTCAGATGTAAACTGTAGACTAAAATACAGAAATATTATTGAAAAGAAAATGAAAGAGTTTGAGAACAGGAATCAAACCTTGGAGATTCAGTGGCAAACTCTGAAGGAAACATTGATTGATTCTGCCAGAGAGGCATGTGGTGAGGTTGTGTGCAAAGATAAAAAAATCAGAACTCCCTGGTGGACACAGGAAGTTAAAGAGGCAGTGAAGGAAAAGAAGAAAGCATATCAAAAGTTCCTGGCAAATAAGTCAGCTTTTACTCTTACAGAATACAGAGACAAATGTAAGAAAGCTAAACAGTGTGTAAAACTAGCTAAACAAAAGTCATGGGAGGACTTTGGCAAGAATATAGAAAATAAATATCAAGAAGGTGGCAAAATATTCTGGAGGTTGTTGAAGAAGCTTAGGAATGGAGGAAAGAGTGCTGTAAAAGGAATTAGAGATGATAAAGGTGAAATGAAAACAGGAGAAAAAGATATCCTTAAAGTATGGAGTAATTACTTTGAAAAACTGCTAAATGAAACAAGCAGTGATGACAGCACAGTGATAAAAAACACTGAACTGTGGCTGCAGTTCAGTGTTTTAGTGGCTGCACTGCATAGTTCAGAAAGCCTGGACAGAGGGACAAATTCCCGATGATTGGAGTAGAGCTCTCATAGTACCCATATATAAAAAGGGAAATAAAACTGAATGTGAGAATTACAGAGGTATTTCCCTACTGAGTGTTCCTGGCAAGATCTATGCAAGTATACTTGAGAAATGGTTGAGAAGAATTGTGGAAGAAAAGCTTGGTGAAGAACAAGCTGGATTCAGGCCAAATAGAGGCTGTCAGGATCAGATCTTCACTTTACGACAAATAGTCGAGAAAGCATGGGAATATAACATAGATCTGTATTTAAGTTTTGTCGATTTGGAAAAGGCATATGACAAGGTGCCAAGAGAGAAGCTATTCAAAACGCTGCAGTTATATGGTGTCAATGGGGCATTATATCAAGCAATACTTAGTCTTTATTTGAGTTGTGAGTCAGCAGTTAGAATTGAAGGAAGTACAGGAAGATGGTTTAATGTTAAATCTGGTGTGAGACAAGGATGTACATTATCCCCTCTGTTATTCATTATCTATATGGATCACATTATGAAGGAATGTGGTATTAAACCTGATATCAAAATTGGAGATGTTAATGTCAGCTCTTTGCTTTATGCGGATGATGTTATACTTCTAAATAAATCTGCTACAAGTCTGCAAGATTCTCTGACTAAATTGAATAGCTGTTGTAATAGATATGGTATGAAGGTCAGCAATAAAAAGACAAAGACAATGAAAATAGGCAGAATCATTGAAAATGTCAACTGTGTTGTGAATGGAGAACCTGTGGAACAAGTAAAACATTTCAGCTACTTAGGCACAATTTTTACTGAAGATGGTAAACTAAATATAGAAATAGACAACAGAATCAGCAAAGCTGGTATCGTGGGAAGTCAATTGAATAAATTCATGTGGAATAAGAAAGAAATTAGTCGGAACACTAAATTAGCTGTATACAAGACTGTGTTCAAACCAATTTTAACTTATGGATCTGAGAGCTGGGTCAGAAGTAAAACACTTGACCAAAGACTAGAGACCGCAGATATGAGAGTCCTGAGAAAGATTAGAGGCGTGAACAGATGGCGTCAATGGCAATATCATATTAAAAATGAGGATATTAGGAAAGAACTTGACATTGTCAGCATCCAGGAATGCGTTAGCAGAGCTAATCTCAGATGGTATGGTCACTTAAATAGAATGGGAGAGGAAAGATTAGCAAAACAAGTGTTCTCTGCCAGGTTGGCAGGAAAACGACCCAGAGGAAGACCAAGATATAGGTGGATTGATACGGTACAAAGTGCCTTAGACGATAGAAATATAAGATCTGATAATGTTGGAGTCTTGACAAGTAACAGACTGATTTGGAGGAAAATTGTAGATAGGAAGTTAGTAATGATGTAATTTTTTGATGTAGTACTGTCATATCCTGTACACCCCTTGAGGGTACATGGCAGGAATTTGATGATGATGACAATGTAGTCAATTGTATGTATACAGGAGAGGGACCTCAGCAAAGGATTGCACAAGAAGTGTTAACAACCCTTAAAGAACATCCTGATGCCTGGACTCGAGTTGATACAATTTTAGAATTTTCTAAAAATCAACAGACAAAATATTATGCCTTGCAGATACTTGAAAATGTTATTAAAACAAGATGGAAAGTACTACCCAGGAATCAGTGTGAAGGTATTAAGAAGTACATAGTGGGTTTAATAATTAAGACATCATCGGATCCAGAAAGTCTGGAAAGGGAAAAAATATACTTAAATAAATTAAACATGATACTTGTACAGATATTAAAGAGAGAGTGGCCAAAAAACTGGCCTAGCTTTATTAGTGACATTGTTGGTGCAAGTAAAACAAATGAAAGCCTTTGTCAAAATAATATGAATATCCTAAAATTATTGAGTGAAGAAGTATTTGATTTTTCAAGTGGTCAGATGACACAAGCCAAAGCAAAACACCTAAAGGATACTATGTGTAATGAATTTTCTCAGATCTTCCAGCTCTGCCAGTTTGTCATGGAAAACTCTCAAAATGCTCTCCTTGTCCATGCAACATTAGAAACCCTCTTAAGGTCTTTGAATTGGATTCCTTTAGGGTATATCTTTGAAACTAAATTGATTAGCACATTAATATACAAATTCCTGAATGTTCCAATGTTCAGAAATGTGACATTGAAATGTCTAACTGAAATAGCTGGAGTAAATGCTTCCCATTATGATGAAATGTTTGTGTTACTGTTCACTCAGACTATGGCTCAACTTGAACAGATGCTGCCACCTACAACCAATATCAAAGATGCATATTCAGTAGGCCAAGATGAGGAACAAAAATTTATTCAGAATTTAAGTCTTTTCCTTTGTACGTTTCTGAAAGAGCATGGAAATCTTATTGAGAAAAGGTCAGAATTACATGAAAACTTGCTTGCTGCGCTACATTATTTGCTTCTTATATCAGAAGTAGAAGAAGTAGAAATTTTTAAAATTTGCTTGGAATATTGGAATGCATTGGCAGCTGAACTCTATAGAGAGAGTCCTTTTAGTAGTGTTCCGACTTGTCTGATTCCACCAAGAGGTCCTAATTCTGTAGTTCCTTTAAGAAGACAGCTTTATCAACCAGTTTTGACCAAGCTCAGATACATTATGATTGGCCGCATGGCTAAGCCAGAAGAAGTTTTAATTGTTGAAAATGAACAGGGGGAAGTTGTTAGGGAATTTATGAAGGACACAGATTCAATTCAGTTGTATAAAAATATGAGAGAAACATTAGTATATCTTACTCATTTGGATTATGTGGATACTGAGAGAATTATGACTGAAAAATTACACAATCAAGTTAACGGAACAGAATGGTCCTGGAAAAATCTAAATACATTATGCTGGGCAATTGGTTCAATTAGTGGTGCTATGCATGAAGAAGATGAAAAAAGATTTCTAGTCACTGTAATTAAGGATCTCTTGGGATTATGTGAACAGAAGCGTGGAAAGGACAACAAAGCTATTATAGCATCAAATATCATGTATGTTGTTGGTCAGTATCCAAGGTTTTTGAGGGCTCATTGGAAGTTTCTAAAAACTGTTGTTAATAAGTTATTTGAATTTATGCATGAAACACATGATGGTGTTCAAGATATGGCTTGCGATACATTTATTAAAATAGCACAGAAATGTAGGCGGCATTTTGTACAGGTTCAAGTTGGAGAAGTAATGTAAAAAAAATTTTTAAGGTAGGGTTGGGGCTAATGGGGGTCTTAAATTCATGTACACTAATACTAGGAGTATTAGGAACAAGAAGGAAGAGTTTTTGGCCATGGTTGGCACTTCCAGACCACAGGTTATAGGTATTAGTGAAACATGGCTGACTGTAGATGATATAACTAGTGGGATTGAATGTGATGGGTATAGTGTGTTCAGGAATGACAGAGAGAATAAAATGGGGGGAGGAGTATTGTTGATGATAGCTGATGAGCTCCAGCCAAGGAGAATAGAAGTTGAATTGCAGGATAGAGAAAAGAGCACATTTGAGGCCATTTGGTGTGAGATTGTGGCTAGCAGAACTAAATATACAATTGGGTGCTGCTATAGACCAGGTGATGGAAAAGATGGTGGTGACAGTATGCACAAGCAAATAGAAGAAATGGGTGGAAGGAGGGTGATTATTATGGGAGATTTCAACTATGGTCGCATTGATTGGAGTGAGGAGAGGACACACGGGAGGAAGGAACTGGATTTTATGCGGTTATTAAGGGATAACTATCTGCGACAGCATGTAATGGAAAATACTAGGGGTCAGAGAGTGCTTGACCTAGTAATTACATCTGAGGATTTGGCTGTAACAAATATGACCACATTGCCACCAATCGGTGAGAGTGATCATAGGGTCTTAACTTGGGAGGTGGCTAAAGGTGTAGAATTTTCAATTAAGACAGGGTACATGTGGAATTATCGGGCTGGAAAGTATGACAAGCTTAGGAGTTTGATTGGTTCAGTGCCATGGCATGTACAACTGCAAGGACTAGAAGTTGATAGTGCATGGGAGGTAGTTAAGAAGTGCTTGCATGAAGCAATGGCTGACTGTATACCTAGAGTCCGAATAATAAATCAAGTAGGGGTTAAATGGATGAATAACACCATTAAACTTGAGTTGCAAAAAAAGAAACAACTATGGAGGGAATTTAAGGAGAAGGGTGACCGGCAGGCACATGAACGGTATAAAGCGCAGGCCAGAAGGGTGACGAGTGTGGTAAGAAAAGCAAAAAAAGATTACGAAAGAACATTGGCCATGCAGGCTAAAGAGAATCCTAAACAGTTTTTTAGATATGTAGCAAGTAAAAGGAAAAATGTACATGGCAGATTGATTTTAAAGAATGCCGATGGTAGGGAGGTAACTGAATCAGTTGAGATAGTTGAGTTACTGAGTGAGCACTTTGCAAAAGTATATCATCCAGGTGGTGACATTGCAGAAACGAATAAACCAGTAGATTATACGGGAATTGTGGTTAATGAAGTGGAGGTGAGTAGTCTATTGCATAACCTCAATGTCAATACATCTGTGGGATTGGATGGTATACCAGCTCGTGTTGTACGAGAAGCAGCTAAAGAATTGTCAGTACCCTTGACCATTTTGTTTAATTTGAGTCTCGGGTCTGGGTTAGTCCCGAGCGGGTGGAAAGAGGGGGAAATAGTTCCACTGCATAAAGGTGGTTCCAAGACTGCTGTTGTAAATTACCGACCGATTAGCATATCAGGAATCATTGTCAAGGTCTTAGAGAAAATAGTCAAGAGGAAAATATAAGATTGGATAGAAGAAAATGGGATACTGTATCAGGGACAGCATGGTTTTGTGAAGGGTAGGTCATGCCTCAGTAACTTGCTCACGTATTATAACACAGTGACGGCTGAACTGGATAAGGGTAATGGGTTTACGGTGATTCTACTCTACTTTGCCAAGGCCTTTGACAGGATTCCACATGGAATTCTAATCAGTAAATTGCAGCATATGGGAATGGACATAGGGTTGGTGAGATGGATAGGAGGGTGGTTGACGGAGAGATATCAGAGAGTGGTTTACTCGGGAGTAGAGTCCACAAGACGGCCTGTGACTAGTGGTGTGCCACAAGGATCTGTTCTTGGACCACTGCTGTTTAATTTGTTCATAAATGATATAGGAAATGATCTGAGAGGAACAGTTCATTTGTTTGCGGATGATGCGAAGTTGGGTAGGGCAATAGTGAATGCAGATGACGTCAAAATTTTGCAGGATGATTTGGATAGATTGGAGGTCTGGGCTAAGGAGAATGGATGTCAGTTTAATGTGGCAAAATGTAAGGTTATGCATTTTGGGGTGAAAAGATTGGCGGCAGTTTACTGCATTGGTGGAACCCTGCTCCAGGAAATTGATGAGGCACGAGATTTAGGAGTGTTGGTAGATAGGGAATTGAAATTTAGGGGACACATTGCAAAAGTGACCAAAACAGCTCATCAAATCACTTGGTTGCTGAAGAATACGTTGACAAGCAGAGACAAGCAGGTTATTGTTCCTCTGTATCGAGCCTTGATAAGACCCATCTAGACTACTGTGTTCAGATTTGGTCACCTAGGTTTCTTCTTGATGGGGAGGAGGTGGAGAGGATCCAGAGGCGAGTGACCAAGATGATAGCAGGTCTGTGGAATGAACCGTATGAGAACAGGTTGAGGATTTGTGGGTTGCAAAAATTGGTTGATAGGCGGAGGAGGGGAGATATGATTGAGACATTCAAATTACTGAAGGGTTTCTATAAAATTAATTCAGAAGATATTTTTGAGAACAGGGCTGGTTGTGGGAGGACTAGGGGACATCCATGGAAACTGGGCAAAAGTGTGGTTAGTAAAGGTGTTAGAGCTGGGTTCTTTACTTTTAGAGTAGTGAATGAGTGGAATGCGCTCCCTGAGTCTGTGGTGGATGCTGTGACAGTGAATGAGTTTAAGGCGAGGTATGATAGATACTGTATGAATGTCAAATAGTTGTGATGAATATGATTTGGGGATTCCCTCGATGAGTCTAATGACTCCCTGGAGTTGCCCGTAATAATAGTAATAGTAATAATAATAATAATAATAATAATAGTAATAGAAATATCAGATTGATATTTCTATCTTCTAAGATAGAAATATCAATCTGATACAGTAAAAAGTGGCTTAGAAGATAGAAATATCAGATTTGATAATATTTGATAATGTTGATCAAGTCTTGACAGGTAACAGATTGATTTGGAGGAAAATTGTAGATAGGAATAATGATGCAAGTTTTTAATGTGATACTATCATATCCTGTACACACACACATTGAGAGACATGTCAGGAATTTGATGATGATGTGTTAAACAGTTTTTTTTTTTTTGAAGTATTATGTCTGCTATCAGGGCTATCAAACCACAGTACTAGTTAACAGAGACAAAACAGAGTTTTCCCATCACCACAGCAGTCCTACAGGGAGAGACACTGGCCCCATATCTCTTCATCATAGTGATTGACTATATTTTTAAATTAATGCAAGTTAAATCTGGAATCCTTATCAAAGACCCATATATACAGATGCACCTTGAAGACCTGAGCTTTGCAGATGATATAGTTCTTATTGACTCCAACATTACAGATGCCTAAACCACTTAAACAGCCTTAGGAGAACTGCAGAAATATTTGGACTAAAAATAAACTCCTAAACAACAAAGGTATTAAAACATCAGATAGATGGGCATATCTATATAGATCAAAATGATCACCTTAAAGAAGTAGAGAACTTTGTATACCTTGGATCACACATCTCAGATTCCTTAACAGACATTAAAACAAGAAAACAGAAAGCACTGCAGTTCCACAGAAGTCTTAATAAAGTATGGAAGTCGTGTTGTTTAATTTGTACAGAAATGATATAGGAAATGGCTTGAGGGGAGATATTCAGTTGTTTGCCGATGATGCAAAGTTGGGTAGCGCAATAAAAAATCAAGCTGATGTTGAGAGTTTACAGGATGATTTAAATAAGCTGGCAGAATGGGCAAAGGATGTCAGTTTAACGTGGAAAAGTGTAAGGTTATGCATTTTGGGATTTAAAGATTACCGGCTGTGTACTACATGGATGGAATGGTGCTCCAAGAGACTGATGAGGCTAGGGACTTAGGGGTGTTGGTGGATAGGGAGATGAAGTTCAGGGGACACATTGCTAAGGTGTCCAAGATTACACATAGGATTAAGTGGTTATTGAGGAACACACTAACATCCAAAGAAAAAGAGGTTATTATTCCCCTTTATAAAGCACTGATACTTCCACATTTGGATTACTGTGCTCAGGTCTGGTCGCCTGGATTCCTTGGAGATGAGGAGATTGTGGAGTGGGTTCAGAGGAGAGTGACTAGGTTGGTGAGTGATGTAAAAAATGCTCCCTATATTGATAGATTGAGAGCTTGTGGATTGCAGAGGTTGGTTGATAGGCAGAGAAGAAGGGATATGATAGAAACATTTAAATTACTAAAAGGTTTTTATAAGATTGATGCAAGGGAAATGTTTCAGCTGTGTGATAGTGATGGAAGAACAAGAGGTCATCCCTGGAAATTAAGGAAAAGTGTGGTTAACAAGGGTGTGAGAACAAGGTTTTTCGACTAGAGGGTGGTGAATGAGTGGAATTCGCTGCCTGACTCAGTTGTGAGTTCTTTGTCTGTAAATGAATTCAAAAAGAGATATGATAGATATTGTTTTGCTAGTTTGGGTCTCCCATGATGAGTCTACTGACTCCATAGAGATACCTGTAATAATAAGTCGAGCTTTATCTCAAAGGAGACGAAGATTCGTCTTTACAAGTGCATCAGCCAGCCTATCTTTCTGTACAGCTCCCAGACCTGGAACATCTCAACAAAAGCAGGCGACCAATATTATAAATACCTTTGGAACTACTTGTCTAAGAAATATCCTGGATTACTCCTGGGAAGACCACATTCCCAACGCTACTATATTAGATGAAACCCAGCAAGATCCTCTAGTCAGCACTGTTCAAAGAAACCAAATAAAATAGCTCAGCTACAAAACTTAGACATCCACCCTCTGATGTTCTAGTCCTCTATGCCCCTACAGATGGGGGAAAAAAAAAAAAAGAGACAGACCCCGAACTCCATATTGGAAATACATCAGCAATATTCTCACCGTTTCCCCCCCAACTCTCTGCATCAGAGATCCGTCAATTAGCATGGTTTTCCTTCACGTCATAACAACCTCCAAGTCCCATCTCAGTGTACACAGACTACTTATTTGTGTTGATTGGTTTCCCTATTTATAATTGTAAAATTATAAATAAATGATGATGTCTGCCATGTGTTTCTATGAAATGTCTAGTTGCATGTCTTATAGACTGATAAATACACCAATATATAGTTAACATTTCTCCTTCAATACTGGTAGGTATCTGATGTAAGTTTTTCTACTTGGTTGTACTATAAATTAAAGATGCTAGGAAATTACATTCTTGGTTTAATCCTTTATCAAAGTCTGCACCTGAAGTATATTCTGGACTGGGCAACTAGTATATAGAAGCTCATAACTTCACATCACTTTATTGCAGTCAAAACCAGTCTAGATAGTGACCCTTCCCATAATGCATAACATTATGCATGTCCTTAAGGATATGTGCTTTGCATTATGGGATACTAAGGCAAGTGATACGAGTTGCCCTGTCCTGAAAATACTTCAGGTGTAAACTTTGTTTGTTACATTTGGATACAAGATTAAACGAAGAATATAATTTCTTAGCATATTTCATTTATACTGGTAAGTACCCAGAGTAAAAATTAGTCATAGCATTAACAAAAGATTATAAATTCACCAAGTCTGAGAACATGTGACTATGATAAATATATATATATAGTCGTACACATCATAAAACAAACTTCAATTTTTCAATATTAGTGACAAACTTGATAGAACTAAATTGCTACAAAGCTTTCAACTGTATCTTTACCAAGGCAAAACTAAAAACATTACTAAAGCAAATGTCCAACATGGACACCTCAATCTTGAACATATGCATGTGATTTCCCCCCCCCCCCCCCAAACTGGAAGCAACTCTGAAGCATTGACTGATGCTTATCTTCATTTTATCAATTGTGTGAGGATTGTTTTTATTTTTTTTTTATATACACCTTACCCTTTAAGGTAATCCCATAAGAAGATATCTGAAGGTGATAAATCTGGCAACCTTAAAAGGCCAAAGTCTTTCAGAAATCAATTTGTCCAAAACGCCCTTGCAAAAATTGCACTGTTTCATTTGATGTATGACAAGTGGCAACATCCTACCAAAAACAGAAATCACATTCTTCAATCTCAACGGGAGCCATGAACAGGATGATGATGTCGTCTTGGTACAGTGTACTGTTCAATGCTGTCTCAAAGAAAATGGGTCCAACAATGCGATGCCGTGATACTGCACACCATACTCCGATTTTCAGAGAATGTAAGAGCACTTCATGGAAAACATGAAAATTTTCTGATGACCAAATTCTTATTCTGGCTATTGATGTTCCACTTAGATAGAGCCATGCTTTGTCACTGAAAAAAAACATTGTCCAGCTCGTGAACTCCATTTTCTTCAGCAAATGATCAAAACCACCTACAGCACATAACACGTTTTTCCTTGTCCAGTGATTTCAACTCCTGAACTGAGTGAACACAATATGAACGAAGCTTTAATTATTTGGTAGCTCTTCAAATACTGCCATATGACATACCTGTCTATGCAGAGAGGTTTTTTTTAACTCTTTGAAGGTGTGAACATTGCCACATGTGTACCACAGTCACTTTAGCCTCAGTAAAAATGGGAGGTCTTCCATGCCACTATTTGTCTGCAACTGATCCAGTTTCCCCAAAATGTTTGATTAATCCTGTAATTGTCAAATTTTGAGGAATAACAAATTTGGGATACTTCTGATGAAATTTCTCCACAACATCTGCATAAAATTGACAGGCAAAATAACATTCCAAAATAATTTGTTGCTCCCAAGAAAGTACCATTTCACTTAACTCATAAACAAAACTACGCAATGGATGCCCAATACTCAACATGTGGCAGACAGATTACACAACAATGGCCAATAATCCTAGCAAATTAAGTGTTACAGAAAGTGGGTCATGTGGTGTAGTTTCCTCTGGCAGTATGTCCTTAAACTCAGAGAGAGATGTTAACCTAATAATAATATTAAGTGACCATGGTACTCCATTTAGGCTGATACCTGACTAGTGAGTATTTTCCTGACTGGTTGAGCCATCACAAAATTTTTCAATCCCTCAAGATAATGACAGAGAACAGATCTACATGAAGGAGGGATAGTCTAGATGTTGTCAGATCAATGCCTATTATAACTTATTACACAGTATTAACTCAAACAAAATATAAAAAGAAAATAGAGGACATATTGCTAGTGCTGCAAAGACTGTACATCATAGTGCTGCTATGATAAGGAGTAGACTAACATGTAGGGATAAGGGAGTGGTTGTGCCACTGTATAAAGCACAGATCAGACCACACTTGGACTATTGTGCTCAAATCTGGTCATTTGTTTTTTGGTGTGATGTGGAAACATTAGAGAAGGTCTAGAGACGAGTGACTAAGACAATATCAGAACTTTGGATATGGAATGAGGTTGAAGACATGTGAATTGCAGAGTTTAGTGGATAGGAGGAAAAAGAGGTGATATGATAAGAGATGTTTAAGTTAGTGAGAGGATTTTATAAGATTAATCCTGATTGTTAGGAATATAACACAGGATTGGAATGATGACATAGCATTCTTTATGATAGTCAGCATGGAATTGTAAAGGCTAGATCTTGTTGTAGCAATTTACTTGCATTTTATGATAAGGTAACAAGTATGTAGATAAGGGAGAATCATATAGTTATATTTACATATACAGCTAGAGGTTCATGAAAATGAGGTTGAAGAGCTCTTGCATAACCTGGATAAGAATTTGTTGATAAGGACAGATGGAATATCAGCTCATTTGCTAAAGGAACATTCAGCTGAATTGGCTAGGCCTTTCACACATTTGTATAACTTGAGTCTCAGCTCAGGAATGATACCGCAGGAATGGAAGGAATATATGATAGTTTCATTGCACAAAGATGGTGCAAAAACTGATGTGTCTAACTACTGATCTATTAGTATCTCTGGTGTAGTAGTGAAGGTTTTAGAGAAGTAGGTAAGAACTCGCATACAGAAATGGGTAGACAAGCATTCTATACTCTGCAGGGAACAGCATGGGCTTACTAAAGGAAGGTCATGTTTTAGTAATTTGCTCATATTTTATAACAATATTATGCCCGAGTTGGATAAAGGGAATGGATACATTATTATTATTACCCCAAGACCTCATGGAGTCAAAGACTCATCTGGAAGGTCCTTTTATCACACACACATCTCATCATACCGTGTCTTAAACACACTCAAACTCCTTGCAGACACCACACGCTCAGGCAAGGCATTCTGATCATTCACAACTTTGCACGAAAAAAACCTGCCTCTCACTCCCCTACTCACACCCTCTTTATACAGTTTCCAAGGATGACCACTGGTTCCCCCCTGATCTCCCACTATTCTCTATAGAACTTCTCCACCATTAATCTTATAACAACCCCTTACCAACTTGTAGGTCTCTATCATATCTCCCCTCTTCCTTCTCTCCGCTAGACTCTGCAAATTACATTTTCTCAATCTTTCTTCATACGCGACATTCCAGAGGTCAGAAACTACCTTAGTCGGTCGCCTTTGGACCCTTTCCAACATCTCTTCATACTTCTGAAAACCCAGTGACCAAATCTGGGCACAATAGTCCATGTGTGGCCTAATCAAAGCCTTATACAACAGAACAAGAATCTCCCTACTTCTACACGTCAGTGTCCTCTGCATCATTCCCAGAATCCTTTGTGTTGTCTTCACAATTTTGGCGATGTGTCCCCTAAATTTTACATCCTTATCCACTATCACCCCCAGATCTCTTATATCCTCTACCTCTGACAATATATTCTCACCAAGAATAAATTCTGCATCCCATCTTTGTTTTCCAAAATTTAAAACCTTACATTTTGCAACATTGAACTCACATCCCCATTTCCGTGCCCAAACACTCAAGTTATTCAAGTCTTCTTATAAGGCCACAACATCTTCTCTAATCTTCATGGTTCGTCCCAAATTTGCATCATCTGCAAACAACTGAATATCTCCATCCAAATCTTTGCCAATATCATTAATATACAAGTTAAACAGTAATGGTCCTAAAACAGACCCCTGAGGCACTCCACCAGTGACTTTCCTTTTCCTGGATATCGCCCCCACCCCCCATACACAACTTGTTGATACCTATCAGATAGCCAGTCGCCAATCCAATGCACTAATCTAATATCCAACCCTATCTGCTCTAGTTTGACTGTCAACTGATCATGAGGTACTCTATTAAAAGCCTTTGCGAAATCCAAGTATATTACTGTGTATCCTCTTATTTCCTCTTATTATAAAATTCTCCTCTGTCCAAGGAAGCAGTCACTTTATTGTAATATGTAAGTAGATTACTAAAACATGACCTCCCTTTAGCAAATCTATGCTGTCCATCAAAGATAATACCATTGTTGTCAACCCAACTCTGGATCCTAGTTCTCACAAGCTTCTCCAACAACTTAACCACAACACCTGACACACAGATAGGCCTACAGTTTGATGCTTGAGTTCGATCACCTCCTTTATGAAGTGGCACAATCCAATCAATGTCATCTTGCCCTCCTTCCACTCCTTAGGAACTTGACCAAGTGCAAGACTCATATTAAAAAAATATGTCAAGGCAGGTGTCAGCTTCCTGGCACATTCCTTCAGAATATGCAGTGATATATTATCAAGTCCTACAGCCTTATTTACATCTAGTTTACTCAACTCCCCAAACACCTCTTGCTCACTTACAGTCAGTCTCTCCTCCCCATCATCAACTGCTCTCAATCTCTTCATGAAGTCACACTCACAAGATTGAAAGATCTTTATGAACTGCTCATTAAGTATCTCCACACTTTCTGCAACAGTTGTCCTTATACCATTTTCTCCAATCAATGTCATCCTACCATAATTATTCTTTCTTTTGCTGGCTACATATCGAAAGAACTCCCTAGAATTCTTTTTGGCTTCATTAGCTAACTGCTGTTCATACCTCTCTTTAGCTACTCTCACCAACCAAGTCACCCTCCTTACCTGGTCTTTGTAGACTTCATGAAATTGGTTATTTCCACTTCTCTTATGCTGCCTCCACAATGCCCTTTTTCTCTGTATTGCATGCTTAATCTCTTTATTCATCCATCTCACACCTAACTTATTTAACCTTCTCACCCGTGGTATACATTTAGACATTGCATCCACTAAATATTTTTTGAAAATCCCCCAAGCTGCATTGATCTCTTTTCCAGCTAACTCCTCATTCCATGCTACACCTGCAAGCTGTCTCCTGAGCTCTTCATAATCACCCCCCCTGTAGTTCCACATATACCCTTTTCTCACAGGGATCCTCGCACTGCTGGCAACAACAACCCAGGTAATCACCTCATGGTCACTCTCACCAATTGGTGGATGATTTGACACCTCATTTATAATTACATCCTCTGATGAGATGACCAAATTCAAGACCCTTAATCCTTATGTGCGCTCTGTTACATACTGTCTGAGGTAGTTATCCCTCAAAAACTCAAGAAACTCATTTTCTTTACTTCCGGTTGCTATCTCATCATTCCAGTCTATATTGCCATAATTAAAATCACCCATAATGATCACCCTTTTCTTACTTGCTTGGCTAATTTGACTATGCATTTCACTATCACCACCACCATCCACATTACCTGGTCTATAACAACATCCCACCAAGTATTTGACTCCATTCACCTCTATCTCACACCAAACTGCCTCAAAACCACTGGCACTATTTCCGTCTTGAATCTCTACTTTGTATGGACATAACTCTTTCTCTATCATCAATAGCACTCCCCCTACCTTTTTACCCCTTCTGTCCTCACGAAACACATCATACCCTTCCATCTCTATTCTTGTCAGGATGTCATCCTCTTCCAACCATGTCTCACTTATTCCGACAATCTTTCGGTGAACAGACGCAATTAATGCAACCATTTCATCTGCTTTGTTTCTTATACTTCCAGCATTTGTATACAAACACAACAGCTCATTTCTGGATCTACAGCTAGTTCCACTGATACCACTCACTCGATGAGATCTCTCCATGCTTGACTGGAGCCATTTCCCTTTCTGCTTCATTTTAGAACCCTTTTCAATTCCAACTGTTTCCTCTTGATCCCTGGTCATCCCATTCCCTTCCTGCCTACACATGCTCTCACCTCCTCTTGGAGCATCCACCTTTCTCATGCTGTGTACCCCTGTCCACCCTGAGCCTCCCTGTTTCCCTGCTCCTCTTGCACACCCATTCTCTCATTTTCTATACTCATACCACTCACTTCCCCATTCATATTCACCTCCTCAATCTCTCCTGTCTTACTCTCCTGCATCACTCCCCTCTTGATTTGATACATTCTCTCTATTCACTTCTCTACCTTCCAGCAGCAGTCCCTCCAAGCGACTCGCACCATAACCACTCAAATGCAGTCCATCGCTCCCATACAGCTCACTTCGTCCCTCAAACTCATTCCACACATTAACAAACTGTACTCCCATCTCCTCACACATTTCAGCCAGCATATCATTCATAATCCTTGACCTCTACCTCATTTCACCACAGTCATACGTAGGCAACACACTGACTACCCTTCCTGTCTTTTATCCTTCCAAGCAGTCTCCTGACACGCTCTTTGTCCTTTCTCATATCATTTGTACCAATTAATACTATTAACTCTTTTGCTCGTTCCCGCCTCACATCTAATGCCTTAATCACTCTACTCTTTTTACCGCCTGGAAAACATACCTTGTGCATTCTATCCTCTAGCACACCTTTAATAATGGAGTCGCCATACAACACTAGTCGCTCATCTTTCGTTAACTCTTTCATGCCATCATGATTTATTTTAATAGTTTTGACCTGAATTCTCTTAATTTCATTCCTCATCCAATCCAATTCAACTTCCAAATCTCGCGATACATTCTCTCTATCATTCAATCTTTCTAACTTTTTCTCGACCCCCTCTTCTCACTTTCACTCTCATTCATCTTTCTTTGTTTCCGTACTTACGGTCTATCATGCGTCCAACTTTCGCTATCATTCTTCTCACTTTGTTTCCGTACTTTGAGCCCAACATGCGTCCAACTTTTGCCATCATTCATTCTTTCGATTTTTTTCACTTTTGATTTCTATGTCATGCCATTTCTACTTTCATTCGTTCTCTCAATTTCGTTTCCTTCCGCCACTCTCGCCCCTTCTAACATCAGTTATGGTTTTTACACTCCTTTTCTTTTTTACTGATTTTTTAACATTTTTTTGCCTCTCTTTCTCACCATCCTTCTCTTTCAAAAGGGCACTCATTTTCTCCCGCAACATTCTCGCTACTAACATTTTCTGTCATCAATTTCATATTTGCATTCATAAGTTCAGGTCACACTTCGCACACACACCCTTCTTCCATCCGCTCTAAACATCCACAAATCATTTATGTAATCGAAAGAATACATATAACAGACTTCACACTTAACGACTGAAATCTAAATTAAAGTCATGGAATGACAATGCCGCTGCCATTTTTTTTTTCCCCCTGCAGGTTACTAGGTCTAATAATAACGATTTCGTAATTAAGTTTAGGCAAGAAAAATCCCCCACACTAATAATACCGGTAGCACACAGCGCTTACAGCCACTCTTACCGAAACAATTATGCATATATACTTAATTATTCCTAGAATAACTTATGTCAATCAGGAGCTCTTCTTAGACACTTCCACAGCACTTGGCTCACTAGCGTCCTCTCCTGCGCCTATTATGATAATGTTGGATTTTTCTAAGGCATTTGATAGGATACTACACGAGAGGCTGTTGCATAAACTGGAGAATATGGAATTGGAATATAACCTATTGACTTGGATCAGGGGATGGTTGACAGATATCAAAAAGTGGTATACAGTGGGTGTGAATCTGCCAGATTTAAGGTAACCAGTGGTGTACCTCAGGGTTCAGTCTTTGGGCCATTATTGTTCAATCTATACATTAATGACATCAAGCAGGGTCTATCATCAGATTTGCAATTGTTTGCTGATGATGCTAAGATAGGCAGGACAATCAGGGATGCTACTGATATTCAGCAATTACAAAAAGATTTGAATAGACTGGAAATCTGGAGAAAGGAAAATGGCTGTCAGTTTAATGTCAGTAAGTTTATAGTTATGCACTTTGGTGTGATTAGAGTTCCAGCAGCATATTATATTAGTGGGGTTATGCTACAAGAAGCTGAAAAGGCAAGGGATCTTGGTGTATTGGTGGATAAGAATTTAAAGTTCAAAGGTCATATAGCAAAAGTTGCAAATATAACTCAGAGGATAATTGCTATGTTGAAGCAAACCTTGACATGTAAGGATAAGGAAGTAATTTTGCCCCTTTATAAGGCTTTGATAAGACCACACCTGGATTAATGTGTGCAGATTTGGTTTTCCAGTTTCCAAGGGGATAAAGAAGCTGTGGAAAGGGTGCAAAGATTATATCCGGATTATGGGATTTAGATTATGAGGGCAGATTGCGAGTATGTGGATTGCAGACTGTGGTTAACAGGAGAAAGTTGGGTGATATTTTGAATGGGTGTTATAACATTTCAAATGATGAAATGTTTCGTTATATGGAAGGTGGGGAAAGAACATGGGGGCATCCAAGTTAAGGTTGTTTGTTCTCAGTCAAGAAAGGGGTAAGAGCTGTTTTTCTCCCAGAGAGCAGTGAGTGAGTGAGTGGAATAATTTTCCCTTAGGGGGGGGGAAATTATTCCACTAGAATTATTCCACATAAATATTCCACACATTTACACTAGATGCACTCACTACCTTAGGGGTATTGAGTGCATCTAGTGTAAATGAATTTAAGGGAAGGTATGATAGCTGGGTTGGGTAATTTACAGCCTCCCTCGATGAGTCCTTGACTCCATGGAGGTCTCAGATAATAACACTAATAATATTATGATTATTGGACTTTACAAAAGCATTTGATGGATTACCACATGATAAGTTGGTGTGTAAGCTGCAGAGGATGGGAATAGATAGGATCCTGTTAGATGGATTGGTGACTGGCTCTCTGAACAAGACCAGCAAGTTGTGTGTGATAGAGCAGTCTCTCAAAAAAAAAAAAAGGAGGGTAACCAGTGGCATGCCCAGGGTTCTGTTTTTGGGCCTTTACTGTTTAACTTATTTGTAAATGATGTATCATGTGGACTAAAGCAACCAAGGTAAATCTTGCAATAAACAGATGGATGTCAACATAACCATACATTCTTACACGGCTTCAGAAACTTCAGTTCTCACAAAAATACATGATTTTCCTATAGTGCTCAAAAGAATTCCATATCTGGATTTCCTACATAACATTGAGAGGAACCTAACCACTCTCTCTCACGTGATAATGCTAATAAACTCTGACTTGTAGTCTCATTAGTACTACTCAGAACTAAACTCAACTTTCTCCTCTAAACTTATCTTTAAACTGAAATCAATGTCCTAAAATCATCAAAACATGATAATGTTATATATAGTTGTTTCTTGATTATGTCCTTTCTTATTTTAAGCCTCATTCAATTAAAATCCTATTGGCTGCTCTATTGTTATGTCATTGCTTTCTCTATATTTTCTGATTTTATATCTTCCTATTCTATCTTTCTATCGCTATCTTACTTCGCCAGATATAGGGCCTAATATGCTTATATCTAGGATTGTTTCCTCTTCGGATACTGGCAAATTTATTTTATGCTGCGCCAGCCAGTATCCTATAGTAGAAAAGATCCTTACTCAGGGAGACAATACTAGATTCTAAGACGTTCTTACAGAATGATCTACTTTAACACTGCCATACAGATTCAGATTATTGCAGTCGTGACCTAAATTTATAATTATATACACTTTCTAATTCCTTCCTGCCAAAATAGGTTCTATTTTTATAAGTGGTAGTTTGGAATCGTAATCAGGCATGACTCAGGTTTAGGTAAACTGACATGTTTATTGGAATATCTAAACAGAATACAAAATTCATACACTCAATTATGACTCAATACTAAATGAAAACTCGAGTTAAGAGGTTAACATATTCTAAATTAATTAAAGGTCATAAAGCATGCAAAACACAATAACTGCATATTGGGATAGATAGCAAATGATATGAAGTTAAACTAAAATTCCTTTCTGTAATGCTATTCATAAGATAATATAAACAAACATTCTAATGTTACTCAGTTATTAAAATCCACAATTCTGATCTCATTAAGTTAATCCTATCACATACAATTACTAAAGATCTTTTCCAAACAATTCTTCTTACTCTCTCAAAGGAGGTTAACTTTCTAATTAGAGACTGTCCACAGAGTTCTTTAGAATACTGTTCTTACTTTCACATTCACAAACAATCTTCTCTCTTCTAATGAATTTTATACACAATATAGAGTAATTTCACCTTACCAAACTTTTTCCACATCTTTCAGCACCACACGCACGTCTGGTTACTTCTTGTCTATTGGCTGTCCATATGCCAATGTAGGGGTTATGCTATCTTCATTATTTCTGCCGAAAACGGACTTAAATCTTTGTGTTTCAGGAACAACTCGATGGGACTTCTCAGCGATGGCTTGATTCTGCTAGGACTGGAAATTTTTTACCTTCAGCTCTGCATAGAATCCTTCTCCATTTTCAAGAAAGCCTGCTGTCCAACATCTTATCTTAGCATAGATGCTTCATCCCCCCCTTTACGTGAACTCCCGCTAACTTCCGAGCCACCAAACAGTAAAATGATACGACAAGAGAGACCTTTTTCGATACTGCGCTCGTCTCCTTATGTTCCTCCTTAGAGAGCCCTCTTTTTCCTCAGTCCCCTTTGCCCATGACCCATATCTCTTACCCCTTGCTTTTTCTTGACGCTGTTATGCTCTTATATTCCCAGAATTCGCATCAATATACATTCCGCTTAAGCTACTGCCGCCAGCGTTATGCTGTACACGTGTAGTTTTATACCTTCCAAGAATTATTATTTAGTAACTATTTGATGACTCACAGTTAATTTTACACAGCTTAAGTGAAGCTTAAATTAAGTCAGATTATCCCTCTTTTAAGACACTAAAAAAAATCTTAATATGATCACAATAGATTAAATATATGGTACATGAAATAAAAATTACAAATTTTATACATAAAGTGAAGAAGTTTCACTTTTAATTTCAGCTGATGTGCAAGTATTTCTCTTTTTAAGTTTAATATGTTGGATTCTGAATGAATAATTTCTTTGCAAGATTCCTTCATTCAGGATCTAACAATAACCGTCTCACCATAATGAAAGTAGATAAGGGTAGTTGTAGTTATTATAGACACCATTGAGTACAATAAAAAAAATGTCTGTTCTCTTACAAGATCAGGCGATTCCCCACTTATTAGGCGATTCCCCAGAATCCTATCAACAGCCAAATTAACAAACTTAATTTCCATACTCAACAAAGTGATTAGTTAGGATGAAAACACTATCAAAAATTGAAGACTCATTTTGGTAGAAATCCACATCTTTTACGGTTTTCCAAAAATACACAAGGAAGGAGTTCCACTCAGACACATAGCGGACGGCATAGACTCCTCCACATATCACTTATTCAAATTCCTAGCTTTTGATTTAAGCTCCTGTACTGGACATACACAAACCTCTAAGAAGAATATCAGATTTTTTGATTAAAAAAAATCTCAACCCTTCAACCTGCAGACCCCATGATTAGCTTTGATATCCAGTCCTTATTTACTAGTATACCTTTGGCTGACACTCTTAACTCTTATCAGATGAGTTTCCTCCAGACATAATTGAACTGTTCAACTTTGTCATTCACTCCAGCTATTTCATCTGCAGGAACCAATTCTACAAACAGAATAAAGCAACTGCTATGGGCAGCCCTTTGTCACACACACTTGCTAATTTCTACTTAAAGCACTCTTCCAAAAATATTGGAAGAATCCCTCTTCTGTTCAATACAACTCCTACCTTCCTTTTGGATTTGAAATGCAGATGATGTGGAACAATTAGTCTTCCTGGATGTCCTCCTTTCCTGTACCGCTTCTGAAAAACTTGCTACTTCTATTCATCCATAAATCTACCTTCAGAGGCTGATACATAGCAAGAGATTAAGCACATCATCCATCTCAAAAAATAGGCATCTTCAAATCTTTGCTCAACAGAGGTATACTTATCTGCTCCAATTCCCATCTCCAACAAGAATCGAACACCATCCAGTAAAACAGAATAATTTTACTTCAAGAAAGTTTAAATACTCTTACAAACCCAGAGATAGTGTTTGGCTCCCACTGACGAGACCTCAATAAAGGTCGAAACCGGTCTGAGTATTGGCCCTTCCCTTCATGCATAGCATTATACATGTCTGCAAGGAGATGTTCTTTGCATCATGGGAGATACTAAGACAAGGAGTGATGAGAGCTTGGTCCACCTTTACCATGAGTTTCCTCAGTCCTGAAGATACTTCAGGACTGAGGTATCTTTGGTGCAAACTTTGTTTGCTGTACATTTGGATAAAGGATTAAACTAAATTTATTATAGTCTAACCAAGTGGGGAAAAAACTACCAATAAATTTATTATGTTATCATTATATTTAAAAAAATTAGCTGAAATTATAGCCTTAATCAGTGAAAAGATATCAGAAGGGGATAATCTGGTATGGTCTGATAGGCTGTGGTGACGTATAAGCAGTGTGTAGATAATATCCAGATTTTGGGCATGTCGATGTTGGTATATAAGGAAAACACATCAAAAGAAGAGAATATTGTCAAGTGATATGATGGGTTGTTGTTTTTTTTATATGCTAGAGTAGCACAATGATAATTTTAATCATAAATTTTAAAGTTTTTTTAAGTAATGGTTTAACTGAGAAAGAAATTTAAATAAGGGAGCTATTGTGGCTGTCTGTATGAAATCATAGTGCATAGGGCAATAGCTTGGTTTATACATTTTAACTAGTCCAAAAACAGTAGGAAGATGGTTTGTACAAGAACTGAGTTTTATGACAGTATATTAATATAATTTTTCCTTTTTGAACTGATGTAGAAGTTTTTCTATTTGTTTTATGATATTGAAGTAGGGTCTTTGTAATTATTTTACAAGTGCTGGTATCATTGATAACATAATAAAATATCTTGTATTTTATTGTGGTAATATTGCCATTTTTTTTTTTTTGCTTTATTTATAATAATATTAGGATTATTTTTTTAAAAAATTTTATGGCTAGAAAAAGGTAAGAGAAAAGATTTAGTTTTGGAATAATTTTGCTATTTATGATATTGTTCACTTTAAAAAAAAAAAAACATATCTTTGTTGGGGTCAATTTCAAACTAAGTTTGTGCTTATATTGTATATATATGCTTTCTGTGAAAGCATTGGAAGGGGGAGGAATAGAGAAAAGTTTAAAATTTTTTTCACATTTCTGTTTCATTTAAGCTTGAGTGGAAGTGGATGAAGTATATGTGCATTGGTGTTGATAAATGTATTAAAATATTCCATTTGTTATCATGATGTTGATAATAAATAATTGTGTTTGATTTGAAACTTTTGCCATTTCCTGGGGCCTAAAATATATTTATGGAAGAAAACAGAGAGGGAAAGAGTGAGTGAGAGAGAGAGAGAGAGAGAGAGAGAGTGTTTCCCAGGTATGATTTCAGAACTGAGCAGAAGAGCATTAATAATGAATAGTATAATAGCCAGAATATGTCAAAAGAGAGGCTTGGAATATGTGGATGCTTGGAAGGCATTTGAGGACAGAAAGCAAGAGACAGCTTGCATTTGAATGAGGAAGGACATAGGCATCTAGAGAGAATAGTGTTCTCTCTAGATGCCCTGCATTGACACATAATCAGTGTGCCAATGCAGGGAAATTAGAATTATCAGGGTGGATGGTAGTGAGGATGGCTCTTGTGGAAATAGGTGCGTGGAAGAAGAGGGAATACATCAGTAATGCTGAATCTAGTGGAGTCTTGAGGGGATAATGATAGGTATAGAAACAATGATATTTATACTAATGCTAGAAGTATCCGAAATAAAGGAGATGAATTAGCACAACTGATAGCATCAGCCTGTCCAAAGATTATTGGGATCTCTGAGATGTGGTTGATGGAAGATGATATACTAACAGAAACAGAAGTAGAAATGGTATAGCATTTTTCTACAGGATAGGAAGGGAAAACACAGTGGTGCAGTACCACTTATGATAAGTGACTTATGTCCTTGCAGAGTGGAGGATTTGGAGGACAATGGACTAATGGCTTTGAAAGCATATGGTGTGAGGTAAAGGTGGACATGACAAGATATTTAGTGAGGTGTTGCTACAAGCCAGGGAACACAGAGGAGACGTTCAGGCAGTTGAGCTGGACAAGTACAAGAAGAAGAATGATTGTTATAATAGAGATTTTAACTACAGCAGTATAAATTGTGAAGAGGAAACTGTAATAAGGGAATGGAATTTCTAGAATTTTTGAGAGACAAATGCCTTAGGCAACACATGTTAGAAGGAACATGAGGTTCAAGAGTTTTGGATTTGGTCATCAGAAGAGCTGATTATAACTGAGATGGCATCTCTGCCCCCTGTTGGACAGAGTGTCCATGTGGTTTTGACTTGGAAGATGAAGAGACATGCAGGAGTATCAAAGAGAAAGGAATGTATGTGGAATTCTAAGCAGGTGATTATAATAGTCTTAGATATCAACTTGGGGCAGTTCCATGGATGGAGAAATTCAAAGTGCTATTGTTTGTGAAGGAATAAATATTCCTTCACAAGCAATAGCAAAGAATATCAAACAAGAACTGTAGGTAAAAAAAGAGACATATTATGGAAGAGACATAAGGAAGAGTGAAGAGCAGTGAAGAATATAAGATCCAGGCCAGGAGAGTGACTAGTATGGTAAGGAAGACAAAACTGGAATATGAGAAGAGATCGGCACTAAGATCAAAAGAAAATCCTATGAAAATTTTAGATATGTGGCCAGCAGGAGGAGAAATGATTCTGGAAGAATGACACTGCTGGATAAAAATGGGAATACAGTGACTAATGCAAAGGACATAATGACTTTATTCAATGAACACTTTATTGAGTATTTCATCCTGGAGAAGTAGGTTTTAATACTAGTGGGATAGGGCAGATTCGAGGTTTAGAAGTGCAAAGGAAGAGTGTTTTAAACACTGAGTACTCTGGAGGTCAATAAAGCAGTGGGACTGAATGGAATTTCTCCACAGATTTTAAGAGAATGTGCTAAAGAAATGATAGCTCCCTTGACCTGGCTTTTCAATGAAAGTCTGGTGAAAGGAAAGGTACTCAAGGAGTGAAAGGAGGGTAAGATAGTGCCACTGCATAGGGGTGGTAGCAGACTGGAAGTCACAAACTATAGACGAGTTTGTGTTTCTTTAGTAGTTAAGAACTTGGAGAAATTAGTGAGGGACCATATATAGCATTGTATAGATGACGGTAATTATCTGTGAGAGTTAACATGGATTTGTTAAGGGATGCTCTTACTTTAGTAATATGATTGTCTTTATAATAAAGTGACAAGAGCAGTTGATGGGGGGGAAGGCAATGAAGTTAGTAATGAAGTAACATTCATGTGGTATCATCATAACATCCTCTACGCCCCCTGAGGGTACATATCAGGAATTTTATGATGTGCTATAGAGTAATTTTATATTTTGTTTTTTTGGGGTTTTTAGTCTTTACCTTTCATATCTTTTTTTATGTTTTATATCTTGAATATTATCTCTATAATATGGTTTTAATTTTATGTCATTGATTTTTATTCCATATTTTTGTCTTAGCGTTTCTGCCATTACATTTTCATATTTCAAATATTCATATTTTATATTTTTTCCTCAAATTGTCTCATTTTTTCCTATTTTAAAAGTAAATTCATTACAGTTAATTTAGTTTCCATACTGTTCCCATACATGTGGAAGAAGTTTAAACTACTAAGGTAGGTACATGATATTGTTAATTTCACTAATCAATAAAATAGTTACCTTGTTTTCACTAACATAACTTGAACCTCATCTCATGGCATAATCATAAATCAACTATTAGTCAAAAGCAATTCATTTAAGTAGGGTACTCCATAACATAAAAAGCTTGCTTATGCATTCTCATGTATAAAAAGAATATTTCTATGATGTTTACTGATCATTTTCAAATGACTTTTCTGAAGCCCAAATATCTTCCAACTTTTGAGTAATAAGCTTATAATGTGATTAATTATCCTTGCACTGGGAAATCAACTGGCTCAGTTAATTGAAGATACAATTACAAAATGCTCTTCCTCAAATTATTTATACATAATAAGAACTTTTCAAAAATAAAATAAATTAACTTAAAAAAATACTTTTAACTTCTTTTTTTTTTTAATCAGCTACTTTCTTATCACTTAAAAATCTTGTATTCAAATACTTTCTTCAAAATGGCAATTGAATATATGTATATATATATATATAGTCCTTTCTTTTTAAATATATCTATTTCTCAATTTTGATATATAAAAAATAACATCTGCTTATATGAATTCCCAAAGATGACAAAATTCACAAAATTATATTAGGTTGGTGACTATACAGGAAATAGACCAGTCTAGATTAAACTGAATGCACAGATTTACAAGTTGGTGTGGGTGATTTTAACAGGGTCAGGTAGAGGTGGAAAGAAGAAATGGAACTGCAGGTGGAGCCAAGTCTTAGATATCAATTAGGTTCCTGACCTTTTTTCACCATTAGAAGTTAAATTCTAACAGAGTTCTGGTAATCATGTTTGCAAAATAATATGAAAAAATTGAAGTAAGAAAAGACTACAAAACAAATAATTTTATGTTGTTTCAGTAAATAATGTGACAGAAGATTTTTTTAATGAAAATGTTTTAAGAATGGATTTAATTAATAAATAAAACAGATGGCATTATTGTGAAAAAAATATTCATTTGGATTTAATAGGATAAAAAAAAAAGTTCACCCCCCACAACAGAAGCAAGCAAAGAAAAACAATCTTATCAGCCATTCCAATATATACTTTGGCTGCAAAAATGTATACAACATATTCAATGATTAATCAATATTAAATCAAATCAGAGAAGAGTTATAGATGTTAAATAAAAATAGTTAATGAAAAACATTTTTGAAATAATACAATTTTGAATTAAACTTAAAGTTAAATGAAATATGAAATGACAGTTAATTCTTCATAACCGAAAATAAGTTATATATGGAAATAATGAAACAAAAAAACTAGAAATATGAGGGGGAGAAATGCTTTTAGTTTTGAAAGAAATTTTAGGAACATTTCCTTCTATGTGTGTATGTAAATATTTTTATTTATTTATATATTTATTTTCAACATTGGGCATTTTTAGCTGTAGTAACCAAATAAAGTTTGAAGCCTAATAACATTTTCATATGATATTCTTATGTATCAAGGATTATGTTTTATGCTGAATAAATGAGAAAAGATTGTATTAGCATAAAAATAATAAGATTATTTTATTATTATTCTGACAATACAAAACTTTATGCAGAGAATCTTAATTTATTCTAAAAAAAATTGTCACAATGTCAATGGCATAGTAAACAAGGTCAAGACGTATTAAATTACAAGAATCTGATATAATCTCATAGGATGTCTTCTAATAGTGGGGAGGAAGCTATTGAGTGGGTCTGCAGATACCAATAAGACAAATGAGTTTGACAAAGTACAAAAAATATGCCTAAATTAGTACCACTGATAACAAATCATCATGTAGTTAGTATAAAGTTGCCAAAAAGAGTAAGAATTCAGCTGGAGGTCAGTGAAAATAGTGCATTCAAGGCATCTGGGGTGAGATAGATGCCAGCAGGACAAAATATACAGTCAGTTGCTGCTATAGACCAGGGTATGCATAAGATGATGTGGATGATATGCATCAGAAAATAAGCTCATATGAGTGAAGGGTATTTATTATAGGGAAGGGGGATTCAACCTCAGTAATTATATGGAGGTTGAATGCATCTAGCACTCTCAAGGAACCTGAGAGTGCTAGATGCATTCAACCTCCATATAGTTCCTCCATATAACTCCAAAGTAAGTCTGATCCAACCATCTTGGTCTTGGGCATCCTCTTTTTCTTTGTCCTTCCACTTTGCCCTGGGTGATAAATTTTTCAGTTATCATTTTTACATCTTGAAGTGTGACCGAAATATTTGACAATTCTTTCATATACAATGTCACATAGCCGCCTCTTGGTTTTTAATCGACTTATATTATCATTAGACCTTTTGTCCTTCGAGGAGACTCTCACAATATCCTTCTCCAGTACCACATCTTGAAGGAAGAGGGAATGGAAAAAAAAAAAAAAACTTTACCTACTGAGAGGGAGGTTTTTTTTTTTTAAATATAATAAGGCACGTGTGCTTTAATGTGCTTTGCATTATGGGATACTAAGGCAAGTGATATGAAGCCATTAGCCTCTATATACGAGTGCCTGAAAATACTTCAGGCACAAATTTTGTTTGCTTACACTTGGATAAAGATTTAAACCAAGTTTATAATTTTTTGGTATCTTTAATTTAATACTAATAACAAATTTTTCATGTGGCAGTGAGTATGAAGCCATCTGGTGTGAAATCAAGTAAGAAAATCAAATACATAATGAGGTGATGTTACAGACCTAGCAGATTAGTTGTTATTGAAGAAATGCATCACCAAATAAAGATGACGGGTGCAAAAAGAGTAATCATAATGGGAATTTTTAATTTTTAATGTTGTTCCCACCCACAAAAGGTTATTAGTAAAGATACATACAGTAGATTTGTACCACGAGTGGGCTAATGATTTTTTTTTTTTTATTGATTTTATATATATACACATTTTTGTTACTTTTTATTTTTACATAATTATTATTACTATTATTATGCAGGTATCTCCATGGAGGCAGAACAATTATTGTGGAAAATACATCATTCAATCACTACCTATCATATTTCTCCTTTAACTCATTCAATGATTAATTACAACTACTTGTAGCAACCCATTCCACCCACTCACCAACCTCCAAGTAAAAAAAAAAATCATCCCCAAATCCCTGACCTCATCAATTTCTTGCAGTTCAGTTCCATCAATATAGTACACAGCTTCTGATCTCTTTGCAAAGTGCATCACATTACACTTGGCCACATTAAACTGGTAGCCATTTACCTTTGCCCATACTGCTACTCTGTTTAAGTGTTTCCTGTAGAATCTCTGCATCACTTTTATCCCAGTTTAGCATTGCCAGCAAACAATTTCCTATCACTGATATACAAACTAAACAACAGAGGACCAAATACTGATCCTTATGATACCCCTGGTCATTTGCCTTCTCCTGGACTCAACTCCTCCATAAACCACTATTTCATATCTGTCCATCAGTCACAGTCAAATACAAATTATCAGATTCTTATCCATCCCAATTTGCTCCAATTTATATAACAGAATTCTGTATGGAATCTTATCAAATGCATTTGCAAACTCTAGCAATATCACTGAGTAGCTATTTCCCTTGTCCAACTCCATTGTCACTTGATTATAAAAAGTAAATACATTACTAAGTTATATGTATGGGGTGTCAAGGAGAGATGGTATCTCTCCACTTGGATGGTCGCACATAATTGTGGTTCAGCTAACTGGTTCTCACTGGACACTCAATTCTCACATGGCTCCAAGGAAGCTACTATAAACTGGTAGTGGCCACACCCCAGTAAACTGTGTCGACCAATAGGCTAAACTAAGTGAGGATAGCCAGATATGGTGATCTCAAGCAGTGACTGTATTCAGTGAATTGGCTGCAAACAGCATCTGTACTCCATGTTAAGAGTGGCTAAATTCAGGTCAAGGAGTGGTGGTTGATACTTGACGAAACTTAACCATTGAAACTGAATGAACTCAAACCAACCTAAAGATGCATCTGGATCGGCCGTCGTCCCGTCAAACAAGGATCATGCCAACTATTAGGGAACCAAGATAGTGAAGGTGAAAAATATGTTATTGGACCAAAAGATCACCTAGTAGACAGAAAAACATAACAAGCATAGGAACATGGAATGCAAGAACCCTTCACCAGGAAGGAACATCGGAAATAATACTATATGAATTAGACAACTACAGATGGGAAGTGATTGGACTCTGCAAAATCAGATGCGGGAAAAGGAGAATTTCACCATGGACAGTACAAAATTTTAACTTCAGGCAGGGAGGACAACAAACACCAAGAGGGAGTAGCACTTATATTAAAACTCAAGGCTCAAAACTCTCTATTATCTTATAATTCTATCTCACCGAGGATAATTAAAGCAAGATTCAAAACATCAATTGGATCACTATTATTCAGATATACTCACCAACTTCAATATCAGAAGAAGACTTTATTGTACAAACTGTACTGAAGATGTCCTATGATACTTGGGATGAAATATCTACTTATTAAAACTTATTGCTGTGGTTATTACGTGTGTTTATTTAGTCATAAGAAGAAGACATTCATGAGTTCTATACAGATCTGTAAATAACAGTACAGCAGGCATCAAGTCAAGATCTCCTAATTGTAATGGGAGACTGAAACGTAAAAGTAGGCAAAGACTGGGATACCTGACCAAGAGTAATCAGACAGTTTGGGAATGGAGAAAGCAATGAATGCGGCAAAAGACTGCTAAACCTCTGCTCAAATAATAGACTAACGATAACCAACACTCTTTAAACAACCAAAATCCCAAAAAAATGGATATCACCAGACAGACAAACCAAAAATATGATAGACTATATTATTGTAAACCAAAGATGGAAATCAAGTATCCTAAATTGCAGATCCTTTGCTGCAGACTGTGGATCAGACCATAAGCTAGTACTAGCTTATGGTCTTATAGAATAAAGTTAAAATCTGAAAGCACTTTTAGAGTCAAAAGGAGAATGAATGTAAATAAACTACAAGACAATAATGTTCTAAGAAAATATCAACTAGAACTAAATAAAAACCTGAAGGAACTACCAAAACAGAATATAAGCATCGAGGAACATTGGTGCAAATTACAGGAAATAATATTAAAATCGGCAGAAAATGCAATAGGTTAGACAAAAAAAAAGAGAAAGTAAAAAGGTAATTACTCACAACATCAAGAACATCTTTATCTTCAGTTTTCATGATGCCACCTTTATTATCTCCATTACCTTTTACAGTACTTTCTTCCATTGCCCCCCCACCCCCCAGTAGCATACAAAATATTTTGCCATGATATTAATTTTCTATATTCTTACCAAAGTCTTCTTATGACTTTTGATGAGCTGATGAAAATCTAAGAATGCACTGTAAAGTGCTTTCTTAGATTTTCTCTGCACTCTCTCAAGGCACATGCCAATTTATTTACTAAGAACTTTCAATATGCTTTATTCTTATTTAGGACTGCCTCTTTAACTCAAAAGTCCACCATAGAGTTTGATTTTTCTATCCATGCATACAACTTACCACATGTTTCCCATACTCAATCGTCTTCTTTGGAGTCTGGCAATCAGTGCCAGATTAAACCCTGTGGAAGCCCCTAGGCAGTCGAAATCCCCCCTCCTTGCAAATTATCTCCTAATACATTTTTTATTTTACCAACCAGCAATTCTAATAAACCAATTTAAACTAAACCAGTTTTATTACAAAAAACAAACATTAACAATTATTAATGTTATTAAACAACATTACACAATATTATTAAACAAAAGTAAGGAATTTGAGTGGGATAACATAGAACTAAGTAGCGTGCACATCAGCTGCTAGATGGAGATGACCATCATCGCTACTGTACATTACAAGTACGTAGGCCGCAAAGAAATTTTTTACTAACTGACAGAAAATGAGCTTTTAAGAGACAAATTGTAATGTGAACCTGATGTCCATGGTTTATGTACTTTAAGTTGTTAATAGGTACATTACGTTATACAGAATTTCTCTATAGAGTCTTTAATGTAAAAGTTTTCGTTTCTTTGAGTTGATTCATTTTTTTCTATCTTTTGGAAACAATTTAAGAAAGCTTGATTGTAATTTTGTTTCAAGACCAAATTAATATTATTTTGATCCATTGTCATGGGGCCCAAAGGCTGGTGCCTACTCTGCCTATTGGTAATCCAACACTGCTGGCAATAAGTCTTGGTATGATTATTATTTTGAAGCTCTTTCACTTTCCTTAAATAATTTTTGTCTACAATTCACCACTGAGAGTAGATCAACCCTGATTCTTTTTAAGATTTTCTTATATACTTTTCTTTTTGATATGATATTCATTTTTATCATGCACATAATTTTTATGTACTAAGTACAGAGAACAGGACAGGGGATGGGTATTGCTGATGATAGCTGAAGAATTACAACCAACAAAATTAGAAGTTAAATAGTTCTTTCTTTTAAGGTTACACAGTGATCAGCACTCATATTTGCAAATTTAGGGACACAAAAACACACGTGTTGAACAGATTATTTTATTAATTACTAATAAAATAAAACTTGACATTTCGACCCCTATATCGAGGTCATCATCGGAAGAATACAACTGTATAAGGAACCAAGCTACATGCTCATGCCCTGTATGCCGGTAAACTAAATCTATGTAGTTAATAAATCCTTTTTTCTAGCCTGACCTCTAGTCAGGCTAGAAAAAAGTATAAAATAATAATAATAATAATAATAAAAATAAAATACAAAAAAATAATAATAAAATAAAATAATATTAATTAAAAAAAATTATATATATATATATATATATATATAATAAATAAATAAATACAACTACAATAAACTGCTAAAGTCCTTATGTATTAATATTCTTCTGGATAGTTCTGATTGTTATAAAATTATTTCTTTCAGTTGCTGTTGAATGTTCCAAACACCTCACCAGGTTGTCTTCTTGTAGTGGGATTTTTCTAAGGCTAGTTTAGGTTGTAGATGGGTCCTCCACATTCTTGAAATGGTTAGGCCATAATTTTTGTTGAGATTTGGGTTGTGTTTGAGCATTTCACATGACTCTAAATTTTCTCTCAAACCAGGTTTTGGTACGGTGTAGGGACTTGGTATTTTTCCAGTCAATTCTGTGGTATGTTTGGAGTGCATGGTCAGAAAGGCCGGTTTTACCAAAATGGAGGTATTAATGTGTCGTATGTGTTTGTCTTGTCTGATTGGGATAGTTATCCCCGTTTCCCCTATGTATGGTATGTTACATGTGCATTGTATTTTGTATACCCCTGCTGGGTGTGCTAGGTGTGGAAGAGGATCTTTAGAAGAACTGAGTAGGTGTCTTAACTTATTTGGGGGTTTAAATAGACAGAACACTTCGCAAATACAACATTAAAACCACCTTTAAACCCCCAAATAAGTTAAGACACCTACTCAGTTCTTCTAAAGATCCTCTTCCACACCTAGCACACCCAGGGGTCAGATCGGTTTCAACCTTTTTTGAGGTCTCATCAGTGAGTAGGTATTTTGAATACTGATGAGACCTCAAAAAAAGGTGGAAACCGGTCTGGGTAGTGACCTCTACTCATAATGTAATTACAGTATTACATCCCCTAGAGGCTGTGTTTTTACATTATGAGAAAATATCAAGGATAGTGAGGGAGCTTACTCCACCTTTGATACGAGTTGCCTTGGTGTTGCACTACCAAGTGGTTACTTACACTTAGATTTGCCGATAGTTTTTTCAGTATGAAACTCATAGATCTTAGTCTTAGAGTTTCGCTTACTGGCAGATAAACATTAAAGGATTTGTATCCCCTTCATTATTATTAAGGTTGCCAGAAAAATAGCCTTTTGGCTTTCATTAAATTTGTAGTCCTTTATTTTAGCACATGTTTGTACTTCATGTTGAGTTTCTTTATTAAAATTTTCATTATTTAAAATTTCAAAAAGTGCATCGTAAATTTCTCCTAACTGATATCGTACAGGGTGGATTGCATTAATTTTACTTTCCCATCGTGTTTCTGATGGCTGTTTCAATGTTAAATTTTTTACAAACTTTAAAAGGATTGCCCAACATTTGTAAGAGAATGAAAAGAAATTGTATATTTCTTGAATAATTGCAAAGAAACAAACTGTATCTGCATTCACTTTGGCTGCATTGTTAATGATTAAATTTAGAATATGAGCAGCACATGGCACGTAAAAAGCTCGAGGATTTTTGTTCAAAAGCAAATTTCATCATCATCATCATCAAATTCCTGCCATGTACCCTCAAGGGGTGTACAGGATATGATAGTACTACATGAAAAGAATTACATCATTATTAATTTCCTATCTACAATTTTCCTCCAAATCAGTCTGTTACTTGTCAAGACTCCAACATTATCAGATCTTATATTTCTATCGTCTAAAGCACTTTGTAGCAAAAGCAAATTTTGGAGCCCATATTTTTTCCCTTTCATATTTGCTCCATTGTCATACCCTTGACCTCGCATGTCTTGAATGAGAATGTTCCATTTTTCCAGTTGTTCCTTTATTGTTGCACATAAACCACATCCTGTGGAATCTGATATATTTGCAAAACCTAAAAAGTTTTCCCTGATCTTGACAAGTCCATTATCACAGGAAACAAAGCGAATAATAATGGCCGTTTGTTCTGTTTTACTTGCATCAGGTGTGCAGTCTAAAATTATGGAATAATATTTAGATTTTCGAATCGATAATAAAATTGTATCCCTGATTGCTTTACTTAAAGTTTCCAATATTTCATTTTGACTGTCTTTACTCAAATAGTGTATACTCTATAGTTTCATTGCAGGGCCCTTTCCACATGATTTTCCATAACGGGATCAAACTTCGCAAACAGTTCAACTAATTTTAAAAAATTGCCGTTATTCCTTTCATATAATTTATCAGATGATCCACGAAAAGCTAAATTTTGGCTACCAAGGAATTTTATAATTTCAATCAAGCATTCTAAAACACTCGTCCAATGTTTCTTTTCCATTTCATACATGCTTTGAGTCTGGCAATCAATAGTTTTGTTTTTTAAATTTTTATCAAGTTCCTTCCATTTTAAGAAATTTCTCATGTGAGTTAAACTAGTCTCATGTCTATGCAAAGTTGCACTTACATTTCTCCAATCGTTATAACCTTTTACAAGACTATTCAGTAGGTGTGAAAAGTTTGCAACAAAAGCAAAAAACAGAATTTAAAGTTTCGGAATAAATGAGCCATGTTCTTGGCACGAGCTCCCCGTTTTCCATTTTTCTATAATAATACATGTTGCCAAATTTACGACCATATGTATCTCTGGGATATATTATATTTTTCATTTGAACAGGCCCCATCTCAATTAAAACAACTCTTAATTTTTCATCAATATTTATCCATTCATCTGGATCTTCAAAATTTAGAGAGACTAACAATGTGTTAGTTTTGTGGTCAACTACAACTAAATCTTCTCCTAACTGTTTTTCACTTAAATCATGCATCTTGTTATCATGTTCAATAGTTGCAATAGTACTTTCATGCAAACTGGATGATGTGCACGGTTCTTCAACTCTGATTTCTGATGTATCGAGTTGGTTACAACCTGCATCAGAATATTTTAACAAATTTATTAAGAGCCCCAGTTTGTTTCTTAATATCTGCTTCTTTTGCAGCATGACGCTTACGATTTTGTGCACTGGATAACTTTTTTTTTACAAGAAATTATTACACAACATGACACAGAGATGAAATAATAGTCCGCACTGCACTACTGTCAGTAGCCTACTGAGATGCATACCATATGACTGGTTAACAAGCAACAAATGTTTTGTACAAAAATTTGTTTCTGCACATAAAAACCGTTCACCATTTCACTTTAGATAAGACTGCAGTAAACACAACATACTGCAGGCAAGCATTTAGTCTGCTCTCGCTGCAAAATTTTAAACAGCCAGCTGATCAAAGAGGCGGCAATATACAATTCTTTAAATTTTTATTCGGTGTATCCGGCCTTCTGCAACACTAAAAGCACTTGAAACCCAGGGAACTGAGAAACCATATATTGAAACACTAAAACATATTTACAATAATGCAAACTGCTGTAATTAAATTATATAAAAATAGTGAAAAGTTCCTAATACAAAAAGGCATCTGGCAAGGCGACACCATATCTCCCAAATTATTTACAGTTGCACTAGAGTAAATCTTTAGAAGCCTTGATTGGGAAACAAAAGGAATAAACATAAATGGAGAAAGGCTGCATCATCTGAAATTTGCAGATGATACTTTCCTGATAGCAGATAATCTTGAAGATCTGGAAGAAAGGCTAAATCAGCCAAACAAAGCCTCCAGAGAAATTGGATTGAAAATAAATAGAGAAAAACAAAAATAATGATGAATAAATACATAAACCATAGAATTATCAAAGTTGAAAACCATGAAATAGAACAAGTTACTTCATATGTATATTTGGGCCAATTGTTATCCTTTGAGGAGTGCCAAAGAAAAGAGATTGAACAAAGAATTCACCTTGGATGGATGGCTTATGGGAAAATGAGAGACATGTTCAGAAGTGACATCCCTATGAGTCTAAAAAGGAAAGCTTTCGACCAATGCATACTTCCTGTCCTAACATATGGAGGAGAAACATGGACTTTAACAGAAGCCCTAAACAAAAAGCTGCGAACAATACATCGCATGGAAAGAAGTATGCTAAAAATAACATTAAGAGATAGCAAGACAAATATCTGGATAAGATCTCAAACAGGTGTCATGGATATTGTAAAATACATTAAACAGGCTAAGTGGAGATGGGCTGGCCATATTGCCAGATGCAGTGATGGGAGATGGACTAGAAAAACAACAGAGTGGAGACCAATGGACGGAGCAAGACAAAGAGGAAGACCAAGAAGAAGGTGGAGAGATGAACTGGAACAAATTGCAGGAGCGAGATGGATGGGAGAGGCAGAAAACCGAGTGATCTGGAAAATCATGGGGGAGACCTTCGTCCAGCAGTGGACAGAACCAGAAGGTTGAAGAAGAAGTATCTGGCCTTATTTATTTTAATATTGATCATTCTAAGAATTTTTTGTTTTTATGATAAGAAGTTTGTTTCTTAAAAATGAACTTATGAACCGTGCCCGGGTGACGGCGCCCTCTTCGTAGCGGCACCCGCATGTGCACTGCATGATCTGCATGTCCACTTCTGCAGATCTGCTTTTTGTATTGGTTAGAAAACACTACTACATGCACATTTCGATGTTCTAAATGCAGATGACTTGGTGCATTGTCAGCAATTAATAAAACTTTAAAATCGAGAGCTTTTCGATTCATATAAGTTTCCACTTCTGGTACAAAGCAATTATTGAACAATTCAGTAAATACAGCAGTTGTTACCCAGGTCCCTTTGTATTAGCCATCAAATGTACTGGCAGCTGTTTTAGATCTTTGCCTGTTAGAGCAGTTGGTCTTCGAGATCGATTTACTAGGAGGGTTTCAACATTCAATCCCGTGATGCATTGCTGCAAAGTACATTACTCGATCTTTGCTTGCTTTAAACCGACTTGCTTTTTTCTCAGACTTTGCGATGTAAGTTCGATTAGGCATTTCTTCCGAACAATCCTGTTTTGTCAGCATTAAAACACTTGATCAGGACAATATCCACCATCTTCAATAATTTTGGCTAACTTCTCATGAAAATTTTTGGCTGCTTCTTCATCTGCTGCTGCAACCTCGCCTGTAATCTTCCCATTATGAAGTACATTCCTTTTTAAAAATCTGATTTGCCATCCTTTGCTATCCAAAAATTCTTTATCAGCAGAAGTAGATGGCTCCAATTGCTTCATCTGTTCATAAAACCGAAGAGCTTTTTGTTTAATTAAATAACCACTTATAGGAATTCTTTGAGTTAATTCTTCAATCCAAATTACGAGCACTTGTTCCATTTTTTCTAATAAAGCATCTCTCGAGTACGATGATAATTTGGCACTTAGTTTTGTGCCAGAAATGACAGATTTTCTTATTGCGACTTCATTCTTTTTAATTGCTCTTATAGTAGATTCGCCTAAATTAAAATGTTTATCAATCGCTGTAGATCCCTCTCCTTTTGCTAAGCGATCTAAAATTGCAATTTTCATTTCCATTCATTTCATTTCTTTTCTTTGGTGCTTTTTTTTCTCCATTGGGCCAAATTAAATATTTAAAATAAAAATTAGTAAAATGTAGACTTAAGATAATGAAAAGACAAATACTTACTCACATGCAAAATTAAACTTCACAGACACTCACTGCTTACATGTTACTCCAGAATGTGATGCAACATGGAACAATATGTACAACAGGGAAACTCGGAATTTGCATGAATTATGCACAGCATAACTTCAAAACTGCATAAAAAAAGAATCGAGTGTACTTGCATAAATCTTACCAGGAACAGTCAAGTAGGAAGATACCGCTATAATTCTTGCATTCAGTTTTATTTTCCTTCCTGTATATGAGTACTATGACATCTCTACTCCAATCATCTGGAATTCCCTCCCTCTAACCAGGCCTTCTGACTATGTAGTACAACCACTACAAGACTTTTATACCTCCATACTTGAGCATTTCTGGTTGAATATCATCTACCCTGCTGCCTTTACACATTAAAAGATTTTAATGTTTTATTGCATGCCTGTTGAGTGTTTTTTACCACTGTGCTGTCACTGCTTGTTTCATTTAGCAATTTTTCAAAGTAATTACTCCATGCATCATGGATATTAGAGCCTCCGTAGCTCAGTTGGTATAGACTAAGCCCTTTGGTCGAAAAGACCTGGGATCAATTCCCATCCATGACGTGAAGAACTGTTATCTCGTCTCTTTCTACTCAAGATGAGTTAGCCAGTCTCATATGGAGGTAAAAGGTTTTTTTCATCTGGAAACTCTGGTGTTTCGTCCCTCAGAACAGGCAAAACTGGCTCAAGAACACACACACACACACACACACACACACACACACACATGGATCTACAGTCAAAAATACATATTCAAATCCCTTATTGGAAGGCTCAGCCGATCCTAAGGGACAGATGAGGAAAACTGGGGGGGGATCCCACACAACGACATCGAGGATATTTTTTTCCTCTAGTTTTCATGTTACCTTTATCATTTTAAAACACTTTTTCCTCCACTGCTGAGTTTTTTCAGCAGCCTCCAGAATATTTTGCCACCTTGTTCTTGCCAGTCTTCTCACAACTTTTGTTTAGCTAGTTTTACACAGTGTTTAGCTTTCTTACATTTCTCTCTGTATTCTCTAAGAGCACAAGCTGACTTATTTCCAGGAACTTTTGATACGCTTTTTTCTTTTCCATCTTTTCCATCACTGCCTCTTTAGCTTCCAGTGTCCACCATGAAGTTCTGTTTTTTCTATCCTTGCAGACCACCTCACTACATGCCTCTCTGGCTGAAATCAATCAATGTTTACTTCAGGGGGTTCCACTGAATCTCTGGGGTTTGGTTCCTGTTCTCAAACTCTTTCATTTTTTCTTGAATAATGTTTGCGTATTTTAATCTACAGTTCATATCTCAGAGCTGCTCAACTTTTATCTGCTTTAAAACTTTCTTACATGTTCTTCTTTTGAATATGAAATTCAATTTTATCCTGCTGAAGACTAAAGTTTGATCATTTCCAATTTCAAATCCTCCTTGCATCTTCTCTCCATGTGAATTTATACACATTTTTATGTTGGAACACTGTGTTAGTAATAACTAGTCCATGTCCTGAGCAGAAATCCAACATGTATTTGCCATTATTATTAACACTGCTCTTTTTTCCAAATGTTCCCAAAATATTTCTGTATGTCTAACAATCATTTTTTACTCTGCTATATAGATCCCCAACAAGGACCTTATTGGTTCTTGTTGGGGATCTAAGGCACGAATAAGTCTCATTGTCCAGTTCCCCATTCTGATATTTGCCCACATCACTCTACTTAATATTGTCTGCCATTCAAGAAGATTAGCTTTGTATTTAGTGTTGAATACTATAGCTACTTCTTTCCTCGATTGTTATTGCCTGAATATAACATTTTGTATTTATCATTAAAAGAAACACACGTATAAACCACAGTGAAAATTATTTAATTGTAAATATTTCATCCCAAGTATCTTAGGACATCATCAGTACAGTATTTAAACAAAAATTAGGAACAACATACAGTTAGGGCGCATGATTACAATAGAATCTCATGAAAACGTGCATAACGTGCTAAAGTAGTATAAATAATAATAATAAAAAAAAAAACGTTAATTATTTAACACAGTTTTGTATGATAATTTCCCATACTTTAGGAATAGTAAGAACGTCGTTGTGGTTTAGGTTTGGTCTGTGTAGTAGGGCTTCAGAACTTTCTTTGTATAAACGTTCATGTTTAAATAAAGATCTATGTAAAAGTTTAGCCTTTTCCCAATGGATCCTATGGTTTGGATTTTCAATTCCGTGTTGAGAGAGGCCAGATTTCTGCGGTTTAAGAAGACGAATGTGGTCTTGATGTTCCGAGATGCGTTTCTGAACAGACCTACTTGTCTGTCCAAAGTAAGATAATTTGCATGAGCATGGAATCTCATAAACACCAGGTAACATCAAGGGTGAGAGTTTGTCCTTAGGAGAAGGTTACAAGTTGTAAATTTGGTTGATAGGTTTGTAAGTAGTGGCAAAATTGTATTTCTTCATAATTTTAGAAAGACGTTCTGAGATGCCTTTAACGTAAAGTATGGGAATCCTATGTACTTCTTCCTGTCTGGTTTGATGTATGCAGAAGTGACTGATGATTTTTTGAGTTGTTTTGGGATTATATCCATTTAGGATGGCTGTATTTTTGATAACTTCTAATTCCTGGTTTAAAGATTCTTCAGAGGAGCAGAATTTGTGTGCTCTGGAAACTAGTGATTTAATAATGCCAGATTTCTAAGATGGATGATGAGCAGAAGAATATGGGGAATGTAGCGACCTGAGAATGTAGGCTTGCGAAAGATGGAAGTGGCAATGGAACCGTCTTCTTTTCTTTTGATGTGTAAATCCAAAAAAGAGATACCCTGTGGAGATTCTTTTTCTAACGTAAAGTTGATGCAATGATGAAGAAGGTTAATTTTATCTAGAAATAGTTGTAATTCAGGTTCGGGATGATTCCATACTGCAAATACGTCATCGACATATCTTAGCCAAATTTTTGGTTTGGGTTCAAAAGTGAATATTTTTTCCTCAAGGTGTTCTAGAAACAAATTTGCTAGGTTTGGTGATAAAGGAGATCCCATTGCTGTTCCTTCCTCTTGCTTGTAAATTTGACCTTTCCAGGTGAAGTAACCTGATGCAATAACAAACTTGAACAATTCAACTATATCAGACGGAAATTTTTGAGTAAGTAATTCTATTGTTTCTTTATGGGGAATGTTAGTGAAGAGGGAGACAATGTCGAAGCTGATTAACAAGTCAGTATGGAATCATCCCGAACCTGAATTACAACTGTTTCTAGATAAAATTAACCTTCTTCATCATCGCATCAACTTTACGTTAGAAAAAGAATCTCCACAGGGTATCTCTTTTTTGGATTTACACAGCAAAAGAAAAGAAGACGGTTCCATCGCCACTTCTGTCTTTCGCAAGCCTACATTCTCAGGTCGCTACATTCACAATTCTTCTGCTCATCATCCATCTCAGAAATCTGGCATTATTAAATCACTAGTTTCCAGAGCACACAAATTCTGCTCCTCTGAAGAATCTTTAAACCAGGAATTAGAAGTTATCAAAAATACAGCCATCCGAAATGGATATAATCCCAAAACAACTCAAAAAATCATCAGTCACTTCTGCATACATCAAACCAGACAGGAAGAAGTACATAGGATTCCCATACCTTACGTTAAAGGCATCTCAGAACGTCTTTCTAAAATTATGAAGAAATGCAATTTTGCCACTACTTACAAACCTATCAACCAAATTTACAACTTGTTACCTTCTCCTAAGGACAAACTCTCACCCTTGATGTTACCTGGTGTTTATGAGATTCCATGCTCATGCAAATTATCTTACTTTGGACAGACAGGTAGGTCTGTTCAGAAACACATCTCGGAACATCAAGACCACATTCATCTTCTTAAACCGCAGAAATCTGGCCTCTCTCAACACGGAATTGAAAATCCAAACCATAGGATCCATTGGGAAAAGGCTAAACTTTTACATAGATCTTTATTTAAACATGAACGTTTATACAAAGAAAGTTCTGAAGCCCTACTACACAGACCAAACCTAAACCGCAACGATGTTCTTACTATTCCTAAAGTATGGGAAATTATCATACAAAACTGTGTTAAATAATTAACGTGTTTTTTTTTGTACTACTTTAGCACGTTATGCACGTTTTCATGAGATTCTATTGTAATCATGCACCCTAACTGTATGTTATTCCTAATTTTTGTTTAAATACTGTACTGATGATGTCCTAAGATACTTAGGATGAAATATTTACAAATAAATAATTTTCACTGTGGTTTATACGTGTGTTTCTTTTAATAATGATCGCCCCACAGGTTTTGTTATTTAAAAAAAAAAATTTTGTATTTATTGCTCAAAAAGATCTCACCAGTTTGTCACCCTTATTATATTGATCTGGAACTTGTCCAATTCCTCAACCAGCATCATTTCTTTGCCATTCAGACTTCTTATGTTAGTACCGATCTTGAACTCTGGTGATGTTGAGTTGGGGTGTATCTGCTCATTTTGCCATTTGCCCTGGTTCCCTGTGAAAACAATGGAACCAGGGCAACATGAAATTCTGTTATGTTGTAGATCATTTTATTTGTTGTATAAGCCAATAAGAATACAATTTGATCTCAATTCCAAATTGCTAGCCTATCCTCATTTATTCAATATCCAGGTAGATACCTAACAGGGTGACCACAAGAAGCTGAGGACTGGATATTAGGTCAGAAGCCTGGTCTGTTCTCTGCATTCCTTTAAAGGCTAATGTGGAGGTCTCCTCTCAGTTATACAGCTTTTACCCTTAAGCACCCCTTAAATACTTTGTAACTAAGCAGAAAAAATGTTTACAACTATCTCTGATTCAGAGTATTTTAATAATATGGCGACAATTTTACTACATGAATATGGACAATATATGACTTCTGCATTGATTTAACCTGAGAGTAAGATTTTAAAATTTGGAAGCAAAGATGGGATGTAGAATTTACTCTTGGTGGGGATATTTTGTTTGAGGTGGTGGAAATAAGAGATCTTGGGATGATGGTGGAAATAAGAGATCTTGGGATGATGGTGGATAAGGATCTGAAATTTAGAGGATATATTGCCAAAATTGTGAGACGTCAACACAATGAATTCTGGGAATGATGTGGAGGGGATTTGACTTGTAAAAGTAAGGTGATTCTGGTTCCATTGTATAATATTCTAATTAGGCCACATATAGACTACTCTGTACAGATTTGGTCACATGGTTTTCAATAGGACAAAGCATGGTGTTAAAGAGGGTCCAGAGGCAATTCACCAAAATAGTTTCTGATCTCTAAAATGTTGAATATGAACAAAGGTTGAAATAATGCAATTTGCAGAGTCTAGTGGATAGGAGGAAGAGGGGCAATATGATAGAGACGTACAAGTTAGTAAGGGGCTGTTACAGGATTAATGATGAAGAGGTTTTTCATAAAATGGTGGGAAATTGGAGAAAACAAGAGGTCATCCTTGGAAGCTATATAAGGAGGGTGTGAGCGGGGGAGAGGGGAGAAGCAAGTTTTTTTGCATCAATAGTTCTGAATGACTGGAATGCATTGCATGGTGTCTGCAGAGAATTTAAATGTGTTTAAGGTGCAGAATGATGAGCTCTATGTATGATAAAAGCGACCTCCTAGATGAGTCCATCATGTCTTGAGATAATAATAATAATAATGTCTGCTCCAACTGACGAGACCTCATTAAAGGTTGAAAGTGGTCTGGATAATGACCCTTTCCCACAATGCAGAGCACTATATTTATGTGAAAGGATGTGTTCAAAATTATGGCATAGACAAATGATGTGAAGTCAACAGTGTCTACATACAAGGAATCTAATCAAAGACATATTTGGTGACATCTTTCCAAATAAATCAGGTACACTACCAGCTCTTAATAATTCTCGTAGAAGCTACTTTTGACAAGACTGGTGTGAAATTCACTAACATGAAAACAAAATCTGTGAAAATTGGCTTCAGAACAAAAGATAAATGCACTCTCAGCAACAAATCTACACAACAGGTAAGATTTCTGCTATTTATGTGCAAGAACATGAAAGGCTGACATGTGGGATGTTATTTGAACCTATTTACACAGAAGAAAGTAACCAGTCAAAATATCAAGCAAACAATATAAAAGATACTGTAACAAGTTACAGCTTATGAAATGGAGGATTGACCCAGAAATAAAATACGTTAAAAAATTAGGGGAATAAACATCATTGACAAAACTATGCTAACTATGATATCAGAAAACAAATGGATACAATATTGAAGAATGTACATAGATATAATTCAAAATAGAAACTTTACCCAAATAGAATGGGAGATACAAGCAAAACAAGTGCTTGAAGTAAAAATGATACGAAAAACACTAAGGTTGAGTGATGCATTAGAATGAAAATGCAAAAGAGTTAAATATAGTTTCTGGGAAAATTCGACGTCGGATTTCGGACGTCGTCTGACCGTCATTGGATGACGGTCAGACGACGTCCAAAACGGTCCACAACCCGTTAACCCCTATCCCAGTTTCCACATAAGGATACCCTTCCCCTTCATTTTCCCCCCAACAAAAAATGCAGCCCTAAACAAAATAATATATATATATATATATATATATATGTTATTCATTCATTATCTATATGGATCACATTATGAAGGAATGTGGTATTAAACCTGATATCAAAATTGGAGATGTTAATGTCAGCTCTTTGCTTTATGCGGATGATGTTATACTTCTAAATAAATCCGCTACAAGTCTGCAAGATTCTCTGACTAAATTGAATAGCTGTTGTAATAGATATGGTATGAAGGTCAGCAATAAAAAGACAAAGACAATGAAAATAGGCAGAATCATTGAAAATGTCAACTGTGTTGTGAATGGAGAACCTGTGGAACAAGTAAAACATTTCAGCTACTTAGGCACAATTTTTACTGAAGATGGTAAACTAAATATAGAAATAGACAACAGAATCAGCAAAGCTGGTATCGTGGGAAGTCAATTGAATAAATTCATATGGAATAAGAAAGAAATTAGTCGGAACACTAAATTAGCTGTATACAAGACTGTGTTCAAACCAATTTTAACTTATGGATCTGAGAGCTGGGTCAGAAGTAAAACACTTGACCAAAGACTAGAGACCGCAGATATGAGAGTCCTGAGAAAGATTAGAGGCGTGAACAGATGGCATCAATGGCAATATCATATTAAAAATGAGGATATTAGGAAAGAACTTGGCATTGTCAGCATCCAGGAATGCGTTAGCAGAGCTAATCTCAGATGGTATGGTCACTTAAATAGAATGGGAGAGGAAAGATTAGCAAAACAAGTGTTCTCTGCCAGGTTGGCAGGAAAACGACCCAGAGGAAGACCAAGATATAGGTGGATTGATACGGTACAAAGTGCCTTAGACGATAGAAATATAAGATCTGATAATGTTGGAGTCTTGACAAGTAACAGACTGATTTGGAGGAAAATTGTAGATAGGAAGTTAGTAATGATGTAATTTTTTCATGTAGTACTGTCATATCCTGTACACCCCTTGAGGGTACATGGCAGGAATTTGATGATGATGATGATGATGATGATATATATATATATATTATTAATAGTAACCGAGGTTTCCAAACTTATTTCCTGCGTCAAAACACATCCCCATGTCCCCCCCCCCCCCGTTTATAAACAACCTTCAGCAAGATCTTGGAATTGGAAGGCATCATAGAACCAAAAACAAGGTATGTACAAAATTTTTCCACCTCTTTTATTCTACCATAATTGCCTTCTATACTCATCCATAATGCCCTAAATATATATATATATATATATATATATATATATATATATATATATACCCCTTTTTTTTTGAGTAATGTTAGCCAATGTATTAAAATAAAGGACACTCCTAAACAAAAACAGGCTATAATAGCCGTAATTATATTAACAAAAGAGTTCATAAAAGACAATCAACAAATTGAGAAAAAAGTTGCTAATAGGAAACTAGCCAAGAAACAGAAACTGTGTTAGACAAACTGGTCACTAAATGCAGATATAAGCAAACATAACTTATGCAGCACATATGCAAAATACTTGGTGACATGCATTGCCATGCGTTCTAGGCAACTATTTAAGAATGCTGCTGTTACTCGTCAGTATTGTCAATATATATATAACATTACGTCAGTATTGTCAATAGCACTGATCACAATGGGAAAAACAAAGGATCTTTTGAAGTTCGATAAAGGTCTTATTGTAGGTGCTCTCTGTAACTGAAATCGCAATTCTGAACATAGCAGAGCTGACTGGTTTCTAAAAAAAATTTAAGATATCCTGGGTGTTTAATCAATAGAAAAATAACCTGCAGTCCTTGTCTAAGATGTGTAACTTTGGTCCTAAGATAGTCTCAGGAATGAAATCGACACTGTCTGAAATGGCTTGTATGGACAAACAAAACTTCCTGTGCACAGCAATTGACCAAAGCATTTAATGAAGGCTGTTCCTGATCCATCTCACTTAACTATGCATAGGAACTGAAAAGGATCAGTATTGGCAGTCATATGCCTATACGGAAACCAATGATTGCTGCAAAGACCGGAAAGTTCATCTACAGTGGTGTCAGGAACACTGTGACTGGACACTGGAAAATAGAAAAAAAAGTGAAGTGGTGTGACAAGTCATGGAACACCTTGTTCTGCACTGGCAGTATGCAGAGAGTTTGGCAGGAGCCCAATGAGGCAATGAAGTGCTTCATTGGAGAAATGACGTGAGCTTGGCTTGTAAACATAACTCAAGGTTCTGGAGGTGGTGTCATGGTGTGGGGCATGTTTTGTTGATAGAGAACATGCCCCCTGATATTGCTAGGTCAGGTGTCCTACAAGGAATATCTGAACATTACTGCCAAGTCCATCCTGAAATGCTGACTTTTTATCCAGGAGGTGATGCTTGTTTCATGAATGACAATGAAACAAGAACTGTCCAATGCACAAGAACTGTTCAGTAGTGATTCAGTGAGCATGACAATTTCCATCTTTTCTGGCCACCACAAAGTTTGGATCTGAACCCCATTGAAAATGTATGGGATATGAAAATGGATCGAGGGAAAAGTCCTCTTCTGTCAAATCTGAACCAGTTAAAGGACTGTCTGGTGAATGCCCGGTATGTTGTTGATGTAGATGCAATCCAACATCTTGTGGAATCTATGCAAAACTGAATATGTGTGCTGTAATTTGGGTAAAGAGGGCCCAACACAGTATTAAATAAAAAGTTTCTAATTCAGTGGCCAGTATATGTATAAACTATCACAATATCTGATATACTTTAAGAAATCTTTTTTTACCTTTTTTTAATGTTTTGGGTTCCATTATTTTAGCCAACTAACATCTTGCATTTCTTTTATACATTCTTTTATACAGGCTTCAGTTTCGTAATATTCTCCTTTGTGAAAACATTTAAAATAACATACTGAAAGATAAAAATACTCTTCCCAACAGAATATTTTCTTCAAATATTTGAGAACTACTTTAAACCATGATAGACTAATCCCTGAAGATATCAGACAGGCTTATAAAAATTCAGAATACTCATGGCCGCTGCTAATGAAGATTCAAATATTTGTTTTGGAACTAACTTGAAAGACCTCAGCCAGCAAATGCAACAAGGTATTTTAATCAAAAAGAATTTAAAAATAAAAGATAATAAGTACACTGTTTTTACAGTGCAAATGATTTACCCTTCCTGAATTATCTTTATTATTGCAAGATATCTCCAAGGGCTGATCGTGGGAGAGTCCTCCACTCCACTACTTATCCTCCAACACAGGACATTAATATCTACCATCTATGAAGGGGTTGAAAGTTCTGATAAACACCTAGAACCAAAATGATATTAAAGCAACTGATATAACCACAAGAAAGGACATACGAGGATATAAGAGTATAAGGACATAAGTTACTTTCATAACTCTGCTATTGTATGTTCTTTCTTGTGGTTATATCAGTTGCTTTTATATCCTTTTTGGCCTATGTGTTTATCAGACTTTTCTAGCCCCCCCATACAATTAAGAAATATTTTTTCTTTTCTGTACAAAGTATAATAACAAACAACATAATTTAATATAAACTTTAAATGGCCAGTATGTGTACACAAAAAGCTTCTTTGGAACTGTTCATTGTTGTTTTGTAACTGTAGACAAGAAGTTAATTACAACTAAGATTATGAGATCAGTGTATGTTAATTGCATGTTTTGCAAGATGAAAAACTCAATCTTTTGGTTTAAAAAAAAAGCACTGTCACCTGAGTATGAGAAGTTATCGAAATGGATTAATTCCAAAACGGATTAATTCCAGTAATGAGCGCCAGTTTTATTGAGATGTGCTCTTACCACTAAAAAGGTCAGAAATTGCATGATATATTATATGCAAATTTTTTAATTTCCAGGGGAATGCAGAACCGCCACGTTTTGTCGATTTTAACCAAAGGTTATGCAAAAATCGAAGAAAATAACATTCATTTTTCTGAAAAATTCAAAATTCAAATAAAAAAAATATTGATTTTACACGTACTTAGCTTCTTTCAAGGAATTGAAAAACCGCTTTTCATTCAATTTACTTCGTCCCCTCTCACCATATCTAACTTGAATACTGTACAGCGGTAACTCAAAAATCGAGAGTAATTATCATTTTATACACATTTGTATGAGACGGCAACGCTTAACAGTTTGAACATTATGTTCGAATGTGTCTAAACAGACTTTATTAAATTAGATTGAGATTCAACATTAATAGCGAGCATCAGTATTCCACTTTGGTAAATAGAGACAATCGGTATTAATTTCATCGTAAATGTAAAACACAAAATGCTAAGCAATTTTGTTACTCACGCACATACTATATATAACAAACGGAGTTTAAAATTTACAAAATGTTCATATGAATTAAATAACCGAGTAGCACAGCTAAAGAAAACAATCATACATTAAACTACCAAACATTTAAATTTACCTTATATTAATGAAAACTTTGGCTCAGCTCCACATCCTCATGAGTAATCTAAACAAGCGCCTGCAACTGTCAAAGAAAAACTAACTTCAGATGCTCAACTACTATCCTCCTCATCTTTTATTAACAGTTGACAACATCAATGGTGAAGATGTGCAATAATTAAGAAATTATCACTTCTATTTATATGCTGTGATTTCATTCTATACAAACATGAACGTACGTACACTAATCTGATAGATTTTGCTTACAATAAAAGCCGAAGATACATCAGGGTTAGAGTACGTCACGCTTCACAAACCAACATCACGTTAAACCTACCTGACATTAAAACAAAGGTACTACTGTCACCCTCTAGACGGCTTTGATGTTGAGCCGAGCGTACCTCAAGATGGCTGCTATAATTATATGTGTAGTTGAAATGTTTATTGAATGGCGGCAGCCGTACAGCTCAGACTACGGCGCGGTGGCGACAAATACATGAAGTCTAAGCAGATTGTAATCCTTCCGCTATAGATCCTCATTTCCTTTCTGAAGCTTTTATTTTCAAGTATATATCCTGGCTGTCCGAATTCGCTAATGGCAATATTAAAATAAAACATTCTTACACCCGCCCGGTTACTACAAAAATGGTATATGGTAAGGTTCGCATTTTTCTGATCTTATGAATGTGCTTGATATTAGCGCCATTCATTATTACAGATGCTGTCGGTCTGGATGGGTATTTCATAATTCTAATAGTTATTTCATCCATCTCTAAAAGCAAAATAAAAGTAAAGTTGGTATTTATCTAAAATTTATCCAAAAATACTTATTTAGGTGTATTACATTTATTAAAAATAAAATAAAATATCATAGGCGCATTATTAAAGATCTATTCTCTGATATACAAAATATGCCAATAATTCTCATAAGCTACCAAAAATATATTAAATGAATCTACTTTAATTTGTTATTTTAAATTAAGGAGGAAGAACTGATTAGTTTTCATAGTCTGGGCCAGCAGCGATAAGAGATCTGAGTTAAAGTATCATGCTTGTTCGATGTTTTTCCTGTAGCGTCAGCAACGTGCCCGTTCGGCACAGCAGGTAACACACTTGTTTTCGTTAACGCAATTTTTTTTCTCGCCCTCTCCTGTTCCCTGTCCTACGCCCGGTAGCGATCAGAAGGGAAAAGGCAGGTCTTGCCCCACATTAAAGCTTACGCGTTGACATGGATTTGCCTTTTGACAATCTAAGTTTTAAAGAACTTTTGGCACTTTTCAGGCATTTAGGCAACACTAAACACAAAATGGCCCGATAAAGTCGGAAAACACCAGGTCATTGAAGTGGAGACAGATGATCCCCAGCCCTCTGAACTTCCTCCCTCTTTACATAACAATGCCAGCGAGCCAGCAACAACAACAACAACTGAAGACATCTCTATTTCAAATTCCAGTGGCTTTCAGGAGGTCAGAAGGAAGAAGAGAAAGAAAACGTCCCCTGCAGCAGATCCTGAAATAATACCTCAGACCTTGGAAACTACAGCTCCAATGGACACATCAGCACTATATAATGAAAGAACAGAGACAGGTACATTGACAGATCCCAAAGAGAGGATTTCGCCAATAATCTTGAGATCTAAAGAAAAATGGTCGTCACTTGCAGAGATGATGAAGAACACTAACATCAAGTTCTCATCAGCTAAAAACACCGACGATGGAGTCCGCATACAGGCCGAAGGAGCAACGGACTACCGCCAGCTCACCAGACTTATGGATGAACAGAAAGTCTCATATCACACTTACCCACTTAAAAGTGAAAAAAACCTTAAGGTAGTCATCAGAGGTCTGGCAGAAACCATAACAGCTGATGAAATAGCTACTGACCTCAGATCACAAGGCCTTGAACCAATTAAGATCTCGCGCATGTACCGCGCAGACAAGCGCCCCATGCCTCTGGTCTTAGTGGAGATCAGTAAAGACTACAGAGAAATTTACGACCTTAAGATAGTCTGCAACCCAGTCATCAAGACCGAACCACTCAGAAGAAAGGCATCCGCCGGTCAATGCCATCGCTTCCAAAAATTTGGGCATGCACAAAAGTTATGTAAAGCAGATTACAAGTGTGTGAAGTGTGGTGACAGCCATCCCTCGCACACTTGCACAAAATCACGGTTTACACCTGCTAAATTTGCGAATTGTGGCCGCACACATCCAGCCAATTATAAAGGCTGCGCTATTCACCCATCTATCCTACGTAAGACAAGAGAGGCGTTAGCCCCGCCCACTCAGATTCAAGCTATGAAACCTTCGCCGGAAATCACAGTACGGAGTGTTTACAGCCGATAAAACATACGCTTCTACGGTCTCTCCGCGAATTTTACTCGGAGTCGCGACAGCTTACAGTCAAAACTCTGCACTGATTCTTGCTGCCTCACTAGGGGAGATGCTAACTGCCTTTAGCAAAATGAACCCCAGCCAAGCCGATACTAAGAAATTCTTCAGGAATACCCAAGTCATATTCTCCATGATCAACAATTGGCATGCTTTCCTGCATCTCGATGCTGATATCCCAGATATTTCCACATTGCTCCGTAACACTACCACTACTTATTCACCTAAACAGCTTTTCATCCCAAGCAACTCATTCAGGAGTTCTCTAAGCGCCCAAAAGCTGCTTTGCCTTTCGGCTCAGGCGCTTCCGCACTGCCCTAAATAGGGTGAGCCAGGTGCTCATTAATCTTTAATACAGATCTATTTCCTAGCAATGAAGGGATCAGAATCCATGGAATTGAAGTCCATCAAGCCACAGAAGTTATCAGTAGGAGGAAGAACCGAATGAATGAGTGTTTCAATGAATTTTAAGGATTGCTAACGTGTTAATAAAATATGTGAAACTCTGGTTTTGTAGTGTATCTGCTAGATTAACTAGCAGAGACGCAATTATAGTTTTTTTTAATTATATACAAGAACAGCAAGTTAACAACACAGGTAAGTGGACTGTAATTGGGCGATTCGATAGGCCTTACCGCCATTGGAATCGCCATTGTTGATTAATTACTAAAAGCAACTAAATCGTAGGCTCACTGCCCTACTTTGTTGAAGAGTCTTTTTGTAGCTCTTATATAACTCCAGGAGACCCCCAATTGGTATGTTTGGAACAGATTAAGACTATAAACAAGGAAGAGTCATTAGAAGTTTTAAAACTTATCATGGCAAAGTTTGAGACTGACTGGTCGGGTTATTTAAACCTGTACCCCCAAACAAATGATCCAGAAGTAGAGGATGAAGAATCCCAAGGAGAATTCATTCGTAACCATCTAAAAATCCCCATCATAACAACTCACAAGAAGAGCACTCAAACAAACGGAGAACAACAGACGATCTTATGGAGGATCCCCCCCCCCCAGTTATTCTATGAGACACGGAGAAATGGATTTCTGTCATATCAACCCTCAGGGAGAAAAACTTCACATACTCCTTGGCAAAAAACTCAGATTAGGGAGTTAAAATCCAGGCAGACACCGTCACTAACTACAGGCAGATGACAAGGCTATTGTACAACAAAAATCTTCCTTACCATACTTTACCAAGCAAAAAGACCCTAAAGGTGTTGGTAACACCTTTAGGGTCCTTTTGTGATACCACCATCTGTGACACCACATGTTGGTAATATGTCGTGTCACAGAAGGAATCACCACAGAAGAAATCTCAGTTGATCTAAGCAACCAGAGCCTGACCCCAATCAAGGTAAGCAAAATGCTCAGGTCTGATAAAAGGCCAATGCCAATAGTACTTGTGGAGATTGATAACACCCAGAAGAAAATATATGAACTAACTGCTGTCTGCAGCCTCAGAATTACTACAGAATCTCTAAGAAAGAGAGCATCAGCAGGACAGTGCCACAGATATCAGCGGTTTGCACGCACCTAAAAGCTATGCCAGGCCAACTTCAGGTGCATAAAATGTGGTGAAGGCCATAAGATCGTCATATGCACCAAGTCAAGATCTACGCCTGCAAAGTGCGGAGGTCCTCACCCTGCCAACTATAAAGGATGCATTGCACACACAAAGGACTGTGGGTCTCCCAAAACCGCTCATCCATTACCCAGCAGTGACACCCTGGGCAAGTGTGCAGATCGCCATCCAGTTCAAATAGCCTCCACCTTTACAGCTCAGAAAGGAAATCAACCTGAAACCAGGACCAAAACACATGCTGAGGCTGCACGATCCAAGAATACTTACTCCAACGAATTTACAAGCTCCAACCTTACATTAGTTCTAACTGCTTCACTAGCTACCATGCTTCAGGAATTCAGCAAAACTAATCCTACACCATCCTCCAGGAAGAAATTCCTTCAAGGTACCTATTCCATTCTGACAGCCCTCACTCATGAACAATAGGAAATATGAACCTAACTCCCTTACCATAACTGCATGGAATGCAAATGGATTGAACAACAAAATCCTTGAACTACAACAGTTCACTCACAGATATACTCCTGATATAATTCTAGTAAATGAAACGTAGCTCAGGCCAGCTAATAATCCTAAATTAGGGAACTACGCAATGTACAAAACAGACAGACTCACTGCCAGTGGAGGAAGCACAGCCATATTCGATTAAAATTACATAAGCCATGCTGTACTGACCAATCCACAAACCAAGAGATAACGGGCATTGAAGTTCATATAAACAATGCTGGCAGTATCAAAATCTATACAGTATACAACCCACCCAGCATTCCATTACTGGTATCTTACTTGGACTCCATTCTCTCCACAGACTCTATCATCATGGCTGGAGATTTCAATATCAAGCATACAGCTTGGTATAACTCCACAATCAATGACAAAGGCCGCACCCTAAACCATTACTCAACGCAAAATTCTATTGTTATAGCCGGACCCACAGAGCCCACTCATCATAGTCCAAATGGAAGCTCAGACGTACTAGACATCGCAATCCTCAGAAACATCAGATACCAATACCAACTGGAAACGCTAAACGAATTATCATCTGATCACAACCCCATTCAGCTTAAGCTCGGTATACAAGAATAATTCTCTCCTCCACACTTCTTTATATCAAGGAAAAAGCTTTCCAAAACTCTCTTAGAGCACATTGGCCTAGCACCCATTATCCATTACAAAGAGGAGATAGATATAGCTGTCAACAACCTCACTTACCAAATTAAAAATGCACTAACTTCAATCACACAAACCATTGTTTTCATTTCCAGTGGTCTGATCCCATAGGAAATTATGTACCTGATCAGACTGAAAAACAGAGCCAGAAAGCGGCACCATAACACAAAAGCCCCACAAGATAGAACAACTCTGAATAATTTAAATATACAAGTCTGGGAAGCTCTACAAAAACATCGAAATCAAGAATGGGAAACCAAACTGAACAATCTGAACCCAGAGGATAACTCCATTTGGAAATTCTTGAGAACCCTCTGCACTAAAAGGCAACTCATACCCTCAATTCAGACCAAGAAAGGAGCAGCTCACACTGACCAAGAAAAATCAGAAGCTTTGGTTGACAATTTGGAAACTCAGTGTAACCCCTCTTACGAGAATTTAAACATCAATCTAATCTACAAGATTCACTGCAGAGTCAGGCAGGTTATAACAGAACAAAAGGAGAAGGCAGAACCCATCACACCCACCTCTCCAGCAGAAGTTATAAATATCATAACCCACTTGAATAACTATATGGCTCCAGGTCCAAATGGAATCACAAACAAAACAATCAAACTACTCTCAAGAAAAGCCATTGTGCACCTAATCAATATTATCAATGCTATCCTCAGATTCAATGATTTCCCCTTAGCTTGGAAAGCGGTTGACATCACACCAATCAAAAAGATTGGAAAAAATCTTCAACTCCCCGAGGGCTACAGACCTATCAGCCTACTCTCCAGCCTAGGTAAGGTTGCAGAAAAGTCATCCTTACAAGGCTTCAATCAGCAACAGATAAACTAGGTATTATCCCTAATGAGCAGTTCGAATTCAAAAAAAAACCCATAGCACCACACATCAGATACATCGACTGATTGAATTTATCACCAAAGGTTTCAACTGGAACCTCTACACTGCTGCGGTCTTTATAGACGCTTCGAAGGCTTTTGACAATATAAACTCATCAAATATAACATGCCAACTAATCTAATAAAAATCATAGATTAAAGACAGATTCATGTAAGTAAAAATAAATGAAACCGTATCATCTAGAAGCAAGAGCTGTTTTCTATATACAGAGCTCATATTCCTCAAAATCCAAGTTCAACAATTCTAGCATTATATGAGGATGATACCGTTTTATTACCAAGATCTCTCAGTCACTAACTAGCTATCAAAAGACTCCAAAACAGTATTCACACATTGGAGAAATGGCTGATGGACTGGAGGATTCAAACAAACCCACTGAAGAGTTGAGCCATCCTGTTCACCAAAAAGAAGTTTCAGATCAAGGAAAATATACACCTGTTAAGTGTTAAGATTCCATGGCAGAGCGAAGTCAAATACCTCGGTGTTATGTTTGACAAAAAAAAAATCCAATTCACCAATCATATAAAACACATAAGTTCGAATACATCCAAAACAATCGCTCAGCTCTATCCCATGATCAACAGAAGAAGTAAACTGGATACCGGAACAAACTACTCATACACAAGATGATAATACGTCCGGTTATCACTTACGCATCTCCTGCATTGAGCCACACCTCGAATACAAATATTCCAAAGCTGCAGAGAATACAGAACAAATGCCTGTGAATGATTTTGGATGCCCCATGGTTCATTAGAAACGCCCAGATCCACAGAGAAGTCAGCATTCCCTACATCACATCCCTTCTCCATGACCTAGCAGAAAAGTTCTTCACCAAGACAAACAATCATCCAAACTTGCTAATCAAGCAAGCTTCAGACTTCAATGAAATAGAATTCTACAAACACAAAAGACCCAAGTCAATTCTATGCTCAGCTGGACACAGCTAATCTCACTGCCCTTCCAGGACGAGCTTAAAGCTCAATAATTCTCCAATCAAAGAACCCCCCTCAGACAAAGGGGAACATGAAAAGCATTTATGCTTCACCCAACAAATCAGCAACGTTCTGCGTTTCTGCGAGGAGGAAGAACCGAACATAATTTCGTATTAATGAATGAGGGGGTTTTCGATTGGACTTTTGATGACAACAGACGTATTATTTTAGATTGAGCCTGATTAGATTTCATACAAGGTTTATCAGGAATCTCACATTGCACTGGCACTGACACAGTATCATCCTTTCTGTTTCCCCCTCTGCATGAAAAATGCACGAGGTCTGATGGCCGTGTAGGTCCCACCCGCAACGAGGACCAGGGATAGATTTGTGTTATTTTAGAGAGGTAGGTTTTCACTCTGTGGCCAGGTGAGTTCTTGACATTTTCCTTTCTCATTTTAGTGGGACATTACAAACTTGCTTTACTTAGCTAGTACACTTCCGCGTGAGTCTAAAGGACCTAATAGTTTTGACAATCTGTAGGCTATAAGCCTACAGATTGTCAAAACAAGCATAACTGAACAAGCGGTATATCTACCAAGGCTCTCTTTATTCCAATATGGACATCACGGACGATGTTGTTCAAGCCTTTAGCAAAGAGAAGTTGCTTGACCTGTTGAAGAAGATATTTAAAATGTTTGATACAGAATTCCCGGGATTTATAAACATATACGCCCAGATCAATGATCAAGAAGGAGAGGATGAGGATACAGAGGGCGAATTCACAACGGTCCCATCGCCCAAGAACCCTGGATAGATCGACTAACAGGGTACACAGGCAACCAAAAGATGGAGGACCTCTGAAGATCTTATAGAAGAAGAAGATCTAACACCACCAGCTTCAGAAGACAAAAAACAAAAAGTCCCATCAATGATTCTCAAAGACAAAGAAAAGTGGACATCAGTTTCAAGGACCCTTGGTCAACCAAACATCAGAACTTCTCAAGGGCCAAAAATACAGATAAGGGAGTTAAGATTCATTACATTACTGTCTCAGATTTTCGCGAAATGACAAAAATCCTGGACAATTCCAAAATGCCCTTCCACTCCTTCGCACTAGCAAGCAGAGAAAAATCTTAAATTGGTCCTCAGAGTGGGGTTTTCAAGGGCATCATAACAGATGAGGTCACTGCCGACTTATCAGTCAAAGGCTTATCCCAATCAATGTTAGCAGAATGCTGAGATCTGATAAAAGACCAATGCCTTTAGTAGTAGTAGAAATCAGCAACATCCAGAAAAGGATATACGAAGTGACAGATAACTGCAGGCTCAAAATTACTACTGAACCTCTAAGGAAAAGAGCATCGACAGGCCAATGCCATAGATGCCAAAAATTTGGGCATGCCCAAAATTTGTGCAGAGCAGCCTACAGAGGTCTAAAATGTGATGAAGGACACCAGACCAGCTCCTTCACCAAGCCAATTACTACACCTGCTGCTGTGCCAATTGTAGAGGACCTCACCTGCACAAACTAAAAGGGATGCCTTTTCCACCCAAAAAAACCGTGGGTCAGCAAGAGTGAACCCTGCTCCTCCACATAATGACATTATAAACAACCAAGCAGGTTGCCCTCCTGTTCGAAATACCTCATCTTCAGAACCACAGGAAGGCATTCGATCTTCATTCATGACCAAAACATATGCAGAGGCAGCTCGAACTCAGATTCCTTTATCACATCAGCAAGCAAGCTCCAACTTAACATCAGTTCTAACTACGTCTCTTGCCACCATGCTGCAGGAATTCAGCAAAGCAAGCTCCTTCCTATCCTCCAGAAAGAGATTCTATCTAGAAACCCAATCCATACTGACAGCACTATACAATGTATAAAAAAACGGAAACCAAACTCATTCACGATAATAGCATGGAATGCTAATGGTCTGCTAAACAAAATCCTTGAACTGCAAGAGTTTACTCACAGATACAATCCTGATGTAGTGTTAGTTGTTAGTTAACGAAACGCACCTTAGGCCAACTAATAGCTGTAAATTACGGGTCTTTACGATGTATAAAACAGACAGACTTACCGGCGGAGGAGGCACAGCCTTATACATCAAAAATATTTAAGCCACAATGTCCTGACTAACCCACAAACCAACAACCTTGAGATAACAGGTATTGAAGTTCATACTAACAATACCAGCAGCATCAAAATCTATGCTGCATACAACCCAACTGCCATCCTACTGTTGGCAGCTAATTTGGATTCCATTCTCAGCTCTACTGACTCCATTATTATGGCTGGAGACTTTAATGCCAACTTTAATGCATACAGCTTGGATCAGCTCCACAATAAATGACAAAAGACGTATTCTATACCATTACTCAACCCAAAATTCAATAGTTATAGCCGGATCTACATAGTCCACTCATCACAGCCCAGTTGGAAGCTCAGATGTACTTGACATAGTGATCCTCAGAAACATTAGATACCAGTATCAGCTGGAAACACTAAATGAACTGTCTTCCGACCGCAACCCCATCCTGCTTAAGCTCGGTGCGCTCGAGCAACTCACTCAACAACACTCATTTATACCTTGGGACAAACGCTCTATAATTTTCTCAGAGCACATCGGCCCAGCCCCTGTTATTCACAATAAAGAGGAGATAGACTTTGCTGTAAACAACTTAACCATTCAAATTAAAAAAGCAATAAAGTCAGTCACCCAAACTACAGTCTTTCACCCGATCAGTCGGAGTCGGATCCCCGAGGAAATCATAGATTTAATCAGATTTAAAAACAAAGCCATAAAGACGTACCATAATACAATAGCCCCACAAGATAAAACAATTCTGAATAATTTAAATAGACAAGTCCGTGAAACTCTGCAAAAACATTAAAACCAAGATTGGGAAACCAAACTAACTAACCTAAACCCAGAGGACAACTCCATCTGGAAATTCTTGAGAACGCTCTGCACTAAAAGGCAACTTATACGCCCAATTCAGATCAAGAAGGGAGTAGCCCACACTGATAAAGAAAAAGCAGAAGCTGTAGTTGACAGCGTAGAAACTCAATGTAACACCTCTTATGGAAATCTGAACATCAATCTACAAGATTCACCACCGAGTCAAGCAGGTCTTAAGACAACAAAAGGATAAGCCAGAACCTACCACATCCACTTCTCCAGCAGACGTTACAAATATCCTAGCCCATTTGAACAACAACAAGGCTCCAGGTCCAGATGGAATCACAAACAGAATAATCAAACTACATCCCAGAAAAGCCATTGCTCATCTAGTCAACACAATCAATGCAATCCTCAGATTGAAGCATTTTTCCCTAACTTGAAAGATGGCAGATATCATGCCAATCAAAAAGACTGGAAAGAACTCTCAACTCCCGTAAAGCTACAGACCTATCAGTCTTCTATGAAGCCTTGGAAAGGCTGCAGAAAAAGTCATCCTTACAAGATTTCAATCAGCAACAGATAAATTAAGTATTATTCTAAACGAGCAGTTCGGATTCTGAAAAAAACATAGCACTGTACAACAAAAATACAACGACTGGTCGAATATATCACAAACGGTTTCACCTGGAATCTCCACACATCTGCGTAGGGTCTTCTCTACAAACTCATCAAATTCAATATACCAATTTATCTTGTAAATATAATTGACACATACCTCAAAGACAGATACATGCAGGTCAAAATAAATGAAACTGCATCAACCAGATGCAAGATCCTAGCAGTTGTGCAGTGGGGCTTACTTCTGCCCCCCCCATATTATTTTCTATCTACATAGCTGATATCCCCTCAAAACCCAAGTTCAACAATCACTGCATTATATGCAGATGATACTGCTTTATTAACAAGATTTCTCATCGACAAACTGGCTATCAGAATACTCAAAATTCTTGTAGAAGAAAAATTCTTCAACAAGAATAGCAATCGTCCAAACCTGTCGATCAAGCATGCTTCAGACTACAATGAAGCAGAATTCTACAAATACAAAAGACCCAAATCAATTCTATGCTCACCTGAACACAGTTAATCTCACTATCGTTCCAGGGCGAGCTTAAAACTCAATAACTCTCCACTCAGAGAATTCCCTCTCAGACAAAGCAGAATATGAAAAGCATACACGCTTCACCCATTAAACTAGTAATGTTCTGCATTCTGCATTCTGCGTTCTGCAAAGTAAAATTCAGCGCGTTTCTGACTTTATAATGCTAGCACTCCAGTAGAAAGACTATTAGGCTGAATTCTAGCGATGGAATAGGGAAAATGTTTTTCTGCGCATTTTGTTTAACCCATATTTGGAATGCAAGTAAGGCTTTTTCCTTCCAGAATAAATAAATCGGCTACCTTTTATTCCTTATAGGGAGTAGGTACAACCTACAACGTTACTGACTGGATTGGCAAAGCAAATATGCTTTTATATTCCCCTTTGTCTGGGTAAGTGAACTGATGAATGGGGTTAGTTTTGAGCTTTATGCTCTCCCTTTGTGGGCAATGTAGTTAGTTGATTTCATCTGGGAGCAGGATTGCTTTTAGTCTTTTGTGCTTGTTGTAGACTGTCTCATCGTACTCTGAGGCTTGTTTGATCAGTAAATTAGGATGGGTGATTGCTCTGGTGAAAAACTTCTCTGCTAGGTTATGTAGTGGGGGGGGCGATGTATGGGATTTTGGTCTCCTGATGGATCTGGGTGTTTCTGAGATATCATAGTGTGTTCAAAATCATCCGTAGGCACCGATTTTGAATCCTCTGGAGTTTTAGGATATTATACTCTGAGGTGTGGCTTCATGCCGCAGAGGCATACATAATTACAGGACATATTACCATCTTGTATATTAGCAGTTTATTTTAACATGACGTTTACTTCTGGGGTTGATCATAGGATAAAGCTGTGCTATGAATCTGGATGTCTTGCAGCAGATGAGTTTAATGTGACTCTTGAATCTAAGTTTCTTTGTCAAGTTGAACTACCAGATACTTGGTTTCTGTTTGCCATGGAATCTTTTTTCCATACAGTTAAATGTCTTCATTAATGAGCACTTTTCTTCTGGTAAAAAGCATAGCTGAGCTTTTCTGTGGATTGACCTGAATCCTTCAATCCGAGAACCACTTCTCAAGAGAGGAGAAGCTATCCTGGAATCTTTCGACTGCCAGCTTGGGGCTGAGAGATCTGGTCAATATTGCCGTATCATTGTCATATAGGGCGGTGATCGTTGTTCTTGAGTTTTGCAGGATATCAGATACGTAGATTGAGAAGAGTGGGGGGGGGGGAGATGAGAGTCCTGGTGTTCACTTGCAAGAATTTTTCATCTGGATGATACAATTGCACTGATTTTTATCTGCATGTATCTGTCCAAGAGAGATAAGATTTGATCAGCCTTACGATGGTTATAGGTATGTTGGTTTCTATAAGCTTGTAGAGTAGGCCTTGGTGCAAGCAGTAGGAGACATTTTGTACAAGGGTAGGAGGCACCCTTGTGCAAAACGTTTTCAGCACCCCCATAAAATAAGTTTCCACGAAAAATTCTACTTTGTTAAAAGTACAAAACAGTTTATATGCATACATAAAAATAAATTTTATTTAACAGCACATTGTAATCACTAAAATTCATTAATAAGTAATTTTTACTAATAAAAATTTTCAAAATTTTTTATTTCGTTAATATACAAATACAACAGATATATATATATAAACAAAAATTACTTTTATTATAATATAAAAAGAAATATTATTACATAACAAAGATAATTTGGACATATGCTTTTAACTATATAACAATTAGGATAAATGTAGATTTATTTTACATATTTATCGTCTTGCTTTAGCCACCACAAAATTAAAAAAAAAAAATCAGCTAACGCCTTTTTATTCCCGTATACGGGAGTAGGCGAGGCCATTTAGCCCTATCTAACTTTTGGAGACTGAGTGGGCAGTTCAATCTCCACTGGTACCAATCAGAGATAGATGGCCCAAGGCTATCACTAATTAAGCGGTACACAGTGAAGAGAGACGGCTCAAATGTGCCGCCATCTCGTGGTCCCTATCCCTAACAATATATTTAATGTCTGAAAAAAATAATGTGGGTTCTACGGTCGATTTTCTTGAGTGTACGGGACGAAAAACCCGAGTTTCCAGGAGGAAAAACCCGCTTGTCCGTGCCAAAGATCGACTAACTCGGGAACCGGTCGAAAAAAGGCTTAGAAAAATTTCCTCTAGTCGCCGACGAGACTCGAAACCAAGTCTTCCTTCGTGCGGCCAAGCGCCGTGGTGTGCAAACGCCACATCCACTGAGCTACACAGGCTCTTTAAACTACACAGGCTATACATGTAGAGATATTAGCCACTGATTGATTTCTCAGTGATATTTATTTAATATTTTTAACATTCTCCTAATTGTTTAATAATTAAGAAATTTCTAGAATATTAAAATTATTTAGTTAAATTAAGGGGATGTTAATCCCACATTGTTTTAAAACCGAATAAGAAAGTCAAAGATTGGAATCAGAGAGTTTCATGCAGAATATAGTAAACTATAAAAGTATCGGCGATTACTAGTGTGAGCTAATGCAAGTAATCCTAGCACGTAGTACAATCTCGGGCAACTCGCAGCAAAGGTGGTAAAGTTCTGATCGCTATTCTTGGTATTTTCAATAATCTAAAACACATTTCCTAGGAAATGTATGCTGTTATTACATTATGGTGGGAGGTCACTACCCAGACCGGTTTCAGCCTTTTTTGAGGCTTCTTCAGTAGCTAGACCAAATAGATACCAAAGGGTATAGCGAAAAGAACTTATATACTCTGCTATACGAGTTGTCAAAAAGGTGCAACCATTAAGTTACTTAAATATAAAGAGCCAATAGGCTTCATTTCTCGATATAAACATTAATTTAATATAAGGGGAAGGATGTTAACCCTGTTAAAATTATTTATTAAAGAAATTAGCAAAAGGACCCCAACCCCAATGCCTTCCAACCAGAACAAGAAGAAATATATAAATAAATCTCTTATTGAAAATTATTTATTTTTCAGACGTCTACCCAACATAACATAAAAATCTTCTTAAGTATAAAGAGCTAATAAGCTTCATTTCGGCAATGAAAACATTACTAAAATTAAGGGGATACTAAATCCCACATAGTTTTAAAACCGAATAAGAAACTCAAAGATTGGAATCAGAGAGTTTCTTGCCGAATATAGAAAACTATAAAGTATCGGCGAACACTAGCGTTAGCCAATGCAAGTGATCCTAGTACGTAGTACATTCATGGGCAACTCGTTGCAAAGGTGAGTAAAGTTCAGATCGCTATTCTTAGGTATTTTCCATAATGTAAAAACACATTTCCTAGGAAATGTATGCTGTTATTACATTATGGAGGGAGGTCACTACCCAGACCGGTTTCAGCCTTTTTTGAGGTCGGTATTAAATTAGGTCTACCTACTCACTGATGAAGCCTCAAAAAAGGCTGAAACCGGTCTGGGTAGTGACCTCCCTCCATAATGTAATAACAGCATACATTTCCTAGGAAATGTGTTTTTACATTATGGAAAATACCTAAGAATAGCGATCTGAACTTTACTCACCTTTGCAACGAGTTGCCCATGAATGTACTACGTACTAGGATCACTTGCATTGGCTAACGCTAGTGTTCGCCGATACGTTATAGTTTTCTATATTCGGCAAGAAACTCTCTGATTCCAATCTTTGAGTTTCTTATTCGGTTTTAAAACTATGTGGGATTTAGTATCCCCTTAATTTTAGTAAAAATCTTCTGTTTTCAAAATAAGATAATTAACTAAAACGAAACAATTTAACTGATTTTCAAACGTAGCAAAAATGTAATAGACGTACTTGCTTTACGGGAATAATAATCCAAATTCACAAAAAATTTACTAAACAACAATAAATATGTATATTATTTCTGGGAAAACTCCCATTTACTCCTCTTAATAAACTATTATAATTACGGCTATTTTGCCTGCTTCAGTTTAGCAGTGCCCCTGTTTAAATGTCATTGGCTATTTACTCACGGATTCTTAGGGCATTGTAGATGTAAATTTACCAAAAAGTATATGTAGCAGAAGGAAGAGAAATTTACACATACCTCTTTCAGGGTGTTACTGCTTTTCTTCTTTATGCGATGTCCGAAAACTACTGAGTGTGTGGATTCTATATGTGCTAGGAATAATTCCGCTAGTTGTCCACCGATGTTTGTTGTCCACGAACTTGAAGAAGTTTGCCGAGATTCTCGGCAAACTTCTTTAAGTTCAACAACAACATGTACATTCAAATCTTCGGACTCCCCATGGCCCAAAACATCAGTGGACAACTAGCGGAATTATTCCTAGCACATATAGAATCACTCCTACTCCACCCTTCCCTTCCCCCCGGCATCACCTTTTATGGCAGATACGTGGACGATATTCTGTGCATTGGTAATCCCACACACATCACCACCTTAAAAACATCCCTAAACGGTTACAGCAACAGACTAAAATTCACCACAGAAACCGAACAGAACAAATCCATCAATTTCTTAAACTTGACATTAACCAGAACACACAACAAAATAACCACGAAAGTATATCACAAACCCTCGCATATCGGAAACTACCTCCATTTTCACTCACCATCCTGTTAAAAAATCTGTCATCTTATCACAATTCATAAATGCCTACAAATTTTCAACCAATCAGAATAATCTAAACTCAGAAATAAAAAAACTAACACAGATCTTCATAAATCGCAACTATCCTGCACAACTGATTAACTACGCAAACAAGACGGCAAAAATCCGCCAAAACAACCCAAGTACCAAAACGAACTTCCCAACACAAAAAATTATCAAACTACCATACACCCAAAACACATACAAAGCTTATAAATACATCTTCAAACATACTGACTACAAATTGGTATTCACCACAAACCAAAAACTGGCAAATCTCCTAAAATCCACCAAACCCCACACACAGAAAGAAATATTTGAACATCACAATGTAGTCTATAAATTTCCCTGCCAAAAAGACTGTGATATCACCTACACAGGTTTCCACCATCAGGTCTTTATGGGCAAGACTACAAGAACACTACCGTGATTGTAACATCCCTATTCCAGAACATTTAAACACTAAAAAACGTAACATCAAAAAGAAAAATCGAATACAAAGCACAGGAAAAACGGAAATAGCTGTTCACGCCCTTGAACAAAAACAAACCCCGCAGATCGACAAGGCCATCATAGTAGACAGACAAGACAATGAAACAATTCTAAGAATATCGGAAACAATAGCCATAAAATGTGACGCGAACTCTATCAACGTACACAGGCCCTACATAATCTCCGAGGTTTGGAAGTTTCACAACATAAAATTGAGGTCACAACCCCGACCAATAGGCGATAACACAAACACTTCAAAAACAGAAGCACCTACCCGACCTGACATAGCATCCACTTTCCCAATGTGTTCAGATGACGACCGAGAATAGTCGAAACGGACCGCACCCCGTCAACCCCCTTTCCCCTTCCCCTCCCTATATAAAAAATCAACCCTTTCACCTTTCCCCCACCCTCTATAACATAGTAATATAATATATATGTTTATATATATATATTACTGGGAAACAAACCCGGGTTTTTCTAATTTAATTCTCCCAAATTGCCTACCCCCCCCTCCACACACTCAGTAGTTTTTCGGACATCGCATAAAGAAGAAAAGCCGCAACACCCAGAAAAGGTATGTGTAAATTTCTCTTCCTTCTGCTACATATACTTTTTGGTAAATTTACATCTACAATGACCTAAGAATCCGTGAGTAAATAGCCAATGATATTTAAACAGGGGCACTCCTAAACTGAAGCAGGCAAAATAGCCGTAATTATAATAACAATAAATATATTTTATATAAAAAAAGGCAATTGCACAGTAACAATGTAATGCACAAAATGAAATGATGCAAAATACATCAAAAACGTATCAAGAAAGGGCCAATTTCAGTATGTGTAAACAAACCTAGATCATCTAAAGAAGGTTGGTAATCGACCGTGCGATGCGGTGATTAATACCCTTGGAGGGTAATGGATGGCAATGCTGTAGCCAATGAAGTTCTAACTGAGACTCGGCTATTACTGTTACCCTCCTGCCATGACCAGAGCTTTAATAGTTCAATAACACCTTATCAGTACACTGTCCTCTACAGATAACGGGGAAGATGAAAAGCATTCTTGCTTCGCCCCTTTAAAGCCAGTCCTTATAAGCTCATTAAATAACTTACGTTTGTTAATTTAAGTCGATCCGCGTCAGCCTGACGTTCCGATAAGAACTCCAATAGTCTACTCCGCATATATACAAGATTTTTAGCTGTGGTCCCTCAGCAGCGACCCGTATATATACGGGATAATCGGTTAAGGGAAGAAAATAATAGGTAAATTTATAAAAAATAAAATAAAATAAAAAATAAAATACAAATTATTCAACTATACATCAAAAATAATAGTCATTTACAATTTATTTTTATTTTTTTAAAATGTTATAAATGTTTTTCGTGAAAACCAGAGGGTCAATTAAAATAAAAATTTATTTTAGCGGGTAATTTTATCGCCGTTTTTATTTTAAATTCTCACGAAATGCTTACTGTCGAAAACATATCAATTATGTTATAGTTTCTTAACTTCCAAATTTGCAGAACAAAGTCACTGTTTCAGTCACAATCACACATCCACAAAGGGCAAAGCACAGCGTAAGAATGAATTCACGGTCTGTCTTACACTAATAACTTCCACTAAAATTATAATTAGCAATCGAGAATATTTATGCAATTTTAGCTGAGTCGATGCTCTGTGAAATAAAATCTATGGTAACATTGATAACGTTTCACTTCAAACAAATTATAATAAAACTGGTGATGTATTAAGTTAAAAATATTGTTAGATTGTTAAGAATTCATAATTTGACCGATTTTAAATTTTATTTTTGTTGCATTAACTATAATTTGCAATTGTGTAATTTATACAGTACGATATAATTCAAGAATAAGAAAATTTATATATTTTATTATTTCCCATAGTGAAATGGCGCCCCTTAATTTCAAGTCCCCTTGTGCGGGGCACAATCTGCACAACCGCATTGCGCGGCCCTGGGTACCAGACTTTGTCGAATGCCTTTGCTAGATTCAAAAATACAGCTGCGGTGTGCTGGCTCCAGTTAAAACTGAGTGTGATGTGTTTTACCAGGCGGTGTATTTGTTGAGTGGTACTGTGCTTCTTTCGGAAACCAAATTGTTCATTAGGGATGATTCTAAGTTTCTCTGTTGCAGTTTGTAGTCTAGACAGGATTACTTTCTTTGCTATTTTGCCGAGGCTGAATAGTAGACAGATGTACCTGTAACTTTGTGGGAGTTGCGGATTATTTCAAGGCTTTTTTACCGGTATTATGTCAACAATTTTCCAAGCTATGGGAAAATGTTGTAGTCTGATTATTGCATTTGTTATGTTGACTATATTATGAAAGAATTAAACCAAGAACCATTAATAGAAAAAATTAAAAAATATAAACATAAATGGATGGAACACGTTCAAAGAATGAAAACAGAAAGATTACCAAAACAAGCCTTGAAGTACAAGCCATTAGGAAAAAGAAAACCAGGACGTCCGCTTAAACGATTCAACGATGACTTCTAAGGCCGGAACAGGCCATGCTAGGCCTAAATCCTTGATACGTATGATGATGATGATGATGATGATGATGATGTTGACTATATGAGCTATGGCCTTTCTGGGAAGCATCTTTATGATTTTATTGGTGATTCCGTCTGATCGTTAGGGATGATTTTATTTTGGAATTTAAATGCTTGATGATGTTATATATTTCTGTTTGGGTGGTAGGGGTGATGTGGTCTGTGCAGTTCTCTGTTTGCCTTAAAGTACGCCTGACTTGCCTTTGAATAGTGTATATGTGACTAATATTCAGGTTTACATACGCATGTCTGCACTGCTCCTCCAGGCTGTCAGCCAGCGCCTTAGCTTTATCTCTATCCAAGTGTTATTCCGTGCTTGGTTTGCATGGGGGTAAGGGTTGATTTTTCCTATGGAGAATCTTCAACAATTTCCATATAGTATGATCAGTTGGGTTTAGGGATGTTAGTTTCTTTTCCCACTCCTGGTTTCTATGTTTTTGTAGTGCGTCTCTTATTTTTCTGTTTAGGATCGTTTTGTCTTGTGGGCCCCTAGTATCAGGTACCTCTTCCTGGCTTTATTTTTTTGTCCTCATTAACTCCGGATTTTGCTGGTTGAATGTATGTGTGTATAGTTCTGGTGATTGCTGCAATTGCTTTCTTGATTTGGTCTGTTAAGCTTTTTACTGCAAAGTCCAACTCCTCCTTTTTGTGTATGATAGGTAATGGGCCGATGTGCTCTAGGAGAACTTTTGGCTAGTTTGATCCATGCTATGAATGAATGTAGGAGGGGGGGAATTGATCTAGTGTGCCTAGTTTGACTAATAGAGGATTATGGTCTGATGACAATTCATTTACCGTTTTCAGCTGGTACTGATATTTGATATTTTTTAAAACAAGAATGTCTAGTACGTCCGACCTACCAATAGGGCTGTGATGGGTAGGCTCGACAAGTCCCGCAACTATGGTTAAATTAGCTGCTGTGTAGAGTGTGGCCACTGGTTTTAAATGTGGAACTGAACCAGGCAGTGTGCTTAGTATTCAGATCCCCTGCCATAATAATGGAGTCTGTAGGGCCGAAGATGGAGTTCAGACCTAATATTAATAGGGGTTTGCTGAGTATATATCTTCAGACTTCCTGCGTTCTTGGTGTGCACTTCTACTCCTGTAATCGCCAGATGGGGTGTTTGTAGGTTTGTAAGGGAAAAGGTTTTTCTGCACATTTTGTTTAACCCGTCTTTGGAAGGCATGTAAGGCTTTTTCCTCCCAGAATAAATAACCAATAAGTCGGCAACACCTTTTATTCCTTATAGGGAGTAGGCGAGACCTTTGAACCCTATATAGCTTTTGGAGACTGAGTGAGCAGTTCAGTCTCCAAAAGAGACGAACTGCTCACTCAAATAGCTGGCTGAAGACTATTACTAATTATAAGCGGCAACTGATCAAGAGATCGTCAAACAAGACCTGCCATCTCTTGATACCTAACAGGACATGCTCTTGTCTGAAATAGTGTGAGTTCTACGGTCGATTTTCTTGAGGTTACGGGATGAAAAACTCAATTTTCCGGGAGAAAAATCCCACTTGCTTATTCCAGAGATTGATTAACTCGGGAACAGGTCGAAGAAAGGCTTAGGAAAAGTTCCTCCAGTGGGCGACTAGATTGAACCTAAGTCAATCTTCAGGCGGTCTAGTACAGAGGATGCAGGATCCAAGTGTCGCTTCCACTGAGCTAAACAGGTCCTGCCAGCCTGTTTAGCCGTCTTAGCCGAGTGGTCAGCTTATCCACTGTCTATCCAAAAGGCTGCGGGTTCGAATCCCACAGTGGCCATTGATGTTTGGTATTGTCAGTGAAAATACTGACAATATGATGTGATGGGTGGAAGATGTCGTTGGTGTGAGTGATGATGGTATGTTGCGGTGGTGGATTGAGTGGTGGAGACATAGAGCTGTAGAGCAGGGGCCCTCCCTCGATGAGTCCCTGGACTCTCTGGTGGTGTTACCTAATAATAATCGTTTCAGAGTTTTATTATTATTATTATGATTTTATTCATATAACTGATACACAGTCAAAACAAGATATCATTTAAACAACAATTTGACTAGTGATGCAGAACAATTCAGATTCTACCCAAGAATCTAAGAATAGTCCGTCAGGTAGCGTCGTACAATATCACTGTTCCAAGTAATGCTGTTTTTTGTAGGTCATATGGGGTCACTTCATTGATGTTTAATTGCTGTAAATAGTTGTATAGCATCTTTGAAGTGGCACTTTGCACCGATAATTATTGGGATTACTTTGGTGTGTATAACCGGACAACACAGCCGGTCAACTTCGATTGCCAGATCTCGATATTCAGTAATTTTTTCCAGTTCTTTGTTATTAATGTTGTTATCACTGGGTACTGCGATATCAATAATCCAAACCTGTCGAGGTTCGATAATTGTGATGTCGGGTCTGTTGTGTTCCAAATTCCGATCAGTTTGTATTCCAAAGTCCCAGAGAATTTTTGCTGTTTCGTTTTCCAATGCAGTCTCTATTTTATGCTGCTGCCAGTTATCAGAAGTAGGAAAGCCATGTTTTTGCATAAATGCCAATGAATTATTTTGGCTACTTGATCATAGCAGTATTTATTGTCAGTTTGAGTTATTTTGCTGCAGGCACTGATTATATGTTCCACAGTCTGATTAGATGTTCCACATTTCTGATCGCATGATCTGCATTTTCTGTTATTATTGATGTTCAACATTTTTGCTTTTATTGCATTCGTTTGTAATGCCTGTTCTCGAGCTAGAGTAAATCTCTTTCTTTTTTAATATATAGGTATTGTAGCCATTGCCACGTCTTGTTCGCGCCAATTTTGCCCTCAGTATCTCGAAGAAATTGGCCATGCAAGGGTTTATTTTTCCAGCGCACATATCGGTTATTTTGTTATTCCTCTGTAATCGGATTTGTTTCCTGTTACTTTTAGTAGGCCCTCTTGTGTAATTGCTTGAATCATTAGCTCAGAGCTATTGTCGATGTAACTTCTTAAACTTATTTCTTCTTCTTCTATGTTCTGTCTCAGTTGCAGCAGACCCCGTCCGCTTATTCTCCTTCGTAAATACAACCAGTCAACATCACTTCTTGGATGTAATGCATGATGCATAGTCATTAATTTTCTACTTTTGCGACCCAGTTTGTCCAATGTACAGTATAATGCCAGCTGTGTATCGGATCACTGTATAGCCCAAGAATTCATTGCTCCAATTGTGTTTAATCCATTTAATTTTGTTTTCAGAATATTTCTAACTCTTTTAATGTATTCTAATGCTGCCTGTTGTTTAACTTTCGAGTGAAGAATATCATTGGCTTCTAATATTTCTAGGTATTTATAGGATTCGTCAGCTGTAATTGCTTTTATATATTTCTCTTGTTCAAAATTAAATTTGCTAGTATCATTAATTTTTCTTCGTTTAATAGTTAAAATTGCGCATTTATCTAAAATAAATTCCATTTTGATGTCCTGACTGAAAATATGAACTGTGTTCAGTAAAGAGTCTATTTGCTGGGCTGATTTTCCATACAACTTCAAGTTATCCATATACAACAGATGGGAAATTTTAATATTATATTTTGGAATTTCGTATTCAAGTTTTGCTTTCTTCCACGTTTGATGCTAATATCTCAAAATTGTTATTATTTACTATTAAATTTGTTTTCCATGATTTCATATCAGCAGCCAGAAATGAACATATGTTTTTGTTAATTCCAAGTATTTGTAGTGATTGTAGAACTCAGGAGCGTGGGAGGGAATTGAATGCTTTCTTTTAGTCTATCCGTGATATGTTTAAGTTAGTTTTTCGTCTTTTTTAAATTCTGAGAAGCATATTTCTTGGGCATGTTATTGGACAAGGATTATTTGGGTCTGCACCCTTATCATTCATGAAAAGAAAAGTGCGCCCAGATATAATCCAGTCTTCCACTGAGCCTGACTGCATCAAATAATTAAATTGTTCTGCCATTCAATCATGCAGACTGGTTCGATGCTTTAATAAAATCCATGTAGTTCGTCTTTGCCAGGTTCACTTCCCGTTTTTTTAATTTTCTAGCTTGTGCACTGACCATTTCTTTAGTGATAATGACATTTTGCATTTGTTTTTGTTTCATTTCTGATTCTATTTCCTTAATCCATGGAGCATCTTTATTGTGTTCAACAGGATTATTCCAGATTGACTTCCAAAATTTGAGTACTTATTTTTCTGGTGAATGATTGTTTGCATTTGTATTTCTCTGGACAGAGTGAAAGAACTGACGTTGGTTCTGTCGAAATTGCATATTTTGTACATACTGGTTTATTCTTGCTTCATATCTTTTGATTTTCTGTGCAGTTGCTATAATTCTTTGTTTTAGCTCTTCGGTAATAACCTCAGCATTTTTTGTTTGGTGAAATTATGTGTCAATCAGTTTATTTTTTTCAGCCATCATTCTTTAAAACTCTTTCAGTTGCTTAGATCAGCTCGAAGTTTGTTGACTATTCGTTCCAACTGGATTTTCCATAGTGCAGATTGCTTCATTCTCGGCTTTTGCTGTTATGGTTTGCAACCAAACTTCACTGTAATGATTATAGGCTGTGCTGTATAGGAGCTGATTTGTTTCCTTTATCGCGTTGGTTGCCATGGTTTTAATCACAGCATTTGCGTCTAAGAGGAGGTGTTTTAGCTTAGATTTATGTAAAGCTTTTAATGGTGGTATCTTATACGGTCAGTTATGGAGTTCATATGTTCTAATATCCCTGACTTCATTTTACACTGCACTTCTGTCAAAACATGCTGAGGTATGTCGTCAACTTGATGCTTACTGAGTTGAATTCCAAAGTTTGATATAGCTACCTCCTGATGATTTGCTATTACTGGAGTTGGTTTATTACGTAACTCTTGCAGCTAGGGTTACCATACCGCATTTATGCGGACATATCCGCATTTTGATAATGAAAATATCTGTCCCCATACATTTTTGAAAAAACCCCGTTTTGTCTGCATTTCTGTGGGAGCATTGTAGATTTTTTCCCCAGGCGTTTCTCGTGTGTTGGTAACATTGCTGAAACAAGAATGCAGGAGGTTGGCTATATTATAGAACAATTGAATCAATAATCGAATCGTGTTGCGCTTTTAGATATCCGCACTCGTTTTTTTTTTTTTTTTTTCAACTTTTCGCTCTTTCTCCCTGGCGCTGGCCTCACGTTAATGGCGTTACTCCGTTTAGTGCTATGATAGTGGTGGTGTTTGAAGTGGAAATTAATAAGCATCCTTAGTTTTGTTTGTTCTTAATTAATATTTAGGACCTTACCAAGTAAGTAAGATATTAAATTATCAAATTATATTAGAATTAAAATATATACCACGTTTTAGGTAACGACATAACCGTTATGAAGGCCTACCTAAACATTACGATATAATTTTATAACATTTTACATATATTTATTTCAGATTATCTGGAGGATGTCTAGAGCTAAAAGAAAGTGCTCCTTCAATGATAATCATAGGGAAAAATTTCCCTGTTTTCGCCCTGGACGTGAGCCATGGAACACTGAATGTATTGTATGCAGTCCTGGTACATACGTTTCGGTCGCACAGCATGGGATAAGAGACTTCGAACTATACGCATAAACAGAAAAGCATTTAAAGTGTGTTAGGGGACACAGTTCAACAGGAAAATTAAGTGATATTTTATCAAGCCAAATTCAGAAATGGAAGACAGCGTAAGTGCTGCTGAAGGGGCCCTTACATATCATACTGTTGTTCATCACAATAGTTACAATTCCATGGACTGTGCTCCTGGATTGTTGAAACAAATTTTCAGCGATTCAAAAATTGAAGCCAAAGTGTCGAGTGGTCGCACAAAAACACAAGCCGTTGTGTTTTTACTGCATCCGTTGTAAATTCTGTTCTTGCTCCCCATTCGATAGAAACTATAATCAAATCTATGGCAGATTTTTCCTTTATAGGTGTTTCAATAGATGCTAATAACTATGGTAATGTGAAAGTATTTCTTATCCTTATTCAATATTTTGACTACAAGAATGGATATTTACAGATTAAAGTAGTGAATGTTGAGAGCAAACCAAATGAAGCTGCAGAAACTATTTCAACTTATGTCAGTGAAACACTAAACAATTTGGGACTTCAAAATAAATGTGTTGCTTTTCACGGTGATAATTGCAATACCATGTTTGGGAGTCGTGCAAGAAGTCAAGGCAATAATGTATTTGCCAACTTGAAGAGGATGGATAACCAATAATTGGTCAAAGTGGGATGCCCTGCACACATCCTTAATAACTACATCCAACATGGTACAGGCCTGCTTGACATTGACCTACAAACTTCAATAGTTAAAATATATAATTACTTTTCACTATACACTGTCCGTATGGAGTCTCTCAAGGAGTTCTTTGAGTTTGTAGATATAGAATACCAGCAACTTTTAAATCACAGTAAAACACGATAGTTATCCTTGTACCCTGCTGTTCAAAGACTAATTCAAATGTATCCAGCTCTTAAATCATTCTTTTTATCTCAAAATAGACCACCAGCTGTAATAAAGAACTTTTTTGAAGACCTTTTCAGCGAAATCTATCTATGGCATTTGCAGTCTCTAATTGGTGTGTTCCATTCACATATTAGCAGGTTAGAGAAAGAAAACAATTTCCTTATTGATGTAACGGAAATACTATCTTCATTACATGATCTTCTTCAGGAAAGGAAAAATGAACATTTCGTAAAATGAATAAGCAAGATCATGTTGAAGAAAATGGAAAGTGATGGCTTCAAATCTGGGATAAAGGTTTTGGTGTAATGTGGAAATACTCTCTGTAAGGTGATTAGACTATTTGAACATGTGGATACAACAGTTTAATGAATTTTCCCGTTTTAAGTGGCTAGGTCTTAAAGAACTCTTCTGGGAAAGTGTGGAAGAATGTATGCACTTCTTGATGGAGCGAGGTGTGCAAGTTGATTTGGGATTATGGGATTATGATGGATAGAAATTTGAAATTTAAGAGATGTTGCAAAGGTGATTAACACAACTCAGATTACGGTATTGTTGTAATATCTGCTGATTAAGATTCAACGTAATATTGCAGCAATCCCCTGGGTTGTCTTAATCACCTTTGCAACATGCCTCTTAAATTCCAAATTTCTATCTACCATAACAGCAAAAGATCCGTGCTTCCTCAACTTTCTCTAGCATATTTCACATATAGAGTATACAGTATCCCACTTGCAGTTCTCGAAATTATACATTTCATGCATGCAATTGCATACGTGCCTTACATTTAGCAAATTTAAACTATTATTCCCATTTACCTACCCACATTTCCAGCTTATTCAGATCCCCTGAACATCCACAACTCAGCACTATTCTCAATAAACTTCCCAGCTTCACGTCATCCACAGAGGACTGAATATCCCCTTGAATTTCAATGACAATATCATTGATCTAAAGGCTGGAAAGTAGTGGTTCCAACACAGAGTCCTGTGGAACTCTACTGGTGACTTTCCTTTTCCCCCAATATTATCCCTCATTATACAGCCCATTGATGTCTACCGGACAATTAAATGCCAATTCACTTTATTAATTCAATATCCAAACCCATACTTTGTAGCTTAAATATCAGTTTATCATGTGGTACCCTATCAAATCTCCTTGTTTCTCTCTATTGTGATTTTATCCTGTTTAATGCAGTGTCCACTAAGATTATGTATGATTATGTGACTCTGGGAAACTCCAACTTCTTTGTGTCCTCTCTTCATTGCTGTAGAAGTGTGTGTTCGGGGGCTGGTTTGCCTGTTCTGGGAAACGAAAAATCAGAGTTTCCGGGTGAAAAAACTCTACCGCCGTATGAGACCAGCTAACTCACCTTTAGTTTTAAGAGACCAGATAAAGGTTCCTCACGTCTTGAACGGGAATCGAAAACACAGGTCTTTCCGACCAAAGGGCTTTGTCTATACTGACTAACCTCCGGAAGCTCATGTACCCTATCAAATGCCTTTGCAAAATCTAAAAAAAAAATTACAGTGTATGCATTTCCCACATCAGCCACTCTAGTTACTTTATCATAAAAGTTAACGAGATTGTTTAAACAAGAACGCATCGCAACATATCTGTCCTGAACTTCCTAGATGATATTATGTTTATCTGTCCAGCTTTGTATACCAGCTCTTACCAAGTTTTCTAAAACCTTAACAACTACAGAAGTAACACGAATCTGGTCTATAATTTGATGCCTCCATTCTCCCACCACCCTTATGTAATGGCACTATGTTACCCTCCTGCTTCTCCCAGGGACTTTTCTAGTTGCAAATCTTTCATTAAATGGCAAAGTCAAGGAAACTGTTAGTTCTTTAGTACATTCCCTTAAGACTTTCGGATAAATTCTGAAATTGCCGAGAAATTGCGGAGAAATTGCCTGCCAGGTTGGCCGAGTATAGCATATCCACTCTCCACCCAAAAGGCTACGAGTTCGAATCCGGTCGCGGGCATGGATGTTCTTGATTGTATGTGAAAATAGTGGTGGTGGTCGGCGGTAGATGGCGTTGGTGTTGATGATGCTAGTGGAGTGGTGGAGATGGAGAGTTGTAGAGTAGGTGCCTTCCTTCGATGAGTCTTTGGACTCACTGGAGGTGTTATGTATGTAATAATAAATTTCATCCAGTCTCATAGCCTTCCTGAAATCCGGAATACTCATTATTGTAAATACATCCACTTCATTTACTTCTAATCTGTCAACTATCTCCATCTTTTCTGGCATAAGCGTCACATCTTCAGAATGAAACATTCTAATAAAGTAATCATCAAATAGCTCTACAGTATCATTCGCCTTGGTCAATAGACCATCATTTTCATCTAGCCAGAATATTCGTCCACAACTGTTTGCCACATAAAGAAAAAAATTCCTTATTGTCCCTTGAATATAGATCTAGTCTCCTCTTATATTTTAATTTTCTCTTCCTGACTATACTAGTCACCTCTCTGGCTGGAACTTTGTATTCGTCATGCAACTGTACACCATTTCTCATTCTATACTTTTTTGACAACCTCTTTTTTATCTGTAATCCTTTCTTAATTTCAGTGGTCATCAATTTTACCCAAATTTTTAAAAACATTTTCACTCTTGGTATGCACTTTGCTACTGTTGTCAACAAATAATCCTTAACTAGCTTCCAATCACCATTGACTCTTTAGCCTCTAATTTCTCCATCTATAGCAATGCAGGTTGATTTCAGTAGAAGCGTGACCACTAGTGACAAGATGGAGATCAAGATAAGATAAGGAATCGTGACGTGATTGGTTGCTCATTTGATGACGTCATTGTGTGTGACGTCATTGAGTTCGGAATGTTCGGAATTTCCCTGTGGGCATATGTGTCAATGGCTTCAGTTCTTTTGTTTTGGTTTGCGTATGGTATTATGGGTGATAGTAGAGATAAGGATTCGTGTTGTGATTGGTGGGGCACTTCTGACCAGATCAAGATCAAGATAAGATAAGGAATCATGTCATGGGTGTGTGTTGTTATCAGATGTAGATAAGTGACATCATTTGTTAGTGGTAAATAAGTGACATTATTTGTTAGTTGTAAATAAGTGACTTTATTGTTTTGAATGGAAAGGAAGATATATTAGTGGATAAGGAATCGTGTCATGATTGGTGAGCCACTTTTAACCAGATCAAGATAAGATAAGGAATCATGATGTGAATGTTTGTTGTTATCAGATGAAGATAAGTGACATCATTTGTTAGTTGTAAATAAATGATGTCATTTGTTAGTTGTAAATAAGTGACGTTATTGTTTTGAATGGAAAGAACGATATATTAGTGGATAAAGAATCGTGTCGTGATTGGGGGAACACTTTTAATCAGATCAAGATCAAGATAAAATAAGGAATCATGACGTGGATGTGTGCTATTATAGAGTTTGGAATGTTTAGAATTTAGTTTCCCCCCCCTTCTCTCAGGGACATCACGTGGTGTGTTGGGTTCGCGTATTGTATTGTGGGTTTTTTTTTTAGACATAAGCAATCGTGACGTTATGTGTTTTGAAATTTCTGGGGAACATATGTCTCTCTGTGATATCACATGGAGTTATAGTTTGCCTATGGAATTGTGGGCAATGTTTTTGAGATAAGATAGCTTGGAATTTTCCCAGGGTAACATACATCCATCATTGTCGTCAAGTTTTCTGTTTGGTTTTCTATAGATGGGTGTACTAATTTTCCAATACAGTTTGGAGTATTTCTTTCCTGTTAAAGGTTGGGAATTCTTAGAATAAAGTCGTGATGGCGGCAGTGGTTAGACTTTTCTGAATAACTTAATTATATGCTGGTGTCCCTCAAACATACACTTTTTTTTTGGCTCCGAAGTTATCACTGTCAGTTGGAGGTGACATCACTAAAAGAATATTGGCAAATGACACCGTCTGTTTTGAATTAACATTATCTTGTTTACAAATGTTTGGGTAATAGTGTTTTTTTAGTTTACATGAAGAGAAAAAATCAAACGGTATTTTAAAAAATAAATTAAAAATAAACAGAGACTTAAAAGCTTACAATAACTTTTTTGTATGTAGTCTAGAAATGCTAATGATGATTTAAATTTACTTACAGTCTTTCCAGAATGATTCTTCTTAATGCAACAGATATTCCAAAATAGTTGAATTTTTAACCACACCACAACACACAAAAACACAATCTTGAAAGAACGAAATTTCTGTAATAACCTGAAAAACTATTTGTCTTTTGTTCCTTAGATTTTCTGTCCGTTTGGTAGACCGTTAATTCCTTAGCATTCAGTCATACTATGCTTTTATTCCCAAGGTGGTGTGTGTAACCTCAAACTGTCTTTTGCTGACAAATATATCCGCCAGCGATCGGCAAACGCTCACAAAGAACATTATTTCTGTAAAAAACCAGAAAATATAGTTGACTACATCATTTTGATTTCCACCTGTTTGGTTCTGTTGGAGAGGACTCATTAATTTCCGTCTTAGTTTTCGACTTCTACACACTATGGAACTGTTTGTATTAATCACCTCCTGTAATATATGAGTTGCAGTATTTTTCAAAAGGTAACATTTTTCCACAGTGGCTGTTTCTCAAATACTTACATATGATTAAGTGATTTGTATTCACATGATTGCGATGACACATCCTAAAATTATTCATTCCTGATTAAGGATTTTATACACTTATTGTTTTCAAGTAGACGGCTTGTTCGTTGGTTTATATTTTGTGTAGTTAGGAAACTGTAATTTATTTCAAATGAATATTAGCTCTGTAATATATATACTTTATTAATTTCTATGTTACCTTTTATTTGACTGTAATATTATTACAAATTGTATTTACTGAATCTAACATACAGAAATTAAATAAAGTGAAGAAAATAGTATTTTTTTTTATTCTTCTGATTTCACATTTGCGTTGATGTTCATAGTGTGTGATTTCCCACTGGTGCTTACGTATAATTCACATGAATTTTCTCCATGTGACATTTCAAAACAAGTTGAACTATGGTTTTTACATAGTTCAATTATGTAAAACTCATTTCCGTTAGTGCCAATTGACTGTTGTCCTCTCAGCCTGACATTTTTTTCACAGTAGGGATATATTTATATATTTATTTTAACACAATTATTATATTAGATATTCTTTCCAATACAAATAAATAATTATTTATTCTTATTTCAAATGAAAATTAGCTCAGAAAGAAAGAAAGAAAGAAAGAAAGAAAAATCTACCCTCCAATAAATATTTATGATCGCAGGAAACAATAAATTCATCAGCTTTTTCAAAGTTTTGAAATTCATGCAAATATTGTTTTCATCATTTGGTACCATTTAAATGAAGAACGGGTCTGGCTATTAAGTTCGTGAATGTTTTAATTTTTTTTTTATTTTCTCTTCCAATGACAAGTATTATTTGATATATGCATGTTGATTCACTTGATTTTATTTGCACACTACATACCTTTTTTCTACAGCAATCTTTTTAAGAGTTTTAGTAACGTCTTGGTTTAAAATATCTAATGGATCTGTAAAATAACCAAATTCTAACAGTATTGTGACTTTTCAGGTGAAATCTTCTCCACTAAAATTTTGGCTATTAATTTAATACCCGATTATTCCTTTTGCTTCTAAGAGTTGACAGTTTCATGAAATATTTGAGGGCTTGCATGAACAAATAAGACTTTTAATTCACGTAGTCAAAAAAATGTCTCTGGTTAGTTTGTGGCATGAAATTTCACAAGGAAAAAAAATGTGTTATGATTTGTATAACACATCAACAACACCCAATTTGTTCATTTAAATTTACACATTTTATTTGAATGAAATATTATTTACAAATTGTATTTACTGAAACTATTAATAATTGACCGTAATATTATTAACAAATTGTATTATGTTAATAATATTACAGAAAATAAATAATTTTCTGTAATATTATTAACATTATAATCTATGATCGTTGAGAATTTATTACTGTACTAAAATTAAGGGTTGCATATTTATTTTTTTGAATCCAATACATATACTTCTGATAATTATTAAAAGCACAAAATCTTTCATTATGTTTCCAAAAACATTTAAAAGTACACATTATGTTTTCATGTTTTGGGCATCCAATTTCATTTAAATCAAGAACAGGCCTCCCTATAGACCTTGTTAATGTTTTTGATTTTTCTCTTCCTTTGACGAGTAATAGTTGATATTTGCATGTTGATTCTATCATCCAATTTCTTAGTTTGTCCAGAGATAGTGAACCAATTTCCCACTTCAGCTGATGGTTACATTTTATTAACCAAGAATTCTGTTTTTTTAACTCTTTCAGGTAATTCTTTCCAACTACAAGATGATTTTGTCAATGCATATCTTACAATAATTCCATCAGAAATACAAATTTCTTTAGGAAATAAATTTGAAGTCTTATTCAAAAGAAATTGACAATCAGTTATTCCAATGATAACTGAAATTCGTATTTTTCATCCACTGTCGATTTTTTTATAAACGTTTTCCTTCATTCTTCTTCTTCTTCTTAGATTACTTCATATAGAACCACAAATAAATAGTTATTTATTATTATTATTATTATTATTATTATTATTATTATTGTTATTATTATTATTATTATTATTTCACTGATTATTAGCTCTGATCTTATATTTTATGATAACTTTCTGTTACAAAATTCTAAACAATTAGAACTTTTCACAAAGAAACTTTCAAAGAATATTGTGCTCACCCATTATTTTTACATTACCACACACAAAACACCAGAACACAAAACAGCAGCTGCAATGCATGAACGATTACCTTAAGTCCAAAGTCACTTGACTATATGGTATTTTCTTAGAGTAATGTTTACCCTTACTATGCCCTACCTGACCGTTCCTTCAGAAATGAATCTTTTGCGTAGATGACTCAACGACATATTTTTGCATGCTATTGGGTATACTGTTGTGTGGGGAAAAGTAAAATTTGTATATTTGTTATCTGGAGAGTACAAACATTTTTTCTATACCAAACTTTAAGAGTTTAAGTCACGTTTTTTGAGTTAATGATATGCTGTCTCTCTGTAAAACAACCAAATTCTAACAGTTCAGATTTCGATTATGTGAACTAATTGTTTTCAGATAACTCGAACAATGTCAATAGGTAGCATTATACAATTTCTAAAATAATCAATGACATGTATATCAGTTTTCAACACTTTTTCCCAATTCCTGGCATTAATTTCACAGTGGTGATTTTTTTTTACAATAATTAAACAGAATTGTATTAAGTTATAAAGTTGTGGATTTAAATATCAATTTATAATCAGAATAACTGAGTAAAAAATTCACTGTGGAAAAACACAACAACAACAGCATACATCTTTGTTCATTTAAGTTTACAAATGCATATATTATTTTGCTAAAATACTAGTTACAACTATATACACTGAGAAAAATTTGAAACATGTAATTACCTAAAAATATTTCACAATGTTTAGTTTACACCCTTAACATTTTCCAAAGAGTTCAATGAATAAAATTTTTGTTACTCACTGTTTCTTCGTTACATTACATCAAAATAGCTGGTCACGCAAAAGAGTTTTAAATCAGATACCTGTTATTGTGTCAGTCTGGAAATGACACCATGCCTCCCTAAAAATTCTGTGTATTCTTTTCTCAACAAATACACACAAACAGTTTTCATAAAATGTTCGTAAATGTCCCAAAATAAAGAATCTTTATCGAATTGGATAAAATCTTAAAAGTTTAATTTTACCATTGATAAATTTAAATGATTAGCGATAATTTTCCCCATGATACGAATAGCTGGTAATTCAGTTTTCAAAACTAGTAAATGATTATCATTGTCGTACATTTTTGGTGAGTCTCTCAGCTTCTTCACAACTAATAGAAAAAACTTTACTTCAATCAGCCACTGTATCATCAAGTATTACTTCCCATGTTGGCATTTCAGAATATAACACACACCAAGGTCCATTTCATAGTCAACTCTTCTTTTCAATATATATATATATATATATATATATATGTATATTAAGTGTTCAGGATTCAGCATGATTTCCCTGGATTCTACTACAATTTTTCTTTCGAACTCATCACCACATCAAAAAATATTTTCTGATTTATTCCAACGAATGGAGTGACTTTGGAGATCATCATTAGGATTGTTTGAAAAAAGAACATGACTGGGCAATTCAGTTGCACATGATCTTTTATAGGAGATGTCTCTCTTATGCTCCTCTATACGTTGTTCAATAAATTTATTGGTTTGTCCAAAATAAGAGATATTGCAATCACACCATAATTTATATACACCTGGATATTTTAGGTTGTGATGAATAGGTTTTGGATGGCTGATAAGAGAATGGATTTTTGGAAGTGTGGTGAAGAACGTGCTGATGTTGTATTTTTTAAGGAGACAATTTGTTAGAGATTATGCTAATGTATGTTATGGAGATGCTACCTTTAAAATTATTATTATTAGTATCTGTGGTGCACTGCCTAGGAGGTTAATCGTTTTTTTGGAGTTTCAATTTTGTTTAAAGATAAGAGAGAGGTGATTTGTTTCTTTTTGGAGTTCATCTGGTTCATTCAAAAGAGAGCGTGCTCTACTCCCTAAGGTAGATATAGTTCCAAGCTTCTGTGATGGGAATGACTATGTAGATATCTATTGGTATGAGTAGGTTTCCTGTATATAGAGATTTTTAATCTTTCAGAGTATCGTGTAATCATTACGTCCAGGAATGGTAAGGAGTTATTTTGTTTTAGATCAGCAGTAAATTTTATATTAGGATGTTGATTGTTAAGATGATGAAGAAAATCTATGAGAAATGTGTGTCCATGACTCTATATAATGAAAATAGCATCTACATAATGTTTCCAAAGTTTTGGTTTAAATGAGAAGGAAGATATAGCTTTAAAGGTAGCATCTCCATCCCATACATTAGCACAGTCTCTAACAAATTGGCTAAGGTCCTTAAAAAATACAACATCAGGAAGTTCTTCACCACACTTCCAAAAATTCATTCTCTTATCAACCATCCAAAACCAATTCATCATATCCTAAAATATTCAGGTGTATATAAATTATGGTATGATTGCAATATCTCTTATTTTGGACAAACCAACAAATCTATTGAACAACGTATAGAGGAGCATAAGAGAGACATCTCCTATAAAAGATCACATGCAACTGCATTGCCCAGTCATGTTCTTTTTTCAAACAATCCTAATGATGATCTCCAAAATCACTCCGTTTGTTGGGATAAATCAAAAAATATTTTTCGCTATGGTGATGAGTTCAAAAGAAAAATTGTAGAATCCAGGGAAATCATCCTGAATCCTGAACACTTAAACAGCAATTTAAGTTATAACATCCCAGATAGCCATACTGCAGTTATTCAATATTGCCGTTCATGAGAGCCTGCATGCACACACACACACGCAATAAACAACAATAGCGCGCCAGTTAGAACAACTTAAAAAATACAACGTTTTTTTCGATTATGTGTTGTAATTTTTACCTATAATTCTCAGTTTTTTAGATACTTCAATGTTTATTACTATTCTCTTCCTTTAATGAATACCTGATGAAGGCTGTTATAAGCTGAACTAGTTGTATTATTCTCATTAAAACTTTATAAGTTATCTTGGTTTAAGTCATTAAATTTATATAATATATACACAGAGAGAGAGAGAGAGAGAGAGAGAGAAAACTTTAACATCATGGAAACTTAAAACTTACTTAAAATACATTAAATAGCTGTAAAACGTTTGGTTATGCATTATAGGCTTCCTCAGAACGTTGATAATAGAACACAGTATAAAATTAAAGAATCAATTTCAAAAATGATAATCTTCTTCTGCAGCTTTTCCCACTAGAGTAGGGTCGCTGTTTGTGATGAGTCTCCTCCACAACCTCCTGTCTTGGGCTGTAGCCACATACAAGTTCTTCATCCTCAAGTCCTCCTCCACCATCTCCCTCCATCTCTTCTTTGGCCATCTGTGCTTCCTCTTCACCTGCACATCCATCTGCATGACCATTCTTCCCACATATTCTTCCTCCCTCCTCATCACATTACCAAACCATCTCAACCTTGCCTCCTGTATCTTTGCATCTTTGCTCCTAAGTTCATAACTTTCACTGTTCCCCTTACATAGTCATTTCTCAAATGATCCTTTCTGGTCACACCGCACATCCACCTAAGCATTCTCATCTCTGGTACCTCCATCCTGATGATGTTATTTTTCCTCAGGCCTGCAGTTTCCAAAGCAAACATCATAGTTGGTCTCACTACTGTCCTGTAAATTTTGCCTATTAAATTGATTTGCACCCTCTTATCACATAGCACTCCAGCCATCTCTCTCTCCAGTTCTTCCATCCTGCATCCCACTTCTTTCTCAGCCTCACCATCCTCCTTCATTGTTGAACCTAAGTATCTAAACCTTCCTGATGACATTTCCTTCCAGCTCCAGATCTGTCTCCTGGCTGATATCCACTTTGCAACACATATACTCGGTCTTACCTCTGCTCAGTCTCATAACTCTCTCTTCCAGTTCTTTCCTATAACTTTCCAGTTTGGCTGCCACTTCTCTTGATTTCGAATACAGCACGATGTCATCTGCATACAACATAGTCCAAAGCGTGTCTTCTCTCACTTACTCCATTACCACCTCTATCACAATATTAAACAGGAATGGACTTATTGTCAACCCTTGATGCAGGTCAACTGTCACTGGAAAACTTTCTGTCACTCCCAAGCAGGTTCTAACACTTGTCTTCATATTTCTGTACATCTCCTGCACCAACCTGACATATTTCTCTGGTACCTTCTTCTCCCTCGGGCATCACAAGATTTTTCTTGCCTTGGCACTCTATCATATGCTTTCTCCAGATCAATAAATACCAGATGTAACTCCCATTGCTTCTCTGGAAACTTTTCCATCATCTGTCGTACCCCAAAGATAGCATCCGTGGCCGATAGACCAGGCATGAATCCAATTTGCTCCAATCTCCACCTCCTTCCTAAGTCTTCCATCAAGAACCCTTTCTAGGATTTTCATTGTGTGGACATCAACTTTATTCCTCTGTAAATCTTACAGGCTTGTGCATCCCCTTTACCCTTGTAGATGGGGACAAGAGTACGTTTCCTCCATTCCTCGGGTATATTTTCCTGTTGGCAAACTTTAATGAACAGGTCCCACAGCAGGTCAATTCCCTCTTCCCCCAGAGCATTCCATGCCTCCACTGGAATCCTGTCTGGGCCCACCGATTTTCCATTCTTCATCCTCTTCATGGCCTCCTTCACTTCCACTCTACTGATGTTCTGCACCATCCCCTCAGAATGCTGCCCATCTTCCCTGTGAGTCCTTGCATTTTTCTCATTCAAAAGTCCCTCAACGATTAGTCTCCATCTGTTTCTTATATCCATATTTCTCCATAATATTCTTCCTTCAGCGTCTTTGATCTGCCTCACATGTACGATGTCTTTGAAGCCTTATTTCTACATTTCGATAATCGATAAATCTTTCTCTGTGTGCAACAAGTCTCTTGGCGTCTTGCTTTTTCTCTCTGTATTCCTCTCTGTCCTCTTCCACTCTTGACTCGTCCAACTTCTACATTGCCTTCCTCTTAGCCGTCACTGCTTCTTGTACATCATTATTCCACCACCACCCCTCCTTCTGCTCCCTAATCTTTCAGGATATTTCACCAAGCACCTCAATTGCTCAGCTTAGAATTACTTTTGGATTATGTCTCCACAAGTCTTATACACTTTCTAGTCCATCCGAAATCCTCTCTAACAACTTCAAAAATGATAATAACATATAATAAGACAACAAAGTCAGTAAAATTCCCAATTACTTAAGAAATAATTCCCAATTGTTTAAGAAAATTGCAATATAATAATCAGGAATTTTCATGAAAACGATATAATGATATTTCCCATAAAGGGAATAACCGAAGGCCATCACATCTGCTTAAGTTCGGTCGGTGTAGAAAGGTCTCACAACTCTTTATATAAGTGCAATATAAAAGTTCCAAAAAAGTCTTATGTTTAGTCGAGATAGCATGTTCTACTAGGCCAGACTGTTTGGGTTCATGGTACTGAATGTAAGATTTATGTTGTTGATGACGGATGGTTGCAGATCTGTTAGGCTGTCGAAAATAAGACAAACCAAAGAAAATAAGACAGCTGGAAGGTAGTAATCTCCCTCAGAAGATGAAAATACATTACAATATTGAGAGCTTTTAGAACTTTGGCTATAAGTTCAGAAATCCCTTTGATATAAGTAAGTGGAATCCAAGTGATATTTTCAGTAGTCTAGAAACTGGTTGTCTAAAACTGTTAGAAGCTTTCTTAATTAAATATTCATTAAAGCAATTTTTCATCAAATATATATATATATATATATATATATATATATATATATATATATATATATATATATATATATATATATATATATATATATATATATATATATATGGTATAAAATGATTTTATACCAAGAATGACAAATTTATTGTTCAGATGCAACTAGTTTCGTTGAAATACAACTTCTTCAGGTATCATTGGTAAAGAGTAAAATAAAAATAACAGACACATGAAAAAATACATTAAGAGATCTAGTATAAAACAAGTACATTTAAAAAGAATGCGAGCTAGATTTCCAACTGAAGTTGATTACGTGCGTGAGCTGGTATTAGTGCGCCAGTATTGGACAGTGGCAATGTGCGCATCAGAAATATTATTGCTAAGGCTGTTATTAATATGAGATGAATCAAGTGATATTTCTTTAGATTCAATTATTCTTCTTTCCAGTTCATCATAGCACACATGGATATTACAGGTTTTTTGCCAATCAACGGTGTGTTGGCGGCCATCATCTGCATTGACGGAGAAGTGATCGTGGCTAGAGAGAGCGCTGGCTCTGGTTCTGTTGTAAGAAATGTCTCTTTGATGTTCCTTCATGCATAAAAGGATGGATTTAGAAGTTTGGACATAATATGGCTTGCCACAATCATACAAAATTTTATAGACTCCTGGATATTGAGTAGGAAGATGTTTCATTTTAGGTCTACTTAGTATGAAGCGAAGTTTAAGGAACGTAGTGAAGCAAGTTCTAATGTCGAATTTCTGAAGCATTTTTGCCAGTTTCGGGGAGAGAGAGAGCTGATGTATGGTAACGAAATAAAACCTCTTGGTGGAGAAGAATTTTCAAGAGCAGTTGAGTGGTGGACAGAGAGAAATTTATTAATCTTTTTAAGAGAGAATCCATTGTTAATGAAAGACTTTTTAAAAAAATTGAGTTCATATTCAATTTCTGTTTCATCTGTTAATAAAGATCTGGCACGATGTGCCAGTGTTGAAATAATACCAAACTTTTGTGGAGGGTAGTGATGGGAAGAAGCATGAAGGTATCTGTCTGTGTGAGTGGGTTTTCTAAAAATGGAGATTTTGATGTTCTCAGCGCATCTCGTAAGTTTTAAGTCCAGAAAGGGAAGACATTCGTCGGATTCTAGTTCAGTGAAGTTGATTTTCTGATGAAGCTTGTTGAGGTGGTCCAGAAAAATGTTGAGGTTGTTGATACCGTGTTCCCAGACGAGAAATACATCGTCAATGTAACGATACCAAACTTTAGGTCTAAGAGGTGTGGAATTAATAGCTTTTTCTTCAAAATCTTTAAGAAATATGTCAGCAAGAATCGGAGAGAGAGCGGGCTGCTATAGTTAAACCTGAGTTTTGTTTATAAATCTTGTTATCATATTTGAAGTATCCTGAGTTTACACAGTGAGAAAGTAAGGAGAAAAATTTCTTGGATAGTTTTCTCTGGAGAAGGTATAGAACTTCTTAAGTAGGGACATTCGTGATGAGGGAAACAATATCGAAACTTGCCATTAAATCTGATGTGTTGAGTTTGATGTCTTTAATTTTTGAGACAAAATCAGCAGAATTTTTTACATGAGAAAAGGAAGTACCACAAAGGTTTTTTAAAAGGGATGTGAGGTATTTTGAGAGGTTGTAAGTAGGGGAGTTTATGCATTCAACGATAGGTCTAAGAGGAGAGTTTAATTTATGGATCTTAGGGAGTCCATATAAGCTGGTGATTAGAGGATGAAACGACCTAAGGGAAAGACGGATGTTTCTAGGTAACTCTGAGGTGGCTTTCAGTAAATTGTTGGTCCTATTGTGCAGTTCTTTAGTAGGATCACTATTTAGTTCAGAGTAACTGTCAGTGTTTAGTAGTTCTAAAATTTTGTTATGATAATCTGTTCTATTTAAGATCACAATAGCATTCCCTTTGTCTGCAGGGAGAACAATGATGTCGTTATTGTATCTCAAACTTTTAATAGCTGATCTCTCAGAATGAGAAATGTTATCAGGAGGTGGTCTTGCATGATTTGTGATGCAAATAGCTTCCATACGAAGAAGGTTTGCTTCTTGGATTGGTAATAGCGATGCAGCTTTTTCTATCTTTGTTAAGAATAGTTCTTTAGGTATTGAAGTAGGAGCTATAACAAAATTGAGACCTTTAGCAAGTACACTTTCTTCTGCCGTTGAAAGTGGATGGGAAGAATTATTAATAACAACTATTTTTAAATAAGCAGAATTAAGATTGGAAGTGTGACGATCCTGCATACATTTTAAAGAATTGAATTTTCTGATGAGAATAATTTTGTTAGAGTTCTGGATATTAGAAGCTTTTAGAGCGCAGAAATCTTTTAAATTGTTCCAAGATGAAGACTGTAGAGAAGTAGATAAACGGACTTCAAGAGCGTTCGTCTTAGAAAAATAAGCAGCTAGACTACGTTTTGTATCAAAAATCCGTTCCGATAAAAGATGTAGTTTGGCTCTGTGGAAAATTCTCTGAGCTCTGGCGGTCGTAATGGATTCTTTAAAATTAAGAAATCGGGGAATAATAGAATGGAACTTACATCTTTTGAGAAACACTAGCTTGTTAATGAATAATCCAATGGACCTGAGATTTTTCTGATAATCTTTGATAAGCAGATGTACTACCTATCGTTGAAGGCATAAACTCCCCTACTTACAACCTCTCAAAATACCTCACATCCCTTTTAAAAAACCTTTGTGGTACTTCCTTTTCTCATGTAAAAAATTCTGCTGATTTTGTCTCAAAAATTAAAGACATCAAACTCAACACATCAGATTTAATGGCAAGTTTCGATATTGTTTCCCTCTTCACGAATGTCTCTACTCAAGAAGTTCTATACCTTCTCCAGAGGAAACTATCCAAGAAATTTTTCTCCTTACTTTCTCACTGTGTAAACTCAGGATACTTCAAATATGATAACAAGATTTATAAACAAAACTCAGGTTTAGCTATGGGCAGCCTGCTCTCTCCGATTCTTGCTGACATATTTCTTAAAGATTTTGAAGAAAAAGCTATTAATTCTTCACCTCTTAAAATGTAACAATACCAAAGTTTGGTATCGTTACATTGACGATATATTTCTCATCTGGGAACGCGGTATCAACAACCTCAACATTTGTCTGGACCACCTCAACAAGTTTCATCAGAAAATCAACTTCACCTGTGAACTAGAATCAGACGAATGTCTTCCCTTTCTGGACTTAAAACTTACGAGATGCGCTGAGAACATCAAAATCTCCATTTTTAGAAAACCCACTCACACAGACAGATACCTTCATGCTTCTTCCCATCACTACCCTCCACAAAAGTTTGGTATTATTTCAACACTGGCACATCGTGCCAGATCTTTATTAACAGATGAAACAGAAATTGAATATGAACTCAATTTTTTTAAAAAGTCTTTCATTAACAATGGATTCTCTCTTAAAAAGATTAATAAATTTCTCTCTGTCCACCACTCAACTGCTCTTGAAAATTCTTCTCCACCAAGAGGTTTTATTTCGTTACCATACATCAGCTCTCTCTCTCCCCGAAACTGGCAAAAATGCTTCAGAAATTCGACATTAGAACTTGCTTCACTACGTTCCTTAAACTTCGCTCCATACTAAGTAGACCTAAAATGAAACATCTTCCTACTCAATATCCAGGAGTCTATAAAATTTTGTATGATTGTGGCAAGCCATATTATGTCCAAACTTCTAAATCCATCCTTTTATGCATGGAGGAACATCAAAGAGACATTTCTTACAACAGAACCAGAGCCAGCGCTCTCTCTAGCCACGTTCTCTTCTCCGTCAACGCAGATGATGGCCGCCAACACACCGTTGATTGGCAGAAAACCTGTAATATCCGTGTGTGCTATGATGAACTGGAAAGAAGAATAATTGAATCTAAAGAAATATCACTTGATTCATCTCATATTAATAACAGCCTTAGCTATAATATTTCTGATGCGCACATTGCCACTGTCCAATACTGGCGCACACTAATACCAGCTCACGTACGTAATCAACTTCAGTTGGAACTCTAGCACGCATTCTTTTTAAATGTACTTGTTTTATACTAGATCTCTTAATGTATTGTTTCATATCTGTTATTTTTATTTTACTCTTTACCAATGATACCTGAAGAAGTTGTATTTCAACGAAACTAGTTGTATCTTAACAATAAATTTGTCAATCTCGGTATAAAGTCATTTAATTTCCTTTTTTATATTCAGTTCTACCGAGTAAATAATGAACATTAAAAGCTAGCACCCTATCTAGCTTTTGGAGGCTGGAGATTGAGTGGGCAGTTCAATCACCACTTGTTAGCCAATCAGAGATAGCTGGCCCATGTCTATCACTAATTATAGGTGGCTACTGATGAAGAGACCAGCAAAAACGTCCTGCCATCTCTTGGTACCTAACCCTAACAGGATATGTTACTGTCTGAAATGAAGAAAGGTAGGTAGAAAGCTTCTCTTTAGATGAAGAATGGAAGGTAGTAATCTTCCTGACAGGAAGATTTTCTTGAGTTTACACGACGAAAAACCCGAGTTTTCGGGAGAAAAAACCTGATTGATTGTTCCAGAGATCGACTTACTTAGGAACCAGTTGAAGAAAGGCTTACAAAAGGTTCCTCCAGTCCGCGACACCTAAACTAAGTCTATTTTCGGGCGGCCTAGTGCAGAGGATGCAAGCGCTACTTCCATTGAACTACACAGACCTTCGATGTGTATGTATGTATACCACTATTCAAAACAATCATGGTATCTTTTAGTTTCTGTCTGATAATTATAAATTTCTGCAAATAATTATAACTATTGGGTACTTTATACATGAATAAATATTTCTTACTTATGGATAGGGTGTAATTGATGAGATATTGTTTAAATTATCGATATTTATTACAAATTTAACAAATTATACAGTTTAACATGAAATAATTTTAACAAGAATAACAACAAGAATAGCCAAAAACGCTTTTGTTAATTTTTAATAGGGCATATGATCTCAGTTAACAGCCAAAACAGCGGTACATCTTGATTGCATGGACTTGATAAGATGATCAAACAGTTCTTGTGGGATATTTCCCCACTCTTGTGAGAGCAATTTCGAGCTCTTGAAGCAATCGTGGTAGCACCAGTCCAGCAGAAACACACCTACCTAAAGCATCCCAGGAATGTTCAACTGGATTACAATCTGATGAACAGGCAGGCCAGTCCATTCGTTCAATACCTTCTTTCTCAAACTACTCTTGTACCAAATGTGCACAGTGTGGACGAGCATTGTCATCCATAAAATTGAATTCTTGGTCAATTGCAGAATCATATGGATGAACTATAGGTTCCAAAATCTCTGGGCTGTTAAGGAACCGTTTCTGATAAAATAGAGATCAGTATGGCCACCTATACTTATTCCAGCCCATACATCAAACTCCCACCTTAACGTTGGGGTCTTTCACGAACAAACTGTGGATGATTTCTTGTTCCACTTTCACGTCATATCAAGATACAACGGTTATCTGGTTGCAGACTGAACATGGAATCGTCACTAAAAGTACACGAACTCAATCCTCATTTGTCCAATCGCAGTGTTACTGTGCCCAAGTTCATCGGGCTCTTTTGTGATTTCCAGTAAGTGGAATGTAAACCATTGGTCTTCAAGCATATAAATCTATGGCACGAAGACGATTTCGAACATTTCTCATCTCCATAAAGTGATTTCAAAGTCGCGAAATCAAGCTTTGAGATACACGATACGCTTAAGCGACAGCTTGCTACGTTTGTCCAGCTTCTAATCGACAAATTGCTCTCCAATTTTTAACAAAATCATGGGTGGTAGGTGACACAAGTTTACAATTGAAGTGATAATTATGCACTGTGGAAGTGAGCACAAGCCACGCTTTTATACCCCCACATTCTAATACGGCTAAGACATGTTCCGACAAGTTTTAACATGATTTTGTACGCAGTTGCGAGTTCTACACTGTTGTATATTAAGAATATTTTAAAATAAATGTGTTACATTTGTAAATTATTTTTATAACTTTATAATTTACAAGAAAACCAAAATAAAATATCCCCTAATTGTTTTGATGAGATTATTACTCCGATTCACAAAACCTCTTAGCTCACCCACTTAAATATCTGAGTGTTTATCGACCATGGTGTAATTGTCGATTAATTTATTGTGGACAGACAGAAAAATCGATTGAGCAATGTATTGAAAAATACGTCATAGATATTGAATACCGTAGCAGTGATACCTCAGCTTTGTCATTACATGTGCTCTCTTCAGCTGACCCACAAGACGTCTCGCAAATGAGACATCAAGTGGTATGGGATAAATCGGAACTATTACACCTTTGCTATGACATAATCGTGAGAAAAATTTGGGAGTCCTTGGAATTTTTTTTTATTTATTTTTAATGGAGAGCCCATCCACGAGTGGTTAGTCAACCTATAATACGTTAGTACCGTGTATGGACGATAAGGAATTTATTCACATTTGATTTGAAAAGCTGCGGATTGTATTCCCTGAGAAACAAATGTGGTGGAAGACTGTTCCACAGGGCAGCAGAACTGTGAGAGAGTACTGGTTAGCTCCTGCACGCATTTGGACAGATTTGCAAAAGGATGGAGGAATTATTGATGCCAACAGCAGCCACAGAAGTATTATGGAATATGTAGGCTGCAGAGAATGAACGTCTCCGCGAAAGCGAGTGGAGTGTATTAGTGAGAAAGGGGTCGCCATTCAATCTAACTGCTTTTTTCTGTATAGAATCCAATATTTTCATGGAACTCTTAGGGACATCCTGCATCTGCTATTAATATTATTCCCTCTGATCACAAATCTGTGTGAACGCAAGAGGTTGGATTGCTGCCCTTAAGAAAGGAACCACATTTCAAACTTCGGTTTGTAGTCACCACCCCAGATGTGAGAACAGCATTCAATGATCGTGCGGATTTGTGATTTGTATAAGGTTAAGAGTTGTTCAGAGTTCAAGTAACGCCTCGAGCCAAAGAGAAAGCCTAATTTTTTGGATGCAAAGGAGGCAAAAGTTGTGATATGTTTGTACCAAGAGAGATCACAGGTTAGAGTTATTTCCGAGAAGGAGAGGGAATTGTTTCCAAAACATCTAAATATAAAACTCAGGTACAGGCCCGTTCCGTACCTGGGTGCAAAGGGTGCAATGAACCCGGACGGCAATATTTAGGGGCCATATAATCGAACACGTTCATAAAAAATAGGGAATAAATAATACACTGAAGGGGGCGGGGGGGGCACAAAAATTTTGCAAACCCAGGGAACGGCCCTGCTCAGGTATCAACCTTTTCGAATACATCTTAGTCATCTGAGCCAGCAAAAGCGTGCAAGCGAGTGCGTAAACACGCACAATGCAACGCATAATTAGAAATATTTTTAAAAAACACAATTCTCTTTGATAATTACATAATGGTTGTCACCTTTGTTATATATATGCATATGTATACTTTTAAAGCTACTTTTTGCGTAAGTGATCTCCTCTCTCCTAAATAAGATATGATAGCTGTATAATATAAATTTTTCTAGAGATGCTATGAATAATTTTAGAAATCGACTCTTATCTTTCTATATATCTATACGTATGTTCTCTATATCAAGCGGACTCTTTCTATACATATATATACATAAAAAATTAAAATTCTCATCAACAAATAAATCCATCTGGTTTTAAGGTTCATTAAACTTTAGCAATGGTTAAACTGATTAGTGCCTGTTATTCAGAGTTAGCCATAAGAAGTTTCGTTTAGTTTAGTCGTGAATCAATCATTGGCTAGTGTAATGATAGTTGTGAAAATAATATACATTCTAAATTTTCCTATATGTTATTAAAGTCCAGATTCTTAATTTTGAAGGATGTGTTTTCAATTCAATGTATTCTTTGAGTTTAATGGCCAATTTTTGTATGTAAAGCTATCAATGATTAGTGATCTTAACGGGAGGGATAATAAGTTCATACAGAGAAAAGAAACGGAACTTGAGCTGCTGCTGTTCAATCAAGTCTGAAGGACGACAAGTAATTTTATCCAGGAGACGAATTGCCTGACGTTACTACTTTTTTTTTTGAGTTTCATATAGTTTTTTTTTTCTTTGTAAGAAGAGTATATTTCATTTTTATGATAACTATGGGTATTTTTAACGTTTCTTTCTTTCGATATACTTCAATTCTACTACTAATTATTTTTCTGGGAGATACGGCACAATTTAAATATTTGGAATGAAATATAATTTCTTTGAAATTCGTGCACAATCAAAGGTTTAAATCGCACCCAATCTGAGTCCTACTTTGTTATGACGACATCATGTTATCTGCCAGGGAATGATAATTGCGAATATAAAATGCTTTTAAAATAAAAAAAAATGAGCTAACGCTTTTTTATTCCCATTTATAGGGTGTAGGCGAGGCTATTTAGCCCTATCTAACTTTTGGAGACTGAGTGGGCAGTTCAATCTCCACTGGTACCCAATCAGAGATAGCTGGCCCAAGGCTATCACTAATTAAGTGGCACTCAGTGAAGAGAGATGGCTCAACAAGTGCCGCCATCTCGTGGTCCCTAACCCTAACACTCGTATTTAATGTCTGAAATTATGTGGGTTCTACGGTCGATTTTCTTGAGTTTATGGGACGAAAAACCAGATTTTCGGGGAGTAAAAACCCGCTTGTCCGTGCCAGAGATCGACTAACTCGGGAACCGGTCGAAAAAACGCTTAGAAAAATTTCTTCTAGTCGCCGACTAGATTCGAAACCGAAGTCTTCCTTCGTGCAGTCAAGCGCCGTGGTGTGCAAACGCCACATCAACTGAACTACACATGGTCTATCTAAATTCACTGATATATTAACGAGAAGTATTAAATTTATGAAATGTAATCTCATTTTCCTTTTAACGTGTTAGGATTAACAGCCAGTCACCGCCTATCCACTCGGCTTTTCATAATTTACATTTTGAACATGTAGTTAGTCGGCTATTCACATTTATCGTCCCTGGATGCCGCATCATCACTCCCGTGCCTCATACGATTTTTGAAGTGAAGCTTCTGCTAAAAGTGGTAAAGTATCCACACAGAACATATATAGCATGACATGTCTATTAATCATACGCGCGCAGAAAGCAAGAACCCCCACCATATTTTGCAAGAGATTACAGTTGATTTCTAACAGGATGCCAATACCGAACGAGCTACACAGGCTATACTCATAGCTCGTTCTGTAGCTTTAGCATTCTTTACTATTTTATAACCTGAAATTATGTTATTCTTGAAGACATGTAATGCCATACTTCGATTATGATAACGTGACTAGCTCAGTAGAAGTGGCGTTTTGTACTCTATGTCGCTTGACCACAACAAGAAAGGATCTAGTGGTTCAAATCTAGTAATCGACTAGAGGAAATTTTTCTAAGCCTTTTTTCGACTGGTTTCCGAGTTTGTCGATCTCTGCCACGGGCTAGTGGGTTTTTTCTCCCGGAAACTCGGGTTTTTCGTCCCGTAAACTCAAGAAAATCGACCATCGAACCCACACTATTTTTAGACATTAAAAATATTGCGTTAGGGTTAAAGATCATGAGATGGCGGCACTAGCTTGTCGCCTTCTTCACTGCGTACCGATGAATCAATGATGGCCTTGGGCCAGCTATCTCTCAGATTGGCTACCAGTAAAGATTGAACTGCCCACTCAGTCTCCAAAAGTTAGATAGAGTAAACGGCCCCCCCCCTACTCCCTATTCGGGAACAAATAGGCGTTAGCTGATTATTTTTTTTTTTTACTATCCCCAATAAGATACAAAGAGTGAGGGGCCGGGGGTTCAAAACATGACAGTTGAGTAAGCAGAACACTGAAACTGAATGTATTGAGAATGTGGCACAAACTGCGTGTATTTCAGACTGTAGGAGAAATTGTTGGCTATAAATAAAATCATGACCAGGCAGTTGGCAGTGAGCAGGTTTGAGTTACTATCGAGCAACTATTACTAGGAGACGCATGTATTGCGTCTGCTAATATTTTCTGGTTTGCTTGCGTTTCGGGATGAGAAACCGGAGAAAAACACTGATGGTAAAACCCGGTTACTTCCGTATGAAATACGATCATACTGGTTTTTTTTAAATTTTTTTTTTATTTCTTCCCCTGTCTCTTCAGATGAAAGTATGCGTATTACAAACAACTTTTTCCTGATTAGTGTAACAACAGGAGAACAAACTCTCTTTGGTATTATTATTTTAAAAAAAAGCATAATGGGATGCATTATGTAAGTAAAGTCTTTGGTATACACATGATTTATTTCCTTATCCTTGTTAAAATAATGTACATGAAATTCGACAATAAATTAAAATACCGATTTTTTGAGGGAGCAGAGTTGAGGTGGTTTTGAATTATAGACGAACAAAACATGATTACAAGGATAGTGTGTGATATCTTAACTATTAAATGTGTTCTATAAACGGTTTACCTATAATAAATTTAGTTTAATCCTTTATCCAAGTGAGAACAAACAAAGTTTGCACCTGAAAATATCTTCAGGACTGAATATGGTGTTGTACCATCTTACCTGGGTAAGTAGTACAACACCAGCAATTCGTAGCAAAGGTGGAGCAAGCTACCAACACTCCTAACCCAGTATCTCCCATAATGCAAAACACATCTCCTTGAGGATATGTATAATGTTATGCATTAAGGGATTGGCCACTACCCAGATTAGTTTCGACCTTTAAGGTATTCATGTTGGAGGCTTAATGGATTTTTTACAACACTCAAAAAGAATTAAATTAGAATTTAATACTTCCTATATTTCGTCCTAGTCACTAGGACATCTACGGGGATTACAAAAACAATTAATGTAACATATGCACAAATAACAAACAATACTAAGCCCAACCACGTGGGTGACACTAAAGTCCTATCTAGGTAGAGCGCCCTCTAAGGGCAGTAGTAGGTGACCTGGAATGTAAGGTGGGAACTCTGGTGATGAGTGTTTCCCAAATCTTCGGTAGCTTAATGCAACCGTATTTATTGAGATTTGGTTGGTTTTTGAGAGCTGCTGCTGCTTCTAAGAAAAGTCTCTCTTTCTTGAATTTGCTATGGTGGAGCATGGTGGTTTTCTTCCATTATACTCTGTGGGTGGTGTCCAAAACATGGTCAGCCAAGCCTGAATGGCCATAGTTGTGTTTGAAGATGTAAGACTTGTGTTCCTCTAGACGGATGGATGCTGATCTGCCTGTCTGTCCAAAGTACGCCAGCTTACAGGAACAGGGTACTTTGTAAACTCCAGGCAGAGAGAGAGGAGGGAGCTGATCTTTCGTAGAACGGATAAGGGTAGCCAGTTTGCGGTGGGGCTTATATGCTGTGTGTAGATTGTACTGTTTTAGTATCTTGGCTATTTTTTCAGATGTGCCACGGATGTAAGGTATGGTGATGGCATTTTTAAAATCTTATTGACGAGAAGGAAGGGGAATGGGGGAGGAGTTGATTATTTTTTTGATACTGTGATCGCTGTAGCCATTGGAAAGGAAAGTGCTGTGTATGTGGTTAAGCTCATTAGTGAGGGCGGTTCCACTGGAACAAAGATTGTGGGCTCTCTTGGTAAGAGTTTTAATAATGCCATATTGTTGAGAGGGGTGGTGGTGGGAGAGTTTGTGAATGTATCTGCCTGTGTGTGTGGGTTTTCTGTATACGGTGAAGGTAAGTGTATCATTAGGCAGGCGTGTGACTAAGGTGTCTAGGAAGGGTAAACAATTGTTCTTTTCCTTTTCCATAGTGAACTGGATTCTTGGATGTAGACTATTGAGATGACTGAAGAAGGAGTCTAACGTGTCTGGGCCATGAGGCCGAATAGAGAACACATCATCTACATAACTTAGCCAGATAGAAGGTTTCAGTGGGGCTGAATCTATGGCTCGTTTTTCGAAATCTTCCATATAGAAATTGGCAAGGGGGGGTGAGAGGGGGGAACCCATGGCAGTTCCCTCTATCTGCTTGTAGATTTTGTTGTTCCAAGAGAAATATCCAGAGTTAATGGCAAAGGAAAAGAGATCTAAGATGTCAGAGGGAAAAACGTTTTCTAAGAGAGATAAGGTGTCAATTAAGGGAATATTGGTAAACAAAGAGGAGATATCAAAGCTTACCAATATGTCTGTCTTCTTCAAGGTTAAATTTTCTGTGAGGGCTTTAAAGTGGGCCGAGTTTTTTATATAGGAAGGGGACCTTCCGGTGAGGGGGATCAGAGAGTTGGCCAGCTGTTTTGATAGTCTATAGCAAAGTGCATTGGTAGCATCTACTATAGGCCTGAGTGGGGAATTGGGTTTGTGGATTTTTGGTAAACCGTATATTCGGGGGGGACGGGAGCGGAAAGGTTTAAGTTTTTTCGTGACATCAGGGGGTCAGGAAGATACTTTTTTGAGTAAAATTTTAAGTTTCTTAACTTGTGTTTTTGTGGGGTCGTGTTCTAGCGGGATGTTATGCATTAAGTGCATAACACTTAAGTTATGCATCGTGTTCTAGTAGATGCTACCAATGCACCTTGCTATAGACTATCAAAACAGCTGGCCAACTCTCTGATCCCCCTCACCGGAAGGTCCCCTTCCTATATAAAAAAACTCGACCCACTTTAAAGCCCTCACAGAAAATTTAACCTTGAAGAAGACAGACATATTGGTAAGCTTTGATATCTCCTCTTTGTTTACCAATATTCCCTTAATTGACACCTTATCTCTCTTAGAAAACGTTTTTCCCTCTGACATCTTAGATCTCTTTTCCTTTGCCATTAACTCTGGATATTTCTCTTGGAACAACAAAATCTACAAGCAGATAGAGGGAACTGCCATGGGTTCCCCCCTCTCACCCCCCCTTGCCAATTTCTATATGGAAGATTTCGAAAAACGAGCCATAGACTCAGCCCCACTCAAACCTTCTATCTGGCTAAGATATGTAGATGATGTGTTCTCTATTTGGCCTCATGGCCCAGACACGTTAGACTCCTTCTTCAGTCATCTCAATAGTCTACATCCAAGAATCCAGTTCACTATGGAAAAGGAAAAGAACAATTGTTTACCCTTCCTAGACACCTTAGTCGCACGCCTGCCTAATGATACACTTACCTTCACCGTATACAGAAAACCCACACACACAGGCAGATACATTCACAAACTCTCCCACCACCACCCCTCTCAACAATATGGCATTATTAAAACTCTTACCAAGAGAGCCCACAATCTTTGTTCCAGTGGAACCGCCCTCACTAATGAGCTTAACCACATACACAGCACTTTCCTTTCCAATGGCTACAGCGATCACAGTATCAAAAAAATAATCAACTCCTCCCCCATTCCCCTTCCTTCTCGTCAACAAGATTTTAAAAATGCCATCACCATACCTTACATCCGTGGCACATCTGAAAAAATAGCCAAGATACTAAAACAGTACAATCTACACACAGCATATAAGCCCCACCGCAAACTGGCTACCCTTATCCGTTCTACGAAAGATCAGCTCCCTCCTCTCTCTCTGCCTGGAGTTTACAAAGTACCCTGTTCCTGTAAGCTGGCGTACTTTGGACAGACAGGCAGATCAGCATCCATCCGTCTAGAGGAACACAAGTCTTACATCTTCAAACATAACTATGGCCATTCAGGCTTGGCTGACCATGTTTTGGACACCACCCACAGAGTATAATGGAAGAAAACCACCATGCTCCACCACAGCAAATTCAAGAAAGAGAGACTTTTCTTAGAAGCAGCAGCAGCTCTCAAAAACCAACCAAATCTCAATAAATATGGTTGCATTAAGCTTCCGAAGATTTGGGAAACACTCATCACCAGAGTTCCCACCTTACATTCCAGGCCACCTACTACTGCCCTTAGAGGGCGCTCTACCTAGATAGGACTTTAGTGTCACCCACGTGGTTGGGCTTAGTATTGTTTGTTATTTGTGCATATGTTACATTAATTGTTTTTGTAATCCCCGTAGATGTCCTAGTGACTAGGACGAAATATAGGAAGTATTAAATTCTATTTTAATTCTTTTTGAGTGTTGTAAAAAATCCATTAAGCCTCCAACATGATGTCCTCACAGCACTTAAGCCTCTACACACGGACCTTTAAGGTGGCAGACCTTTTGGCAACTCCTATAATAAAGATGACCTTGCTACTGCTTCTGCCTGGTATCTCCAACTCTGGGACTGGCTCCCACTGATAAAGGTCGAAACTAGTCTGGGTAGTGGTCCTTCCCTTAATTCATAACATTAGACATATCCTCAAGGAGATGTGTTTTGCATTATGGGAGATACTGGGTTAGGAGTGTTGGTAGCTTGCTCCACCTTTGCTTTTATTACAAGACAATTTAACTTAAAGGATTAAACTAAATTTATTATAGTCTAACCAAGTGAAAAATAAACTTTCAAGCAGTTTATCTGTTTCACGAAATGAAAAGCCTCAGTTTCGAGGAGGAAAAGTCTGCCATTACCTTAGAAAATCAACACTTTCAGCCAAAAACGCCTTATAATGGTCCTTGTTTTCTAGACAGGATTCGAATCCAGGTCTGCCAGACCAAAAGGCGTCGTTATTAAGGACCGATCTTCATAGACTCTTGAGAGCTGGTGACAATATTACTGGACATGTGGTTAAACTTCAAGCATGTATTCCTAAATGCTTGAATTCTCTTCAGTAGTTGGTTGGTTTTTAGGTTTACCTCAAAGAAGCTAAGACTAGATTTAAATATCATATTTAGTCTTAATTCTGCATGTTTTCTGATTGATTTTGCATGCTATGCGGGATGACAAACATAAGATTTGGAAGAAAAGTATACTACGCTGTATGAGACCGTGTACTTACGTATATCTGAACAAAACTATTATAAATGTTTTCCTCGTATTGATTGCAAAGAGAATCTACTCTTTCCAATCTAAGAACAGAAAGCTTTGCGGTTGCAAGGACCTCGAACGTTAATAAATAGTAAAGTTTAGACAGTATTAGAGGATAGTAAACGACGTTATTGTCTTGTTAATTTCGAAACTTACAAGTTTCAAAATCGAGAATAAAATTCATAAAAGAATAAAATTTTATTAATAAGAATAAAATGTAAATTTTTCAGGGTTATAATTCGTGCATCGACCGAGAATCCACATATACAAAATACACTTTTCCGACACAGGACTGCTGTAGAGAAGTTTTGGCTGAGAAGAGAAGTTTTGTTCTTCTAATGTTTCTGATGAGATCAACTAATGTGGTTGCATTTGCCAAGTTAATGCAACCTGAATCAAAACCACGAATAAAAAGCGAACAGGTCAGCTCCTGGGTGACTTTTAAGAAGTACAGTGGAAAAGCACTCTTTGCCAATTTCGAAACTGAAATTTCAGATATTTGCCTTTGAAATAATAATATATTTTATATCCTTGTACACCGTCTTATTAGTTTTAGTTTTATTTTGTCAGTTTAATTTTCAGTTATTCATTTTATCAATTATAAAATTGTCAGTGTCTAAATAGTCCTGACACGTTGTTTTTTAAATATCTCTGATAGTTGTATCTTGTAAAAGAAGTTACGAAATATTACGATTATTCGAAAATACATATTATGCATTGTTTGGGGGGGAAAGTCCTTACCCCCCTACCAATTGGGATATTTTTTTAAAAATTAGTGTTGCAAATATAGGCACAAGAAGTTGTTCGAAAGCAAATCGCATTCCAGATGTTTTGATTATCCCCAATGTTATTAATCTACAGGGTCCTTATTTTATATTTTCAAAGTGGTTATTATTATTATTATTATTATTATTATTATTATTATTATTATTACGTGACACCTCCAGAGAGCCCAATGACTCCTCGAGGGAGGACACACCACTCCACTTTACCAAATACATCTCATCCTCTCCACTACCAATCAATTCTCCATCAACGCCATCTATCTCCCATCATCACCAACAACAGTATTTTTTTGTCTGTAAATTAAGTCTGATGTCCAAACAGGAGATATTAAACTGCATTTCTTTAATCAACGTAGAATGCGATTATTATTGTATAAATATAGCTGCTCTTTAGTTAAATTTAGCAATTGTTGTAAAAAAAAATTAGAAAAATAGGCAGGAAAACAGAAAACCACATTTTCATTTTCAGCGGTGCATCTATAACTATGTATGCATAATTTTAGTGACGATTGCCGAAATAGATTATGGTATGTTAGTAATGTAATGTAAGTAAAATGGTGAGTATGGTGGTTCAGTAATTGAATAAATGAGCATGAGCGAAATCATCCAAAAAACAGCTAACGGTTATGAAAGATAGAAAATTTTCATATGTGAATGAAGGTTGGGTTTAAAAATGTCTGATATATATCAACCTTTCAGATTTTTCAGCAAATCACTGTGAAGTTTGAAGATATTATATTATCTTCATTTAGAGCATTTTGTTTCATAAATATGGTCCCAATTCAGACATTTGACTCTGTGATAACAAGAGTTTTGTGAACATGTAATGACAAATAGAAGTTTGAAAGTAATAATTTTCATTTCGACAAACATTTGGCAATATATCAATGTACAGTTTTATTTTATTTCTGTAACCATGCCTTCATTCATTTTTCTTTCTTTTTTTGCTATTGATAAATTCTATGAAAAGTTTCTTGTAGCATAATTTTCCAAATTCGCTACTTCTCGATGACACCAGAAGCATTAAAAGGCCTTCAAAGTTAAAATAATTTGTTGGTAATCAAACTAGCATTCGAAGTTCTCTCAGGTTTATTTATTTTTCCTTCCCAGACCATGTCATTACTAATTCTAGGTAACGAGAGAAATTCATCTAGCATGGAACTTGATATATAATTCTATAAAAACTTGTTCTTCCTTTCTATTGTTTTTTCCATGGGCGTTGTCACGGATGGGGAAAAAATGAAAGAAAAATCGAACAATCTTTGAAAGAAAAGTCACTTTATTTCCTAAAGGGAGAATATGATGCTCGCTGTTATCATAAGGATCAAATATCGAACATGCCTTTGATCCTGAGACGTGAGAAAGAAAAAAGTTTTTGCTCAGTGTCATACCATTTCACAGTTAGAGTTTCATTACGGATAAAATACGCCAAGTAACTGACAGCAGGAAAATTCAATTTAATGAACTTGATTAAAAAAAAACGAAGTTAAAAACAGAAGTAGGCAGGTAATCTTTCTCAACACTATAGCGCAGTTTATTCTAGAGGTGTTAAGGCTGTTCTTAACTGTTCTCCATATCCCAAGCTTTTTAGGAACAATTTTCTTCAGCCATAAACAGAACAGAGAAGCTGCTTCCACAGAAAGAACGTTGTTCACTCAAGCGGTTGAAACGAAACGTAAGTTCACTTTCGTCTTTCTACTGAAAAATTCTCAACAATAATATCAGGAGTTTTTTTTCCTCACAAAAATTAAAAGAGGGCCAGAACTCAGTATAAACGCGAAAATATAATATATGATGTGAAGAACCAAAATATATGAAGACAAGCAAACGACAATTTCAGGACCATGAAAATTTTAAAGTGCTATTTGAGGGTAGGAAATCAGATTTGGAGGATCGGAGTCTGTTAAATGTTGCATATTGCGATGCAGGGCGATGTTTCTAAGGAAATGGTTGATGAAATGTATTTTGGAGAAGCGCATGAAATTGTTGTTATCTTGGAGTTGAAGTATATTTAGATATTAATACAATGTTGATCCGAATTTGTAAAGACTAAATTTAAAAAGTCGATAGATTTTTTTCCCTTCTCATAATCGACTATCAACTATAATGTGTGACTAAAAGCACTATAGTGAAATAGTTGCAGTATGGGGACGTTCGTTGCCAATACACATCGCATCATAATATCTTCAAATGTTAAAGTTTAAAATCTGTTAAAGCATTATACATAATGTGTTAAACAAATTTAAAATATTTATTTTATTTATAAACATTTGTAAACTATTTATTTTAAACTATGTATTTATTTATTAGAAATAAGCCTCGTATTTTTAAATTGGCGGAAGCCAATTGAATTCATGTAACTCATAAATTAAATTTAATTAATTCATAAACTGAATTCATTTAAGTAATTTGCCAAAAGGTTATTTGGCAAATTGATGGCTCTTAGTCTTCCCAAAATAATAACGTAATAGAAGTTTGTTTTTTTTACCTTAATTTCTACCTTTATTAATATTCATTTAACGAAATTCAGAAAAGTTAATTTTCATTTATTATTTATTCAAAATGTGAAAATTTTATAGACAAAATACTTCCTGCAAATTAAACATATAGAAGCAGAACACAGACACTGATAGACAATAGCAGACTGTGAGTTAACCACAGTGTATCGTTATTCAAGTTGAGTTACAAGCGAGGTAACAATATGAAATTGGAATGGGAGCATATTATTCTATTTTAGGCTACTTTATTTCATGCTAATTATTGAACCCATTCGTTATTAAATAATTCGTTATTAATTAAATAGTAAATAATTAGTGACCCCACTTAAGTGGGAGAAGCTGCAGAAGAAGAAGAAGAAGAAGAAGAGGATTGAAATTGTTAGTATTTGTTTTATTTATAGAAGTATTGATTACTTAGTATTTATTATTTACAGAAGTATTTTATTTATTAATGAAATCTTCTTGCAAAATATAATAATAATAATAATAATAATAATAATAATAATAAATCAGCTAACGCCTTTTTATTCCCGTATACGGGGAGTAGGCGAGGCCATTTAGCCCTATCTAACTTTTGGAGACTGAGTGGGCAGTTCAATCTCCACTGGTACCAATCAGAGACAGATGGCCCAAGGCTATCACTAATTAAAAAAATTAAAAAACCAGAAACCACCTTAGTCAATCGTCTCTGGGCCTTTCCAAGATATTTCCACCGATTGTGTACTTTACATCCCATCTCTGCTTCCCAAATTCAAAACCTTACACTTTGCAACATTCGATAACATCCCTACTCATTTACCCATTCAGCCAATGTATTGAAATATTCTTGCAAAAGCTACAGCATCTACTCTACTCCTGATACTTCTCCCCAGCTTTGTATCATCTGCAAACAACTACATATCACCATTCCGACATCTTCCAATATCATTTACATACGAATTAAACAATGGACCCAAAACAGACCCTTGGGGTTCACGGTACACCGCTAGTAACTTTCCTCTTCTGGGATATCGCTCCTCCATAGACAACTCGCTGATACCTATCAGATAGCCAATCTCCAATCCAGCAAGTAATCTACTGTTTAGCCCCATCCGTTCCAATTTAGTTACCATTTTATCATGTCGCAATTTATCAAAGACATTTGCAAAATCTAAGTATACTACTGTGTATGCAATACCCAAATCTAATTCATTTGCCACTTTATTATAAAATTACATCGCAGATTGCTAAAACATGACCTTTCTTTAACAGATCCATGCTGGCCATCAAAGATATATTTCTATTGTCAACCCAATTCTAAATTTTGTTCTTGACTAACTTCTCTAACGCGTCAACAACAACTCCAGACACACAGACTGGTCTATAATTCAAGGTCGCTCTTATCACCTCCCTTATCAATTGAAATAATTTTACTCTCTCTCCACTCCTTTGAAACTTGACTCAGTGCAAGACTCATGTTAAAAGAGATATGTAAAAGCTGTTGTTAACTCTCCGGAACATTCCCTCAAAATATGGTGAAATAGCATAAAATGCTACAGCCTTATTAACATCAAGTCGATTCAATTCCTCATATGCCTCCTGTTCACATAATAACAGTTCTTCCTCATTTCCCACTGCAATCAAGTTCTGCATGATGTCACATTAATGAGAATGAAATACCTTTATAAATTGCTCGTTAAATATCTCAACTATATCCTGCGCAGCGGTTATCATTCCTCCGTTTTCACTAATCAATGTCATCCTTCCATAATCATTCTTTCTTCTACTGGTCACATATCGAAAGAATTTCTTAGGTTTTTTTTTTCGGGGGGGTCGTTTTATTTTTTTTTTAATATTTATTTTGCATCGCTTATAGGTCCTTCGACGTCTCGTGTGTGTGTGTGTGTGTGTGTGTGTGTGTGTGTGTGTGTGTGTGTGTGTGTGTGTGTGTGTGTGTGTGTGTGCGCGCGCGCGTGTGCGCGTGTGCGCGTGCGTGCGTGCGTGCGTGTGTGTGTGTGTGTGTGTGCGTGCGTGCGTGCGTGCGTGCGTGCGTGCGTGCGTGCGTGCGTGCGTGTGTGTGTGTGTGTGGGTGGGTGGGTGGGTGGGTGGGTGGGTGTGTGTGGGTGTGTGCATGCGTGCGTGCGTTTCCCAAAGTTCATTAGTTTTAAAGAAATGATCAAGACTGAACACACAAGAAGAATTTAATATAAAGCTAAACCAAAACTTCTTCAAGGACACTAAACGGTCTACGGCACAATTGAATATCCCATAAGGCAATTTATTTATCCGCCTCTTTAAAAAATAAAAATAAATAAAATAAATAATAAAAAAAACTTAAAAAATAACTTATGGCAACACATTAAGAATATAAATAGCTCTCGAGCCACTTACATCCATAACAGAAATACATTCAAATTAATTAGAAAATGTGATGCTTTGAAAGTGAACAAAAGAAGTTATTTAAACCAAAGAATCATCTTCCCCTCAACAAGATCTTAATTAATAAGTCTGGTTGCCATCTTTCAAACATAAAAGCAGATATTCTCAGCAAGTTTTGTTTTTTAATATTTTGCAATTTCCCCTCATAGTATTCCTAAAGAACTTATTATCCAACATTGAAAAGGCTGCTTCTTTCCTTCCACCTCAGAAAGCTAAGTTAATACAATTAGAATCTATCTTCACTATTAACCAAGCAAAACCACCTAAAAGCAATGTTACCAAAGCAGAATTCCAAGCAGTAAAAAATTTAAAAGAAAATGAAAATATTATAATCCTTCTTGCAGACAAAGGAAATGCTACAGTTATCCTAGATACGAAGAACATTATTACAAAATGGCAGAGCTACTACATCCAGATATTTATTCTATTCTGGATAATGATCCAACACAAAAATTACATCACCAGATAAGAACCTCCCTAAGACTACTTTTGAATTCTCCAGAGCAGCGTTTCTGAACCTTTCTAAGGCCAAGGACCAGTAAGGTGCATAAAACAATTCTACAGACCACTAAATTAGAGAGGGGGTAGCGGGGGAAGATCTGCCCCGGGAGGCACTTTTTTTGGCGTTTAAGAAATCTTGCCATACTGTCTATAAAACAGCAACTGAGTCATGAAATAGACTTCGACAATCAGTACCGCGCCGTGGGTAGGAGGCGCGGTTTTGTGCAAAACGTTTTCAGCGCCCCCTTAAAAAAAGTTTCCACGAAAAATTTTACATTGTTAAAAGTACCAAACAGTTTATATGCATACGTAAAAATAAATTTTATTTAACAATTGTAGAACATTGTAATCACTAAAATTCATTAATAAGGAATTTTTAATTATACAAATTTTCAAAAATGTTTATTTCGTTAATATATAAATACAACAGAATATATATATATATATATATATATATATATAAACAAAAATTACTTTTATTTATATATATATATATATATATATATATATATATATATATATATATATATATATATATATATATATATATATATATATAAACAAAAATTACTTTTATTTATTATAAAAAGAAACATTATTACATAACAAAGATAATTTGGAGATATGCTTTTAACTATATAACAATTGGGATAAATGTAGATTTATTTTACATATTTATCGTCTTGCTTTAGCTGCCACAAAATTTTTAATAATATCTTTAATGTCTAATGAATCCATAATATTATTTTCAATTGATATAATTGATAAATCCGTTAGACGCTCTCCAGACATTGTTGACCGCAAATAATTTTTTATTAATTTCAGTTTTAAAAAACTTCTTTCCCCTGATGCTACGGATATTGGTAATGTTAAATAAATACGCATTACAATCAAAGTATTCGGAAATGTGCCAGTCAATTTATTTTCGTATATATAATTTAAAGCATCCAAAGGATGCTTTAAATTATATATACGAAATGGAGCCGACTTTTTTAATTTTTTAATAGAGCCGACTACGAAATTGGAGCCGACTTTTTTTTAATAAAACATTGCAAAATTGCAAAGCGATGAAGATTTAATGATTCATTAAATCTTCATCGCTCCAATCTTTTAATTTGCTAATGTCTCTTATAACTTTAAAGTCCTCGCTATGTTGTTTTAAGAGTATGAATCTTTCCGTGACTGAAGTTATTGTCGTGTCTAAAATCGCTAAGAAAAAAATTATTTTAAAATTTTGTTTAGGATCATGGGCTGTCTCATCTGATGCTTCGTAACCAAACATTTTTGTTTTTGTTATTTTGCGAATGTCTTGAAATATACGATCAATATTAAGATCATTTGCTACTTCTTTTGCAGTTCTAATAATAATTTCACAGGATATCTTAGCTGCATCATTAACTACCAAATTTAATGAATGAGCAGCACACGGAATAAAAAAAAAGCCTTTGAATTTATTTCAAGGATGGATTTTTTTTTCCCTGCAGTCCATTATGTTTGCCTCACACATTTGAACCGTTATCATAAGTTTGGCAGCGTAAATCTGAGATGTTAATATTCAATAATTTTAAATAATATAATTTTTTATAAATTCAAATAATCCTTGCCCAGTGGTATCTTCTACAGATTGAAAACCCAAAACATGTTCATGAATTTCTTCTATATTTGTATCTTTATTTTCATTATCAAATCTAATAAAAATAAATATAAAAATAAATCAGCCTTTTAATCACTTGTAGAGAGCAGGTGAGACATTTATACCCTATCTAGCTTTTTGGAGACTGAGCAGACAGTTGAATCTCCACCGGTAGCCAATCAGATATAGCTGGCCCATGTCTATCACTAATTATAGAAGCCACCGATGAAGAGGCTGACAAACAAGTGCTGCCATCTCTTGGTGCCTAACCCTAACAAGATATGTTACTGTCTGAAATAATGTGGGTACTACGGTCGATTTTCTTGAGTTTATGGGATGAAAAACCCGAGTTTCCCGGAGTAAAAACCAATTGCCTGTGCCAGAGATCGACTAACTCGGAAATCATCAAAGAAAGGCTTAGAAAAAGTTCCTCTAGTCGGGACTAGACTTGCATTTAAGTCTAACTTCGAGCGACCAAGTGCAGAGGACGCAAGTGTCACTTTTACTGAGATACATAGGCAATAGATAATTGTTCTGTGTGGCTTATGTCCGGAGTAGTGTCAAGATTTAATGAATAATATTTCGCCTGTTTAATTATTTCTAAAATGCTTTGGTTTTATAGCTTCTGATGATTTAAATATACGGATGGTTTCATTTTATATTTTATCACCTGAATAATGAGCAGTGTTCCTTTTTTGTGATGTTTGGATGCGATGCAAGTGTTCTGCCATTATCGAATCAAATTTATCGACAGTTTCTACTAACTTTAAAAATTTGCCGTTATCATTTTCAAAAAGCTTTTGTGAAGAGCCACTAAGAGCTCTACTCTGTCTTGATAAATATTGTATTATGTAGATTAACCGTTCTATAACAGATTGCCAATATTTTTTCTCAGTTTCGTATAATCTTTGTTATGTGCAATCAATAGTGCATTTCTTAATCAACGACATTTTAAGTTCGCTGTATTTTGAACAGTTTTTAATGTGCTCGGAACTTGTCTGATGTATTTTTAGGATATGACTCAAATGTTGGCAATGGTTAAAACCGTATTCATTAGTAAGTTGGGAATTTTGACTACCAAATATTTTGCAATAATAACAGAAAACCGAATTTCGCGATTCTGAATAAACTAAATAACTTCGTAAACGTTTTTCTCCATTTGCTAAAGTTCGATAATAGTAGGAATCGGAAAACTTGCGGCCAGATTCATCTTTGGGAAATTCTTTATTGACTGGAAATACTTTTATTGGGATTATATTGATCAAGTGCATATAACAACAACTAAGTTATACCAACTAGTTTCACCAACTAAGTCTGTTGGCATCTTCAGGGTACATAACTGATATACGGCACTAAAAAGTAAAAAACTGTTACAAACTATAATCAACTGATTCCAATTATATTAAAGAAAGAACAGAGCGCGTACAATACATGCATAGAGCGTGCATGATCTCACTTGTTGTTATTTAGGAACGTTCTATAGTTGGCATTGTAATTCAGTTCTGGCGAGTTGAAGGATCTGATAAGGGTCTTCCAGATCACGGGCAAGATTAGTCCTTGGTTCCTGTTAAGGTTTTGTACACAGCGGGCAACTGTTGTGGCCTCCTTAAAAATTCGAGAGCGGAAGTCCTCCTCCATGTAAGGAATCGTGCTTCTATCCCACATTATAGTATGGTTCGTTCTTGAGAAATTTTCTTTATTAACTTTGGTAGTTATGTGATTTGGCCAAGTACCTGGATCATTAAATTAAATTTTAAAGTAAAATTTGAAGTTTCGGGTTTCGCTGAATCGGAATCCAATATTTCTTCTGCTGCAACTTATGTAGACAGTCCAGTCAGGCCAGTTTCATTTTCGCACGCAACATTTGTTTCTTCATAGTTATCTTGTGTCCTCTCTTTTTTTCTGTAGTAGAGCTACACGGAGTATTTGCTTCGTCAGAACTTTCTATTTTTCGTTTTTTATGTGGTCCTAAAGTTAAAAATTTATTCAGCGACCCGGCCAATTTAAGTTCCAGTAGTTCTCGTTGCAGTTGTCTTTTCCTGTTTTGTGCACCAGATAACGTTTTTGGCTTTTTTCCGACATGTAGGGGTTAACATGGCTAGACTTTAAAATAAAAAGAGCGGTAAAAGTTGTCCGCCAAAATAAATAATAATTTCTGAAATTTCTCCTTAAACTTATTTTTTATTAATTTCTTAACCGACTATTATTTTTTAAGCTGAAGGGCCAAAACTGACTATTTTTTTTATTACAGAATATGATTTTTCAGATGTTTTGAATAATAAATATGCTTACATTTTACGTATTTTTTTTTTTTAAATTAACATGTAGAGATATTAGTCACGGATTGATTTGTCAGTGATATTTATTTAATATTTTTTACATTCTGGTAATTGTTTAATAATTAAGAAATTTCTAGAATATTAAAATTATTTATTAAAGAAATTAGTGAAAGGACCCCAACCCTAATGCCTTCCAACCAGAACAAGAAGAAATATATAAATAAATCTCTTATTGAAAATTATTTATTTTCCAGACGTCTACCCAACATAACATAAAAATCTTCTGTTTTCAAAATAAGATAATTAACTAAAACGAAACAATTTAACTGATTTTCAAACTTAGCAAAAATATAATAGACGTACTTACTTTACGGGAATAATAATCCAAATTCACAAAAAATTTACTAAACAACAATAAATATATTTTATAAAACAAAAGGCAATTGCACAGTAACATTGTAACGCACAAAATAAAATGATGCAAAATACATCAGAAACGTATCAAGGAAGGGCCAGTTTAAGTATGTGTAAACAAACCTAGATCATCTAAAGAAGATTGGTAATCGACCGTGAGATGCGGTGATTAATACCCTTGGAGGGTAATGGATGGCAATGCTGTAGCCAATGAAGTTCTCAACGAGACTCGGCTATTGTTGCTGTTACCCTCCTGCCATGATCAGAGCTTTAATAGCGCAATAACACCTTATCCCAATACTGTCCTCTACAGATATAACGGGGAAGATGAAAAGCATTCTTGCTTCGCTCCCCTTTAAAGCCCCCCCTTCGCCCTCCTTATAAGTTCAGAAATAATCTATGATTGTTAATTTTAAGTCGAGTCGCGTCAGCCTGACGCGCCGATAAGAACTCCGCTAGTCTACTCCGCATATATACGAGATTTTTAGCTGTGGTCCCTCAGCAGCGACTCGTATATATACTGGATGATCGTTTAAGGGGTTAAGAAGAAAATAATAGGTAAATTATAAAAAATAAAATAAAATAAAAAATAATATAAAAATTATTCAACTATACAACAAAAATAATAGTCATTTACAATTTATTTTTATTTTTTAAAAATGTTATAAATGTTTTTCGTGAAAACCAGAGGGTCAATTAAAATAAAAATTTATTTTGGCGGGTAATTTTATCGCCCTTTTTATTTTAAATTCTCACGAAATGCTTACTGTCGAAAACATATCAATTATGTTATAGTTTCTTACCTTCCAAATTTGCAGAACAAAGTCACTGTTTCAGTCACAATCACACATCCACAAAAGGCAAAGCACAGCGTAAGAATGAATTCACGGTCTGTCTTACACTAATAATTTCCACTAAAATTATAATTAGCAATCGAGAATATTTATGCAATTTTAGCTGAGTCGATGCATAATCTGTGAAATAAAATCTATGGTAATATTGATAACGTTTCACTTCAAACAAATTATAATAAAACTGGTGATGTATTAAGTTAAAAATATTGTTAGATTCTTAATAATTCATAATTTGACTGATTTTAAATTTTATTTTTGTTGCATTAACTATAATTTGCAATTGTGTAATTTATGTAGTACGATATAATTCAAGAATAAGAAAATTTATATATTTTATTATTTCCCATGGTGAAATGGCGCCCCTCATCTTCATGCGCCCTTGTGCGGGGCACAATCTGCACAACCGCACGGCGCGGCCCTGTCTGTAAGCGGGTATTGGTTAGCAGTGGCTCTTGTTCTAATGATTTTGAAGGAGAGTAAAGGAATAATAGTGGCCAATTCAGCAGAGTATTGTCCATGAAACTATCTGTACAATATGGAAAGGCAGAAACTGAACGTCTATGAGAGGGGATCATTAATTAGTAAGATTGCTCTGTTCTGGATAGAATCGAGCAATCTTAGAGACGATATTGGTACACCACCCCAAATATGGGAGCAACTTTCTACGGTTGGGTGGATTTGGACTTTGTACAGAGTTAGCAGCTGTGAAGGGGTGAAGTAATGAGAAAAGTACATACCAAGTTTTTTGGAGGCTGCAGAAGCTATAGTTGAAATACGGTTGTGCTAGGAAAGATCGGAGGTGCAATTCAATCCAAGAAGAGAAATCTGATCTTGTTTGGATATCTCACCATTACTGAAGGTAAAGGAGAGGGATGCGAGCTCTTTCTTGCGAGGGATGAGTCAGAACTCAGTTTAGGTGGCATTGAAGTTTACAAGGTTGTCCTTTCCCCACTAGGAGATCTGACTTCAGGTCACTGGTCGTAGTAGATCTTAAGGATTCTAATACTTGAGCACTAACAGGTTTGTCGAATAAAAAGAGGGAATGGAGTGTACTATCATCATCAAAGTTATGGATAGGATCGGAAGGCTGAGAGAGCAGGGCATTTATATACAAGAGGAAGAGAGTGGGTGAAAGAACGGAATCTGGGGGACTCCTGCATTAGTGGAGAAATCTGAAGATAAAAGAAGGGTTTAACCTATCTGTCTGGTTTAACCTGATCCTCCTATAATCCTAATAAGCTATAAATTTTCAATCACTTTCTTCTTTGGAGAAACTGTAGTAAAAAGTAAATAAATAAATAACGTCAAGAAATCATTTCTTAAAGAGGAGAGAGGAGAATTCTTCGGTAATGACGAACTTCGCTAGAACAGACTTCACGTGTTCTTAGCATGACTTTCTGTGTTCTAATATTATCACTGTTATTTCTCAATGAGTTTTATTTTTGCATGCTATGATAAGGATTTGCATTTCGTTTTCTTTCAGCTGCGTACTAATTTGTGTGATAAAACATTAAAATGGAGGAAAAGAGACTGTTGTTGCCTAGAAATCGGAGGAAGAAAGAAAAATCACAAAACAACCGAAGATCCAAGGAAATTGTCATTGTAATTCTTTTAACGTAAGGGTATTGATTAATTCTATTTACTTGTTCTTAACATTGCACAATATGCTTATTGATTTATTATTATTATTATTATTTATTAACTTACTCGACTCATCGAAGGAGGGCACTTACTCGACAACTCTTCGGCTCCGCCACTTAATACACCAACTACAACGAAATACACCAACTTACACCAATAACATCTGCTACCCACCCCCACCAGAAGCATTTTTTGTCAGCAAATTGTGTGTTTTCTGAAGGCCGATTTGTTTGTACGCTGGATGAAAAACCCGAGTTTCCCGGAAAGAAATAAAACCTGCTACCTTTAATTTTTATTGAATTAATATTCTTGTTCACAATAACTGAAAAAGTAATGTGGAACTCGTCTATTATTTAGTTGCAACTATCTCTTTCAAATGATCATCCTTCTCAAGAATGTTCCTTCTTTCTTTTACGTATCAGGCCTAGTTAGTGACCTGTTACGGAGGTATCCTTAGCGCTTCCAAACCGTTCCTATGCCTTCCAGTGTGTCTTATGTCTGTGGATGCATGTGCTCACGAGACCGGTTTGCTTATTCCAGGGGACGAAAATTCGAGTTTCCGGGTGATAAAACACCTTCTTTCTCATATGATGCCGGCTAACTCACCTTTAGCCGAAAGAGACCAGATAAAAGTTCCTCACGTCACGGACGGGAATCGAATCCAGGTCTTTCGGATCAAAGGGCTTCGTCTATACCGACTGAGCTACGGAAGTTCCGAGAATTGCTGTTCAAGAATAAACAAGGGATGTAAATCTCATGTATATTTAATTTTCAAACGATTAAACAAAGAACTGAAAAATTCTAGACTTAAGAAATGGTTCCCCCACCCTCCCCCTAGAAAAAGCTATGGCGAAATCATTTATAATGTACATATTACAAAGAATTTTAGTTCCAATAGTTTTCGAAAACTCGAGCACCGTACAGTTTCGTCGCATTTTATGCGAGAGGTGTATTCCTGAAGACCTTTCATAATTCAAAGTGCGTGTTATTCAAGACTACTTTTCCCATAAGAATATAAAGTGGAAGAGGGAATGCCTTTTACAGGAGCATGAAAACTGTACATTATCTCTAAGTTTTGAGGTATAACGGCTATTATTTTTTATGTGTTTTTTTTTAAATATTACATAACTAACCTGTTTTCCTGGAACTTTAGTATTTCCTCCTACTCGTACAGCTACGACCGAGAAAGTGAAAGCGCGCCCATGCTGTATGACTCGTTCTTGTGTTCGTAACAGCCAATTCTTCTGTTTTCTCCCGCGGTGATACTCACGACATATTAAGCGAAAATATACAGGAGTATTTAACAAATTCTAGTTTTCTTTTACGTGTGTGAAGCTCCTATTTAAAAAATTATACAAGGTGGAATGACTTGGGGATTCAAATGTCGTCTAAGACTCGAAGAACGTTTAAAAGGACTTTTCCATGGAAGGTGAGTTAGTCGATCTAGCATGGAGATAATCGACTAACGTATGTTTTTTCCTCCAAGAAAATCCGTTTTTTTTTTGTTTTCATCCCCCTAATGAGACTGTTCGAGCAAAGAAACAGGCGTAGTTTCCACGCGCATAGTTTTAGTTGCTTCTGCTGAAAATCCAAAATAGTTCAGTTCAAAAATTGAAAGCTCTTCTATTTATGTTTAAACCAAGTAAAAAAATTACCTTCGTATATTCGTTCTTTCTTTCCTTCACTATTTTTTTTCGATAGCCAAGTGCAATAAACTATTGTATATCATATACATTTCTGAGTTAACTTACAAACTTTAATTAAATCTGCTTTCCATTTTCTGACAGAAATTGGAAAGACGAAATTGACAGAAAAATCAATTTCGTCACAAACCTCCCCTCGCGCGCGCGCACCCACACACACACAAACATTTATATACATACACACACACACACACACTTAGTCAATCACCGAATACCAACGATTATTTCTAGACTTGTCTAACGGTGTTTATTTGCTATTCTTTCTTTCTCCTTCAGGTTGATCATTTTTTAATTAAACTCATAATTTCTTGAGCTTTTTCAGTTTTCTTATCAATACGATTTCTAGAACTTAAATACGCTATCTACCAAAACAGAAATCTTTCTATTCATCAACGTTTTCCAAAATTTGCCTATTCAAACGATATCCATATAATATTATCTTTCTCACGATATCAAATTTACTTGAATTTGTTCACATTTAAATTTAAACCCAAAATTCCTCGTTCCACTCTTTCAATGTTTTACATACATGCATACATACATACAAAGATACACGTTTTCATAAATTAAGGAACAAAGATAAAAATCGCAATAATTCAAAAATTGTATGATGCATTTTTTTATGTAATTCGGTGAAAAGCAGTATATGAGATGTGAAAGAAACACCGAAAATTGTAAATAAATAGTTTAATTCAGCAAAAAATGGGTACATGAAGACAATGGTCAGAAACAAGAGGTCGAAATGAGATTGTCAAAGTGCCTGAATAAGGAATGGGGTCAATACCGCGCTCACAACGATGCTTCATACCGTTTATAGTAGTGTCCAGTCTCTCAGTTGGTAATATCAACCATTGCGCCATCAAGACTCCCAAGTAACTCGAGGCTTTGGGGAGGTGAACTGAAAGCAGAAACACATCCACTCAGAGCACCCAAGACAACAGGATTAAGGTCAGGAAACCTGACTGGCCAATTCATAATCTCTTTTTGAATGTATTGACTGATGTGTTTCGCTCAATGAGGACAAGCATTAACATCTTGTAGGATAATGGTTCCCACATTGCACCCGCATACGGACGAACATAGGGGTCCATGACTTCGTCGCTGTTAGAATCAGGTCGAGGTGCCTCTCCAAACCATCACACTTCCTTCACCATAAGTGTCCTTTTTCATGGATATTACAGGACGATAACGTGTTCCTGGTTCCACATTGGAGCACACCTGGTATAGATCGGTATTCTTTTCTGTAAAGAATACCGATCCCCCACCGGTCTTGTTGCCATTGGCAGTTGACATGGAACCTGGCCCATTTCAAACGTTGTCTTGTGTGGCGTAGGGGAATGAGGGATACGCAGACAGACTACATGTCACCTATCATAAAGACCACTTCGTGAAGCCTTCTACTCACAGCAGCAACAGTACCAATGTTGCTGTTGCTAACGCGAGGTTAGATCGTAGCTGATTCGATCTAACCTCGTAGCTCTCCTCAATCGGGTAGGGCAGGACTCCTCAATCGGCGAGATAACTGAAGATATCAGTCATCCACAGCAGTTGTAGTCCGTGGCTTTCTTTCACTGTATCTTTAGGATGCTGTTTGTAACTGTTGGAATTGGTTCCACGATATATGAACGACGGATCGGCTCACGTGCAACAATTTGACTTCCTCTGCTGACTTTGGCCTCTAGACTTACGATGACTAAAACTGAATTCATTGCTAAATGATGTCTCTGCTATATCCAAAATTTTACTATTACGAAATATCTTGTTCTTATTTCAGGCATGAAATTGAAAATCACTGCAAAACGCCTGCTTTTATGTCGTCGCTAATTTGCAAAAGCCGCTGACAGGGCCATCCATTTTGTATGATAACTAAATTCAGTGTCATTTTCTGCATAATGTACCCGACTTTCATGTTTTTCTTACGTCCCTAACCCGAGTATCGCGATTTTTTTCTTGTTCCTTAATTTATGGAAACCGGTATATTATTATTATTATTATTATTATTATTATTATTATTATTATTATTATTATTATTATTATTATTATTATTATTATTATTATTATTATTATTATTATTATTATTATTATTATTATTTTATTCACAAAATTAATACACAGTCAAAACAAGATATCACATAAACAAACATTTGACTGGTGATTCAGAACAATTCAGATTCTACCCAAGAATCTAAAAATAGTCCATCAGGTAGCGTCGTAAAATATGGACTGTTCCAAGTAATGCTGTTTTTTGTAGGTCATATGGAATCAATTCATTGATTTTTAATTGCTGTAAATAGTTGGACAGCTTCTTTGAAGTTGCACCAAGTGCACCGATAACTATTGGGATGACTTTGGTATGTTTAAGCCACAGTCGGCCAACTTCGATTGCCAGATCTCGATATTTAGTAATTTTTTCCAGTTCTTTGTTATTAATATTGTTATCACTGGGTACGGCAATATCGATAATCCAAATCTGTCGATGTTCGATAATTGTGATTACAGATCTATTGTGTTCCAAATGCCAATCAGTTTGTATTCTAAAGTCCCAGAGAATTTTTGCTGTTTCGATTTCCAATACAGTCTCTATTTTATGCTGCCACCAGTTATCAGAAGTAGGAAAGCCATATTTTTTGCATACATGCCAATGAACTATTTTGGCCACTTGATCATGGCAGTATTTATAGCCAGTTTGAGCTATTTTGCTGCAGGCACTGATTACATGTTCTACAGTCTCGTCTTTCTGATCGCATAATCTGCATTTGTTGTTATTATTGATGTTGAAAATTTTTGCTTTGATTGCATTAGTTTGTAATTCCTGTTCTTGAGCTGCTAGAATAAATCCTTCTATTTCTTTATAAATGTACCCGTGTTGAAGCCATGTCTTGTTCACGTCAATTTTGTCCTCAGTATCTCGAAGAAATTGGCCATGCAAGGGTTTATTTTTCCAGCACATACATCGGATATTTTGTTGTTCCTTTTTGTAATCGGATTTGTTTCCTGTTGCTTTTAGAAGGCCCTCTTGTGTAATTGCTTGAATCATGGTTCAGAGCTATTGTCGATGTAATTTCTTAAACCAATTTCTTCTTCTTCCACAGTCAGTCTCACTTGCAGCAGACCCCGTCCAACTATTCTCCTTTGTTGCTATTGTCTTTAATTTTTTAATTAACTTTAATTGCTAGTGTCATTAATTTTTCTTCTTTTAATAGATGAAATTGCGCATTTATCTAAACCAAATATCTAAACCAAGCCCTCTTGTGTAATTGCTTGAATCATGGTTCAGAGCTATTGTCGATGTAATTTCTTAAACCAATTTCTTCTTCCACAGTCTGTCTCACTTGCAGCAGACCCCGTCCACCTGTTCTCCTCGGTAGGTACAACCGTTCAACGTCACTTCTTGGATGTAATGCATGATGCATAGTCATTGGTTTTCTAGTTTTGCGGTCTAGTTTGTCCAGGTCTTCTTTTGTCCAATTTATTATGCCAGCTATGTATCGGATCACTGGTATAGCCCAAGAATTCATTGCTCCAATTGTGTTTAATCCATTTAGTATTGGTTTCAGAATATTTCTAACTCTTTTAATGCATTCTAATGCTGCCTGTTGTTTAACTTTCGAGTGAAGAATATCATTGGCTTCTAATGTTCCTAGGTATTTATAGTGTTCGTCAGCTGAAATTGCTTTTATTTATTTCTCTTGATCAAAATTAAAACTGCTAGTGTCATTAAGTTTTCCTCGTTTAATAGATAAAATTGCGCATTTATCTAAACCAAATTCCATTTTGATGTCCTGAGTGAAAATACGAATTGTGTTCAATAAAGAATCTATTTGCTGGGCCGATTTTCCATATAGCTTCAAGTCATTCCTACAAAACAGATGGGAAATTTCAATATCACATTTAGGAATTTCATATTCAAGTTTTGTTTTCTTCAGAATCATAGACAAAGGTATCAAAGAAATGTTGAAGAGCAATGGTGACAAGGAATCACCTTGGAAAATTCCACGTTTAATGCTGATATCTCCAAATCGTTCATTATTCACTATTAATGTTGTTTTCCATGATTTCGTAGCAGTAGCCAGAAACGAACATATGTTTTTGCTAATTCCAAATATTTTTTAGTGATTTTAGGATACAGGAGTGTGGGAGGGAATCGAATGCTTTTCTTGTAGTCTATCAATGACATGTTTAAATTAGGTTTTAGTCTTTTTGAGTTTCTGAGAATCATTTTATTAATAAGGATCTGGTCTTTTGTTCCTCTAGATTTTTGAAAATTGTCTTTTCGTATAATCGGATAAATCTGATTGGATAAATCTGGTCCATGTTTCGCTTCCGTATAGTAGTTTTGACAGGACATTATATAGTATGATTCTAGTGTATTTTTGTACTAAGGTTGGCTTAGTCTTATGCCATTTACTTTGACAAAGTTTGATATTTTGGCGTTTATGTCTTTTTCTTCTTCGTATGATAAATCACATCCCAGGTATCTAAAAGTATTTGCTTGTTCCAATATTTTATTATCTATCACTGTTTTACTTCTTATTTGGTTTTCTTCTTTGAATGCCTTTTTTTTTTAGATATTGTCATATTATATTGCTTTGAGATATCGTTTAATGATTTTAATGACCTTTGTAAATCATCTTCTGATGTAGCTAATACTATTTGATCATCTGCAAATAGTAGTGGAGCTATCTTCATTTATGGGTTTATTTGTATACCAAATGGGTTATGCTGTTTCCAGATTGTTATAATTTTATATATATATATATATATATAGAAAAGCAGAGATGAGAGGGTATATCCTTGTCGTACTTCTCTTGATATATCTTTCCATTCTGAGATCTGTTCTAATTTAACTGCTATTTTATTTCCTGCATATATTTCTTGAATGGAATGTAAAAGTTAGATCGGGATATTTAAATCGGTTAATATTTTAAACAATTTTTGTCTACTAATTTTTCAAAAGCTTTTTCATAATCAATAAAGGCCACATGTGTTTCTTTTTGAAATTCTCTTCTCTTTTCTATTAATAATTTTAGAGTAAGTAAGTTTATGGTATTGTCTTAAAAGTGTGTGTGTGTGTGTGTGTGTGTGTGTGTGTGTGTGTGTGTGTGTGTGTGTGTGTGTGTGTGTGTGTGTGTGTGTGTGTGTGTGTGTGTGTGTGTGTGTGTGTGTGTGTGTGTGTGTGTGTGTGTGTGTGTGTGTGTGTGTGTGTGTAAAATGTTTGTTTCGCAAGCGCTGTATTTGCATTATAAATAAAACTTCTCTCCTAACAGTTTCTTCCGCTCCCTATAATGGCCAATAAAATATAATTCCTTAGCTCATATCTGTTTTTCTTCTGAAACAAGAAAATAATTTGTGAACATATTTTCTTACTAGAGAACAAATTTCTTCTCTACAATATCAGTTCCTTTTCTATTTTCCTTGAAATGCAAAGATAATTTTAAAGTTCCCTTTTAAATTGTGAAAACTTTCATCTCGTTCAGGTTTTACAGAGCTTAACTTTAATACTGCATAACGCATCAAAAGGAACTGTCCATTGCCTTGCCTCTAGAGAAGCTACATAACACTTTTATCTACTACAACTTAGCTTCCTTTGAAAGAAATTCATCCGTTAATTTTGGAATAAATGTTTATTTCCATCATAACGCTCTTTTTCATCTTTTCTTGGCTAAAGAATTCCTTTAAACTCTATTTCTTCCCTAACTCCTAACTTCCCCCTTTTCAGAACATCTTCTCTTCTCTATTTTAATCAACGCAACGGATGTTCTATTATTTTCTCTCACTCACTAATCCAACTTCTCTTTGGAAGTAACAATCTACGCGTAAGCGCGCTACTGCCTGACACGGTAAACGACATGGCGGTGAGATGAAAGTCACTTTTTGTAAACAAAACTGCAGTTCTTCAATGGAGTGAAAACATCATCGGAAAGTTCGATGTTTTATTCTCTCAAGTTTAAGTTACAGAAATAGAAAAAGGAAAACTTAGAGGCAAGTCCTTGTTACAAATAAACATCGCAATTAAACAGTTTTCGACAGGCCGTAACCATAAAAGATTACATATAAATGTTATATATACGATTTCTCTTATATGTAACATTGGTAAATAAATTTCTGATTATACATTTCGGAAATGTTTACATACATGATAAATAATAAAACTAAAAGTCATCCTTTCCTTTTATTTATTTATTCAAAATCGGCCGTCGCTAAAATAAATAAATGAATAATAATAATATAAGATAATCTGATATCGTTACATATCATGTAGAGATATCAGATAATCTTACAGCTTAACACGAGCCAAGTTGACAAATGTCTATACTCTGATCACATATCCTGCAAATCTATCGGACATTAGCACCGGCAAACCTGAGGATTAGATGACCCTGAAACCCTGCTTTTGAGACCAAACATGGAATTCTATCCCTCGAAAGCTTCTGGGTTTCAAAAAGCAGAAGAGATGAATTTCATCACTGTCGATAGACGATAAGATTCATCTGTCTAAAGACTGACAGTTTTCATTAGATGAGAAGTTTAAGGTGGCTTCAAGCATTTCGAGATAATGAGAGAAGAAACGTATTCAAGATCTTGCAACCCCAGCGGTGAGAGGAAATGTGTGAGTATCGATCAGAGCTATGTTATAGACACCCGACCCGAGAGTAGTTTGTATTTCGTTAAAAAAAATACACACTTAAAAATGTTAGTTATATTTACACTCTAAGAAAACTCTACAGACGATCAACGAAAGTATCCTTTTGCCTAGACAATAGATAAGTAAATAAAATAAGAATAATAATTACTTCGTGCTTCTCGAGTATATTTTGTCTCTAAAGTAACATTATACACTTGTCTCAAACGTTGAAAGACTAGCATCGCATTTATAACTTGCATTGTCGTTGAAGACATTTAATTTTATTAATATTATAATTTTTTAGTCAAATAGAATTTCATAGGAATCTTGCTATTAAAATACACAACAAGCATATTTGCAGATCCATAGTCGAGTAGTTTGCAAGTTTGAAGCGTGAAAGACACGCTTATGCGCATTGAACAAAGGGTAAATCTACAGAGATTACAACTCATTTATCATAACTCTCCTGCATGTTTCACTTATTGCTTCAGATAATGAAGGGTTTCACGACATTTAATTAAATGCAGTAAATGTCATACGTCAGGCATTGTTGACTTTCTGCGAAACGGATGAGCTTTCATTCACTTTTATTATTGTTACTACACTATAACTGCTAACTAGATTACAACAATTTATTTAAAAAAAAAAAAAAGAAAGAAAGAAAGAAAAAACAGGTATGTGTTTGTGTGTGTGTGGGCTAGAGAGAGAGAGAGAGAGAGAAAGAGAGAGAGAGAGAGAGAGACAGAGAGAGAGAGAGAGAGAGAGAAAGGCATGGAAAAAGAATTATTTATCGATCACCAAAAAGCTGAAATAGACTGCTTCCACATTTTAATTATTATAAAAAATGTCCTTCATGTTGTTGTATATCAAATAAAAATATAACTGCGTAGTTTATTATTCTTTTTGTTATTTTTGTATAAAGGACATATATGTGTTTCGTTATATAATAACTTCAAACACATATGATCGGATTAATCCAGAAGGATTATAAAAAGAGTAGAAGGCGAGAGGGGAAGAACCAGAGGTCATCCCTGGACGTTATGTTAACAGCGTTGTGAAGAGGAGTGTAAGGAGTCGATTGTTTGCATTGGAGAATTGTGAGCGAATGGAACGCATTATCGGAATATGTTATTAATGTAGGCAGTGTTAAGGATTTTAAGATTCAATAAAGATCGATATGTTGCCAATTGAATGAATCTCCCACGATGAGTCTACTGATTCCACGGAAGATATAGTAATAATAATAATAAAATATAAACGATAGTATCATCGATGATCCCACATACATATTTATTGTTAGAAGAAAAAAATATATATGGAAAATTTCACACACACACACACACACACACACACACACACACACACACACACACACACACACACACACACACACACACAAAAGCATAAAGAAACCCTCCTAAATCATGTGTTCGCCAAATTGAGTAAAACAGAACTGTATTAACCTTACCTCTGGAAAATCAGTATGTAGCCGATCTCCAGAATGTCAGCATTTGTGGGGTTCGTGACTACTAATGATGTGAGACTTACGAGTGATGGGATTGCATCAGAAAATTGCCACCAATCGTGTTCCTAATTCTAACCGGCATTGTTTTAAAAATTCAGTGAGTAAATTCTACAGTCGATGTTTTGGAGTTGTAGGATTACAACTCCGAGGGGGTGGGAGGTGAAGAACACAGTTATGTGGGCTAAAGGTAGATTGTGGCTGAGACGTTTCTTTCCTAATCTAGATTAGAACAACTGATCATAAGTACATTTCGTTATGAATCTGTTGTTAGGGAAGAGGTTTACTTTTATATCTATGAAATTTATGTTATTGTAAACCTCAAAAAAAAAAAATAATAATAATTAAATTGCTGACAAAATAAAATATAACAGGACATAACTTACTCGGAATTCGAAAAATAAATAATAAAGACCATACATTTTTATAAATCTTTGTTTTAAAGAAAGTTACCATGTATAAAGTTCGATAAGTATTTTGCTGCCTGATAGGTCGAGTGTTTAGCGTATCGGCTCTCCAGCTAAGAGTCTGCGGGTTCGAAACCCACCGCAGTTATGGATGATTGTGATTCTCTTCAGGTAAAAGAAAATTTCGTCGGGAGGTGAGAGACCCTCGCCGAACTTACTGGAGGCTTGAAATGGCTTGTTCCATGAAGGGTTTCCATGTGTAGAGCAGAGGTCGACAACCTTTTCACTAAAAAGGGCACCCCGAATGGCTGGCTTATGACAAAGAGCACGTTCCCTTAATTTTGCTGGAGGGAAAGTTGTATGCTTAAAGTACGTTCAATACACATTTATTTTAAATGAATTTATTAATACAAAATTCCTTGCAATCTCAAATTTAATTCATTAAATTTTCCTTAAATCAGTAAGAAAGCTAAGATCAAGTAACCATGTTTTGTTTTCTAACTGTAAGCAAAATTCATTCCTCGACATTAGAAACTCCTTCACTTGAGGTAATAAATTTAAAATCTCTCGAGTATTTTTCCTCTACTGAGCCATCGCACTTTCGTATGCGTAAGAAGATCGTCAAATTCTATACCCTCTTTTTGTAAAAGTAATTTAAATAATCGGCGTTGCATTGATGCAGCGCTTATCGAATTTATTATTTTCGTCACTGTTTGTATTGCATGTTGAAAAGGTATTACTTTTGCACTAACAATTCTTGGCGGATGATGCAATGATCGGGGGTGTAGTCCTAAAAGATATAGTGCCACGGCTACCTTGGAAACAAAAATCCAGAGCACGAAATAAATAATATTTATTTATATTAATAAATATTAATTTATTAATATTAATAAATTAATATTAATAATAAATTATTATTATTATTATTATTATTATTATTATTATTATTAATAACAATAATAATAATAATAATAATAATAATAATTATTATTATTATTATTATTATTATTATTATTATTATTATTATTATTATTATTATTATTATTATTATTATTATTATTATTATTATTATTGCGAGTCCATATGGCAGAAAGATTGCCTTGTTTTCTGGAAAAAAAAATGACAATAGCGAGAAGATGCTATTTTTGGCCGAAAGCTGGAAATGCATTATAAGTCTCATTATTATAATTGTTATAATTTATTATAATGAATTTAAATATTTTTAAATTCATTATAAACACCACTTCAATGAAGTGGTGTTTAGAGGGAGAAACATGAAGCCGTCATGTTTATATCTATGATCTTCACCATGAACTTGGTGAAGATCATAGATATAAGACGGATGACCTGGAGCATTATCTAGAATTAAAATTCTAAATTCTACATTTTCTTCCACACAGTAGCTTTCCATTTCACTCGCACAACAGTTGATTAAGACATCCCCAAACAATTTTTGAGTCATCCACGACTTCTTATATCTCCGCTAATGAACTGGAATCATATGCTTCCTAATGTTTTTGAAGACTAATGGATTATAACTGTGCGATATCACAAATGGTTTCAGTTTATATCCAGCTACATTACCTCCTAACTGAATCGTAACATGGTTTTTAAGAGCTTTGAAACCAGGCATAGATTTTAGCTTATTATAATTTTATCCAATTTCTCCAGGCAACCTTCTCATCGGTACTACTTGCAGATTCACCATATATTTTCATATTATGCAGCACAAAAAAAGCTGCTTAAATTTCATGAACCAACCGGAATAAGCGTTGGATTCGTAGTCGTAAGCGGGTTTGCTTTCTCCTTCAACATGTTCAAGACTTAGTGCCTTAGCGGTTATGGTCACAGTGCTGAGGGGTATGCGCTTTTGGTTCAGATCCTCTATTCATGACGCAAGTAACTTTTCCATATCACTGATAGGACCTTGTCGTTGATTTGATTCGTCACTATCGTCGATTTAATGGAAGCAGATCCTTTCACAGCCTCTACGATTTTATCCTTATTTTTCAAAATGGCCGTCACTGTAGAATGAGACCATCCGAACTCATGTCGTATCACATTGACGGACTTACCAGCTTCTTGTTACTTTATAACTTGCAACTTCGTTTCAAGATCAATTGCTCGCCTCTTTTTCTGTGATTCTTCACTGGTTTTTTGATTGGGCATGTAGCGGGCCATGTTGCGCAAATATCACGAAATATTTAACGATAAATACACAAATAACCAGGGGTGTAGTCCTAAAAGAAATAGTGCCAGGGCTCTACCTTGGAAACAAAATTCCAGAGCACGAAGTGCGCCATTATTATTATTATTATTATTATTATTATTACTATTATTATTATTATTGCGACGGCCATGTGGCAGAGAGATTGCCTTTTTTCTGAAAAAAATGACAAGAGCGGCAAGCTGCTATTTTTTGACCGAAAGCTGGAAATGCATTTTAAGTCTCATTATTATCTTCTTCTTCTTCGCGTTATTCCCGCTTCCTATGCAGGGTCCGCGTGTTACTTAGATGCGACTACCTGTAAGTACTACTCCCAACCGACCCGTCGCCTGGTCTGCCGCTGGGGGATATATTTTTGACTGTAGAGGTGTATGTTCACGGGCCGGTTTGCTGTTTGCGGGATGAAAAACGCCAGATAAACTGGCGGAAAAAAACCCTACTGACCGCGCCCAAGACCGGCTAACTTGGCTATGCCTGAAGAAGATCCTCAAATTCCTCACGTCTACAACGGGAATCGAACCTGGGACACTCCTTCCCCAGGCATATGGTTGCGAAGCGCAAAGCCACTAGGCTAACCGCGCGGTCTTTATTTTAAGTCTCATTATTATAATTCTTATAATTTATTATAATGAATTAAAAAATTTTGATAGTCTTAAAAAAGTACCAGGGCATCGCCCAGGTGCGCCCTGGCCCGACTACACCCTTGCAAATAACCTATTTCTCCAACACAAAATCGACAGAGGAACTGTTGAAGACACGTGCAGACTGCTGAGGGAGGTTGCCGTTGAATGCGTTGTTGCCACTGCGCATGATGCCTTGTTGCTAAATGAAACGTTTTTACTTTACGCTCGCTTGCGTCTTGTTCGAAAGTGTTATTTATTTCTTTATGGGATCACGGACGTATCTTCAAAAGGACGTAACTCGAACGGATATAAGTCGAGGGATGCCTGTATTAGAAACACGTCAAATAAACATCTGATTGCCACTTTGCCACTCTAGAAAAGAATTCAGGCTAATAGCCTAGTGCGTAACCCGTAACTGGCGATGTGCGGTTCCCATGCGCACTAAAAAATTCGAAGGTTGTTCGACGCTTCAATATCTGGCACAGTGGCGCGTACTTTAAAAATGCTTCCGGAAGCTTGCTTGCCCGCGAGCCCTGTTGCCGACCTCTGCTCTAGAGAATGGTTTCAGACTATGTAAACAATTTTAAATTCTCTATATTTTTCCTATTTTTAAATTCCCTATTTTCCTTAAAATTCTTTAAATTCCCTATTTTTAATAATTGGTATCCTTAAAATATACAAATTATTAAAAATAGAGGAACAAAAGCCTTATCCCACTCACAGTAGGAATGTACTATACGTTTCCCATGAGTGGAAGTTCAAATAAAAAATTATATAATTTTAATGAGACCGTACTTGAATTATCCAACAAAAAAAAAAAAAAAATTTAATAAAATAATTAATAAATAAAAAAAGCTTATTGCTATTCCCAAATGCAGCTGTAGATTTTAATATATCTCTCATAGTGTTTATTAAACCTTGTACAACCAACAGGACATTTAGTTGAATCTCACAGTAGCATGGATGTTGAGGATTTTCGCGAATGTTTCTAATTACCAATCCGGGGGATTAGGGCACTATAGGTTGACTAATCTCCCGTGGATGGGTTCTTCCTTAAGGCAAAATAAATAAATAAATGAAATAAAATAAAATAAGCACTCTTTAAAAAAAAAAAAAAGTTTTGTGTGGGGGGGGGCTTCTTGATTTTTATCCGATTTCTCAATTTTAAAAAATGCCAGCAGGTGTGAGAATGAAAAAAGAATTTTCATTCTCCAAAAGCTTGCAACTTTTCATTAGAAATAAAGTTCTATAAATAAACACAGTCGATAACGACGATGCCTTTTCGTCGGAAAGCTCTGAGTTTGAATCTCGTCTAGCATGCGAAGAACATTTTTAATAGGAGGTGAGGCCTTTCCATGTGAAGATGAATTTGCCAGTTTCAGATGAACCCGCCATGGTTATCGGGTAAAGCATTGTGACGGCTTGCTAGCTAACTGAGCGAATTGCGTTTCCGTTCTCCAGCTAACAATCATGCCTTCGTATCCCGTTATAGCATGGATATTTGTGAATGTTTTCGGACAGAAGGCGATTTTCGTTACGTGATGCGAACTACCGCCACCGTGTTTCATGGACTGAAGAGCCTGAAAAAATTCTTGTTTAGTTCTAGAGCACGTTTCCTTTATATGGAAAAGTAAGGCTTCTTCCATTTTTTTTTTCATGAGAATGAAATGTGAATGAGTCTCGTTTGTATTTATTTCATTGGCTTCAAAAATATGTCCCAGTGCAGTTATTGCACAGATCTTACTTTATTTAGCTTTATCATTGACATGGTCGGCATGGCTATATAAGGAGTAATCGTCCCTCGGAGTTTAAATCTTGTATATAGCCTTTATAAAATTCTCTCTTCTTATATTGAATGCAACGTGTGAAATTGACTCTTTCCTTACACAATACAAGGTAGGGTCGTCTCTTCTCAAGCAAAGATGCGAGATAAGTGTCGTGGTCACGCTTCCAAAACCACGTGCATGCTCACTTTAGATTATAGCACAAAGAATAGAACCATTTTTCAGGAGCAACGAAGTGTGATTTGATGCCAGGGAAATATGTTACGACGATATTATTCTAAGGACACACTACAGTAACTCTTTCTAAGAACACATTATTCTAAGAATAGTGTAAAATGAAGATTGTATATAATAAATAAATGAGGTAAACACAAATCAACTTTAGTTATTTAATAACGCTACTAGGTTAGTTCTTAATTAAATGTGAGGAATATATGTATACATTCTGTGCGTGTGTGTGTGTGGGTGGGTGTGTGTGTGTGTGGAAAGTTTTTTCCTTGGGTATACTATACGTTAAAGATACCAAGCAATTTTATGAACTTCGTTTTAATCCTTTTTCCCAAGTAAGCAAACAAGCAGGTAAGTCAAGTTTGCTCCTGAGAAAGATGTACACCACCTTTACCACGAGTTGCCTCAGACTTGAACTATGTTTAGGGCAAACTTGACTTACAGGTCTATTTGCTTACTTGGGAAAAAGGATTAAAACGAAGTTTATAAAATTGCTTGGTATCTTTAATATACTATATACCCAAGGTAAAAAACTTTCTACATCTTTTTCTCATCCTGAGATTTTTATTTAATAATGTCAAAGCACCTTCTGGCAATTTGTATAAGTAAAATTTATAAGCTCTGCATTCCTTCAACCTTGGCATCTCAGGGTCCGGCTCCCACTGATGAGACCTCAATAAAGGTTGAAACCGGTCTGGGTAGTGGCCCTTCCCTTAATGCATACCATCATATATGTCCACGAGGAGATGTGTTTTGCATTATGGGAGATACTAAGGAAAGTGATCAGAACTTACTCCACCTTTACTACGAGTTGCTCCAGTCCCGAAAATACTTCAGGAGCAAACTTGACTTACCTGCTTGTTTGCTTACTTTGGAAAAAGGATTAACAGCAAGTTTATAAATTTGCTCGGTATCTTTAACATTATATATATATAGTTTACAACACAGTAAAAGATTAATATGGAGACAATAAATACATTAAGATGAATCCGATAATTCAAATCAGTTGTGAACATAATGCTTATTGGTGCTTGTTAGGTGAACCGTAGTTTAGAATGCGAGCTGTGGTTCACCAAATACGCACTGATGCTGGGATTCGTATAGAGTATAAGGTAAATAAAACCGTAGATTCCCAGATTTTTTTCTCACGGTCTTTTCAAAAAAGCAGTCTACGATTTTCCGTTCATTCCGTCGAACTTCATCTCTTTCCGTTGAGGTATCATGCGGATTAACTCGTCACATGCGATATCTGCATGATATCGCATGCCGAAGAATACCAGACACGTTAGGCCATGCTTAACGTGCCTGGTATTCTTCGTCTCTGGTGGCATGCCTCTCAATACGCAGCTCATTTAATTTCTCTGTCTGTCTGTCTGTGTGGATTCTTGCAGTTGCATCTCAAAAGACGAACGCCTGAATATTTCAGAGGGCTGTTTCTGGTTCAACGGATCGAAGGAACAATTGTATTCTGATGAAGGTTGAAATCAGGAGCGTGTTGAGTTCGTTGGATAGCATTTTGTAGGATTATTTTGTTAGAAATTGGAATTCGTTGGCAAATTCTTCTTTATTATTAATAAGCTGGCGAACTCTCTCTCTCTCTCTCTGTATCCCCTAGTGTCAAGATATCAAGAAAAAAGTCACACTACTGCAAATTCGAATTCTAGTTATATTTCTGCTAATAGATATCTCGTGCTAGTGGTACCTCCGTGGCGCAATTGGAAGAACAGCGGAACATGACGCACTTCGACTGGAAAAGACCTAGGTTCGATTCTCGTCTTGACGAGGGTCCGTATATGGAATATTTCAGTTGAAGGTGAGTTAGCTCATACGGATGTAGCAGAGATTTTTCTCAGGAAAACTCGGGTTTTTCAACCCTCGTACAAACAAATCAACCTTCAGACCTCAGCACGCAGTTTCTGTAAACTGCGTGTGTTCTATATTTATTTCAATTGTAAATATAACCAGTTTGCAAAAAATACTGCTATCGGTGGTGATGGGCGTTGGGGATAGTAGTGTCATATAGGAGAATTATGTAGTAGTGGATGTGAGATGTATTCAGCGAAGTAAATTAGAGTGCCTTCTGGCGATGAGTCCTTGTACTCACTAGAGGTGTCACGCAATAATGATAATAATAATGATAATAATAATGCGGAAAGGAATGATATATCTACTAGTATATTAGAATATACTAGAATATACCGGTATATGATAACCTTTGATCTCCTTGAAAGTTTTCAGCTCTCTGTATTTTTAGTGAAACAATTTTCGATAGCTGTAAAAAATATCCTGTCTCTATCGTTTTTGTAAACTACCCAGTGTCATATCGTTCCAACACTTTGTCTGTCAGTATGCCTTAATTTCCTACTGATGGGGATTTTTACTTTTTAAGCCGCTTTAGTTAGTTTTAAATCCAAGAAAAGAAGCGAACATTTAGACTAGTTCAACAAGTAAAGTCGAGTCCACATACCAGGGTGGTCTGAAAAGTTCTCGGCCTCGACCATTGATGGCAACACTATGGACAAGATTTTTTTTTCTAAGACGATACATCTGTCATAAGAATCCGTGTGAAATTGCAAGTCATTGTATCATGTAGTTTGTTTTATACAGCTGTCTGAAGTAAACGTGTTGTCTGTATCCCTTGAAATGATAAAATTGATAAAATGCTTTGTAAAAGAAGGTTTATCGGCAAAGAAATTCATTCGAAGTTCATAAAGGTTTATGGACACTCTTCTCCTTCGTTTTCGACAATTAAACAATGGGATGCCGAGGTTAAACGCGGCCGTACCAGCCTTGAAGACGATCCACGTGAAGGACGTCCAAAAAGTGTAACAACACCGGAAATCATTGATCATGTACACAATATGGTATAGGTTGACCGGCGAGTCAAAGTGTGTGAAACTGCTGAGACTATAGGCATTTCAAAAAAAAAAGTGTACGTTATATTTTGCATGAAGAATTGCAAATGAAGTTGCTTTGCGCAAGATGGGTGCCACGCTTGCTCACATCAGATCAAAAGTGCACTCGCATGCAAATCTCTGACCACTGCTTGAAGCGTTTTAACAAGAATAAAACTGATTTTGTGCGTCGATTTATTATTATGGATGAGACTTGGATTCACCATTACACATCAGAATCCAAACAGCAGTCAAGACAGTGCACAGAAGTCGGTTGTTCAGCGCCAAAGAATACAAAGTCGGTTCCATCAGCAGGAAAGGTCATGGCATCGGTGTTTTGGGATGCTAAACGCATTTTGTTTATTATTTATTATCTTGAAAAGGGTAAAACAATAACCGGGGAATATTATTCCGATCTTTTAACCAGACTAGATGAAAATATTCGTGAGAAAAGACCCGGTTTGCAGAAGAAAAAAATCAACTTTCCTCAGGACAATGCACCTGCCCACAAAGGTGTTTTTTCCAATGGGAAAATTAAGGGATCTGCACTATGAATTGTTGGAATATCCACCCTATTCCCCAGATTTGGCTCCCACTGATTTCTATCTCTTCCAAAAACTAAAACTCTTCCTCGCTGGTCAGCATTTTTCTTCGAATCAAGAGGTGATTGCAGCTGTAGAGGGGTATTTTGCAGAACTTACTGAGAACCACTACAGAGACGGGATAGTGGCGTTGGAGCATCGCTGGAATAAATGTATTAGTCTTAAGGGAGATTCCAACGTCGCAGTGAACCTCGCATTGAACGTATACTTCACAAGTGATATAGTCTAATAATAAAAGAATTTATCTATCACTCTGTAAGGATTTTTGTCACAAAGACTTGCGAATTCTCTTTAAACTGTGTACTGGTGGCGAGGAGGCGCTGCAGTCGTGACAGAAGCAGACGACGCTTGGGACTTCATTAGCAAAGTTTCCGCGGTGTGTGGTATCCATTTTTTTTTAAATGTGCCCGAAGTGAAAGAATAAGTACAACATTAGTGTTTGAAAGCAAATTACAATGTTTCTGTAGTTTCAAGAATCTTGTAAAGCAAGTTTGTGTCAAGGTTTTCAGAAATAAATAACATCACTAGAGTTCCATCAATGAAACGCGTATGAATGTGTTCTAAAAGTATACTTATAAGCGAGCATTCATTCTGCGTAATGATCAAGACTTTCACCAGCTTTACCACTCATCACAAGTCCGAGTTTTACTGGCGCAGTCGACAGGATCTACAAGGTGAGAGCAATTCGTTATGTAAATGCATTCTCCCATGTTTTAGAGTTCTATTTTGATTATTTGGGCGAAAGTCTGTTTTAATACAAAACAAAAAAAATAGTGTTTGGAGTTTGTTCCATCCTGGAACAGTAGTAGTTTTGATTTCTCACCAGAAAAAGAATACATCAGTATTCAAATTTTGTCACATCCTGGAAGAGTAGTACAACAGTTTGGATAAATGAAAAACATGCCAGTGTTCAAGCTATATTTTCGTCCCAGATAATTCAGAATAGTTGTGTTTTTTTTTTTTCATTTTAAATTTATTTTCTTCTGCAGTTACCGATTTGTCCTGTTTTGCATGTTAGTTCCATCTTGGAATAGTCAGTACTTGTGATTTCTCGCCAGAGAAAGAGCACGACAGTGTTATCATAGTTAATTTTTGCATACTGTTTTGATAGTTCTGTTTCGAGATTTCAGTTATGATATAGTAGCAGTGTAAAATCGGAACTATTTTTTTGTTTTGAAAGTGTAGTAAATTGTGTAGTTGAAGTTTTTATCAGATAATATTGTAAGATTTATCTATGTTTACAAATGATATGTTGAATTTAATTATGAGTCCCATAATCGCCAAATATATACATCTCTTTTTGGGCATTTAAAAAAAAAATTGCAATTGATTCTTTTTTTAAGGGTGATTTTTTTTAATCAGTAAAGAGAGTTATTTTTTAGCACCATGGCTTATTTAGCTAAAGGTAGAAAAGAATATTTACGTAAATTGGCTGAAGAATTGGGAGAGAAGCCAACTGTTGAAATGAAAGTGATAGATCTTAAAATGATTATTATGGGAAGTAAATTTTATGAAGAAGAATTTGTTAAAGGGATGTTGGAGACGATTATTAGTACCAGACTCGAGGAAGAACTGATGAAGAAAGAACTAGAAGACCAATTCCCGGAAAAATGAATTGGGAGACCAACAGAAAAGAGAACAAATGGAGTTCGAGTTGAAGAAACTGGAAATTGAAGCGCGTGTTCAACCAACCTCAACTCCAGTATCCAGTGACAATAAACCATATTGTCTTGAATTAATTAAGCTAATGCCTAGGTTTAGATTACAAGAGGATGGCATTGTGATATACCTATCCCTGTTTGAAAGACAAGCTAAGAGAACCAAAATAGATGTTAAAGACTGGATATCATGTCTCTTGACTTTGTTACCATTTGAGATTGTCCAATTAATTGGTAGAGAGTCAGAAGAAAATTGCGAAGATTATGAATATATTTAGACAATTCTACTAAAGAGATTTAGACTGAATCCTGAAAGTTTCAGAAAAACGTTTGTGATGCACCAAAAGGTTGCTGAAAAATCTTGGAGGGATTTCTGTTATGAAATAATTAATTATTTTGAAGAGTGGATTGGTGGCCTTGATATCAAGGATTTTGAAGGGTTAAAAGATCTAATTATTACGGATCGACTGAAGAAGAAAGTACCACATGAAGTGAGAGAATATCTTTTAGACGACTGGGTAAAATTCGTTTCTTCAACCAAGTTAGCTGACAGATTGGACGAATACGACAGTGTTCGTAGTACATCAAGGAAGCCCATCGGAGCTATTCCGAAGGACAAGGTTACTGAAAAGTTTAGACCTTATACTCCACCTGCTGAGCGAACATTCAAGAATAAGTTATTATCTCCCTCTCAAAGTCCACCGAGATGGTACCAGCTGCGGCGAAATGATGATTTATACAAGCCTCACTACAAACCCACTTGTTTTACTTGTAGAAGGGAAGGTCATATCGCCAAGTTTTGTATGAAAAATAGTCAATCAAAAGGTACTCCTACTGCAGCACACAGTAACCTAGTTCAAACGTCTACCACTGGGGATGACGATAAATCAGGTGTGTTGACTGCCAAAATTTCGATTCCAGTATCCAAATCAATGGACATTAATCGAAACGTAGATGATTTGAAGGTCATCAAAATCAAATGTGGAAGTAGGGTTTTAAATGGAATAATAGATACGGGAGCGCAAATATCGGTAGTGCGCGAAGATTTAGTGGCAGATACGCCCCATGATGGAGAAAGTAAGATAGAAATATCTTCTGCTTTCGGAGAAAATGAAATAACACCCTTAAGGATTTTTGAAATGAAAATTGATGATAATTTACATGGTAATGTTCCAGTCACCTGTGCCGTCTCAAGAAGACTGGTTACCGATCTGCTACTGAGCTCCTCTGCCTATGAAATGCTGGTCGAAAGTGTCGAGCTACATGAGAGTAGTCATCATTGGGAGACATCGGTTCTGAAATCAAAAGATTTAAGTGATAAACGGTCAGAAGATGATGAAGACGAAGACATGCCTTCGAAAATAACCAGTACAGCATTGGCAGTAAGTACGATAGAGTCCCCACCAGGTGCAGAAAATGAGTGTATACCAGAAAATTTACAGAAAATCTACTACCGAGACAGAATCCCCATACGACCTATCGTCAGACCAGAAACTCTGTTTGAGGTATGGAGCGTGGATTGTATCGGACTGTTAGAACCTCCATCGGGAAGAGGACATCGATTCATAATATGTGCTGTTGATTTATGCACTAGATGGGCCGAAGCCATCCCTGTCAAGGAAATAAGTGCTAAAACCACATGTAACGTTTTAATGAGGATTTTTACTCAGACTGGATTTCCTAAAATGGTCTGACCAAGTTACGAATTTCACATCTAAACTCACTCAAGCTTTTGAAGATCTGCTAGGCATAGCTCCACGTTTTTCCACTCCAGGACATCCTGAGAGTATGGGCGCTGTTGAACGTTGGAACAGAACTTTAAAAGAGATGATGAATAAGAATATACAGGAACATGGAAGAAACTCGGTATGCAAATAGAAGATAGGGAAGATTTACATCTTCCCTATCTTCTATTCGCATACCGAGAAGTACCACATAGCACTACTGGGTTATCACCTTTCCAGTTGGTATATGGAAGATTACCTCTAGGCCCCTTATCTTTGTTAAAGGAAATTTGGACTGGTGGACGAGGCAACCCAACCACTGCCTCTCGCTCGATTGAAGATTATTTACAAGAGCTTCTTGAAAATCTAAGAAAAGCTCATGAAATTGCATCCGAAAATGCCAAAGGGTCTCAAGAACAATACTCCTCCAGATATAATCTTCGTTCCAAAGAAAAATCCTTCATTGTTGGTGAAAAGGTTTTAGAATTGTTACCTTCATCCTCTCATAAGCTTCTAAATCCTTGGACAGGACCTGCTACAGTCGTCCAACTTACTAGACCACATTCTGCGAAGGTTGAGATGAAGGATGGAAGTATCAGGGAGCTCCACATAAATAAGCTTCGACCATATATTCAAAGAATTAATCATGTTGGTCTAGTTTTCGAACTAGATGAAGATTTCGGAACACTCTACTATGCACCCGCTGACAAGATGAATAAATCAGTTGAATATATTAGGAAACACCTTGAGGATATGAAAGCTCTCTTGACGGGAGAACAAAAACAAGAACGTTTTGACATCCTCCGGAAATATGCAGATGTTTTTAGTTCCAAACCTGGTCATGCCAAAGTTGATGGACACTCCATCAAAGTTACAGAGAACTGTTCCCCTAAGAGACTCAAACCCTATAGGGTGCAAATCACTCTACAAAAGGAAGTAGATCGACAAATCAAAGAACTGTTAGATATGGGTCTCATTGAGCCAAGTGTCAGTGAATGGGCACATCCCGTGGTTTGTGTGGCTAAGAAAAATGGAAGTGTCAGACTATGCATTGACTTTAGATTGCTAAATAATTTTACTATTCCAGATGCTTATCCAATGAAAATAGCTAGAGATTTATTATTTGAGGTAGGACAAGGAAGATTTATCACTGTAGTTGATTTCACCAAGGGATATTGGCAAATCCCTATGGAAAAGGAAACAAAGCCCTTTACCGCATTCGTGACGCATTCTGGTGACTATCAATGGAACGTCTTACCGTTTGGAATGAAGAATGCTGGAAGCACATTCCAGAAATCATTAGATAAAGCACTAGTTCCTCATAAGGCATACTGCCGATCTTATATCGACGATTTGGCTATATTTTCTAAAACATGGTCTGAACATCTCACCCATATAGATGAAGTCTTCAAAACATTAAGAGAGGTAGGTTTAACAGTAAACCTAGAAAAATGCGAATTCGGGAAAAATCAAGTGAAGTGCCTAGGTCATTTGATTGGATCCGGTCAACATTCCCTGGACCCAGAGAAGGTCGAGGTTATAAAAGGTTTAGCGACACCAGCGACAAAGAAGGAAGTAAGAAGTCTACTTGGACTGGCTAGCTACTACCGTGACTACATACCACGATTCTCCCAAATTGTATTACCACTGATAAATCTGACTAAGAAAAGTGTCCCAAACAACATTCCTTGGACTACTGATGCTGATGAAACTTTTATGAAACTCAAAGAAGAGCTTATAGAAATGCCTTCTTTGCATACTCCAGATCTCGACAAGCCGTTCCAGTTGTATACGGATGCATCAGCAACAGCAATTGGCATATGCTTAGCTCAAAACAACGAACAAGGAAAAGAATTGCCCATTGCTTTCTTCAGTAAGAAACTAAATTCCTGTCAAATGAAATGGTCAACCATTGGAAGGAAAGCTTTTTGCGTCTTGGAGGCGTTGAAAAAGTTTGACACATGGGTATTTGGCTGAAATACAGGTAATTTCAGATCATAACCCTCTGACCTATCTAACTGAAAGTGCCCCTCATGGTGCCAAGTTGTCCCGATGGGCTTTAGCCCTACAACGTTATAATCTGACCGTTACATATAGAAAGGGTAGTCGTCATGGTAACGCTGATGCCCTTTCCAGATTAAAAACTGATATAATTAATTAATGTTATTGGCTTGTTTCTTAATAATGATTATATATTTTCTCGATGTTTAGTTAATGATAATTATATAGTTTTTTTTTTGTGTGTGGAAGCTGCATCGCACCATGAAGCGCTCACCTCATTTCTTGTATTTTAGAGTCAATTACTCGCCTGAGTTTTTTTTTTTTTTTAGATGCAACATCGACACTTCTGTGACGGATGTGCTTCCCCCAAAGGGAGTTGTAAGGATTTTTGTCACAAAGACTTGCGAATTCTCTTTAAACTGTGTACTGGTGGCGAGGAGGCGCTGCTGTCGTGACAGAAGCAGACGACGCTTGGGACTTCATTAGCAAAGTTTCCGCGGTGTGTGGTATCCATTTTTTTTTTAAATGTGCCCGAAGTGAAAGAATAAGTACAACATTAGTGTTTGAAAGCAAATTACAATGTTTCTGTAGTTTCAAGAATCTTGTAAAGCAAGTTTGTGTCAAGTTTTACAGAAATAAATAACATCACTAGAGTTCCATCAGTGAAATGCGTATAAATGAGTTCTAAAAGTATACTTATAAGCGAGCATTCATTCTGTGTAATGATCAAGACTTTCATCAGCTTTACAGCTCATCACAAGTCCGAGTTTTACTCACTCTATCAATCTCTCCCTTTCTCTTTATATATAAATTGTAATCAAATCTGCGCTGAGTGGGTGGAAATGTGTTTGTTTAACGGTATTGTATATTAGAAAACAATGATGAAGGAGAATGCTATATTTGGTTGGTATATTTGAATTACTCAAAATTGTAAAATTTGGAAGAGGAGGACAAGGCTTCCTTCGACTACAATACTGTTTCTCATTAAATATGGGCAAAAAAATATTATAAATTTATCCAAAATTATATATTAAAAACTTGTCTATATTATATATAAAAATTTGCCTACCACATCAGTTCACACTTCACGCACGTAAAACAGTCGAAACTTAGAAAACAAAAACAACAACTCATGACTAATAACGTTCAATTGGATTGGTTAACACAATAACAAATCACAGCCACAAGGTGCTATGGTCTCAGAGCTCAGCTTGCCTCACCTTCTGAGCGGTTTAGAATTTAACCCGCTGCGCCAACTGTACATCTTTTCAAAAGGCTCAAAGGTGTATTTTTTTGAACGCACATCTGAGCTGTTAACGCGAATGTGATGCAATGCTTACGCCTCAAAATGTGTCCTGTTCATGAAGCATTAGGCTATTGTGTTCAGCTTTAAGAATCAATTAGGAGAATTTTTAACAGGAATAAATGCAAAAATATAATATAGGCGATGTTGCTATTCGGTGGATGAATCGCACACCTAGCACGTCCTAAATATTTTCTTCGCTTCAGATATATATATATATAAATTGATACATACATATATATATATATATATATATATATATATATATATATATATATATATATATATATATATATATATATATATATATATATATATATATATATATATATATTGAAGATACCAAGCAATTTTAAACCTGGTTTTATATATATAATATCCTCCAATGCCTTTATTCCCAATGGAGGAGTATGCGAGACACCATTTTATCTCTTCCTTCCTATATATTTTTTATTTTCTCATTTATCAAATTATATTTCCATTTGTATCATTACTTGCACTTGAGTATTTTTTTATTGTTTTAACAGATTCGTTGCAGTTTGTCTTCTTTTGTATGCGGTAAAAAAAATATGCACGAACAGAAAACATCATTTTTGTGATGTTTTACAGAATAATAGCACTTTTCAACAAGAACAAGTTATAGTAGCACATAAAGGTAAGAGAGCTGATAATTATGACCAGTTAAAATACATTGATTTAGTGATGCTGAAAGTTCGAAGAGTTCTTACTTAAAAGTATTATAAATCGAAATATTTATTTCCGCTTAACCTTAGAAATAAGCAATTTGTTTTGATTAATGTGACACTTACTGGTTTTTAGAGTAGTAGCAGTTCGCCAACAATATACAGTTACATAATTAAAAGAACTAAAGACAGATGAACAGAGAGAGAGCACAATAATAACTTCCTGTTCATAATCTAGTTAATTACTACTAATCACTGTGTGAGCAAAAAAGCATTTTGTAATTACTTTGCAACATTAAGCAAGAGAATCTCAAAAGCGACATCTAGACTAACGCTTCCCAACTGACACAAAGCGGACAGTATTCGACGAGCGATAATATTTTCGTAGACCACTAATGAATACAGAATTTTATTCATAATAATAAAATAATAAAGTATTATTAATAATTTAAAATTTTATTAATTAATAAAATGTTGGGTCCGCCCGGTTAGCCTAGTGGCTGTGCGCTTCGCAACCATATGCCTGGGGAGGGAGTGTCCTAGGTTATTCCTGTCGGTGACGTGAGGAGCTGAAGGATCTTGCTCAGCCATAGCCATGTTAGCCGGTCTTGGGTGTCGACTGCAGGTTTTTTCCCCCAGTTTATCCTGGGGTTTTTCATCCCGCAAAGCAGGCAAACTGGCCTTGAGAACTCAACACTACGGACATAGGACACCCCGGGCGTAGGGCTGACTACCTTATCCTGTGAACTGTTTGAGGTCCGATTACTAATAAACTCTCGACACCGCAAGGTAAAAGAGGGTAAAAGGAAGATGAGATGAGAATAAAATGTTGTTAATTGATAACAGTTGGATTGGTTGACACAATAACCAATCACAGCCTCTAGGTGCTATTGTCTCAGAGCTCACCCAGTCTCGCCTTCTAAGAAGTTTAAAACTAATAGAACGCTAACAATTTGATCCACTGCGTCATCTGCACATGTTTTTAAAGGTATATGTATTTTGAACGCACACCCCGTCTATTAAAGCTAATGTGATGCAATGTTTACGCCTCAAAATGTGTCCTCTTCATGAAGCATTAGTCTATTGTGTTCAAGTTTAGGAATCACGCGAAGTCTACAAACAATTAGGATATATATATATATATATATATATATATATATATATATATAGGGGACAGAGAGAGAGAGAGAGAGAGAGCACAATAATAATTTCCTATTCATAATCTAGTTATTTACTACTAATCTCTGTGAACAAAAGAGCATTTTGGCAAGAGAGATTGCGGTACTTGCTTGCCGCCTTGTTCACTGTGTACCGATTAATTAATTAGTGATAAGCCTTGGGACAGCTATCTCTTATTCGCTACCAGTGGAGATTGAACTGCCCACTCAGTCTCCAAAAGTTAGATAGAGCTAAAATGGCCTCACTCCCTATACGGGAACAAAAAGGCGTTAGTTGATTTTTTTATTGATATATGTACTGTATATGGTATAGTGTAAAATATATTTATAATAAATTTTCCTTATTCACAGTCATCCACGAACCTTTATTATTTATGGATATCACTGTATTTTTTTATTTGTGAAAAATAACACAATTTTGTACTACTTTTTTCTTCTACAAAAATCTAACTGTTGAAGCACAGATGTCAGCAGTGATCTTCACTTAAAGTACTATCGTATCGTGTCATTAGATGTACAACTTGCATTAAAACTCAGAGTAGAGAATCGACTATTTACAACATAGCAGAAGCTTATAGTAATGGTGGATCCATAAAGTGAAAATGTTCAAGCAAAATTATTTTTATGGATGGATGTAAGTTTGATAATGTTATTACAGTGCAAGGAGCTTCCTGCTTTGAATTCCACGACAACTTTTTTTAAAACAGTGCGTTCTTGATAATTTATGTCGAAGAGGAATACATTCTTTGGAAAGAAGTCAATGAACACTATAGTGTGAAGAACAAACACCTATAACGCTCACCCTTAATAAGATGCATGACTTCCTTTCTCTGCAATGATTGCAACAATCGTAGGGAGACATCCTTTTTACAAGAGTAAGAAAGCGATCAATAATAATTTTGAACCATTCTTTCTGTAGGCATATTATGAGGTCTTGGACTGTGATAGCATGGAGGTCCCTTGACCTCACTCGACGCTCCAGTTCATCCCACAGATATTCAATTGAGTTGATATCAGGGCTCTGTGGAGGCCAATCAAATTTGGGGATATTCATCTCCACAAACCATGAAGATACAGTAACAGCAACCTTATGACATGGTGCATTGTCTTGTTGAAAGAGACAATAATCAGTTCTGCACAAATGCCAGGAAAGTAGGAAGTATGGCATTGTTCAGAATGTTCAGCTACAACTCGAAGATCAATGTTTGTGACACCACATATCATCAGACCGCCACCTCCGAATTTCATGGTTGGGGTTACGCACTCTGGTAAGAGACGTTTACCTGGTTGGCATCCATCACACCCACACCCGTCCATCTACTCGGTGGAGAGTTTAACGTGATTGGTCGCTCTATAGCACAGCTTTTCAAGCGTCCACGTCTCACTACACGTTCTTTGCCACTGAAGACGACACTCCATGTCCATGTTAGTTCGGGTAATGCGGGGCTTGCATATTGCGGTCCTACCATGGAAACCCATGTTGTTAGTCCCCGTTCTGAATCTGCACAAAAGCAGATTCTTGTTCCAATCGATGCCCCGGGACTCCGCATTGAACGTGTAGGCCAACTAACCGCGTTTTTTTTTTTCATATTATCTTTCGTAACACACAACGGTCACGTTCGGTGAGCTTGAAGTCGTCCACTTCGGGTAGCAGTTACAGTTGATTCCCTGTGTTGTTATCGCAGTATGATATCACTGACTGTTGACCTGGGATGGCCAATTTGTCAACAGTTTACTCAGATAGTCCTGCAACATAGAATCCTATTCCAGTGCCTCTTTCAAACTCCGTCAGGGCCTTTCTCACATCCAGTTCAACCGGACACTGTTGCACTGACTTGGGAGCATCATATTCCTCCATTTCATACCGGCTGAAAACATAAAGTCGCTTCATGGCATGGTGCACCTCTCTCATGGGGATGTCCGTTTACTTCTTTCCAAGCAGTGTGTATGAATAGGTCCATGGCAGTCTACTAGTTGATAGCGATCATCTTTATGGACACCAGTGGTATATTTTTTCTTCATTTCAGCGTTTTGGTTCTTTTATACTAAATGCTATTTTCTTTTTCATTTCTTTTAGTGTTATCAGTTTGTTATTTTTTTTCCTATGAGTGCAACATGAAAATTAATCCTTAGCTCAGCTGCTAATGACAGTGATGCACTTTTGGCGGGGGTGGGGAAAGACCTGGGTTCGAATCCTGTCTAGGATGTGAATAATCTTTATGAGATTTTCAGTTGATTAGCCAGTAACATAAGAAAGTGGAAGGATTGGATTTTCATGCAAGAAACTGAGGATTTTCGTCCGAAAAAACAGAAAAACATATTAAGAGGATGCACAAAATTGATGGACACATTGACCTTGCAGATCAGATTAACCGCACTTTTGTAGTATTAATTGAGTTTCCTAAAAGTCAAGTTACTTGGCTGTGACATCGTTAAGCCTAACATATTGAATGAGATGTAGGAATATACATGGTCTACATATGCATCATGACTTCTCCTTGTTATTTATGTCCACTAGAGAGCTTTCCTATTTTCTTTTATCGCATAATGGTACAAAAATGATGTGATGCCATTGGAATTGTCTGCAACTAGGCAGAGTGGTAGAGATTATGTTTTCTCTAGCGAGTAGCTCTGTTGTCGAATCCTAATAAAGCATGGATGTTTGTGGATATCCTTAAGTTGTAGAGCAGTTTCATCGTCATGTGTGAGAGCTCTCCGCTCATTGGAAGCCCCAAGTGTCATGAAAAGTTATGTGGTCTCTAGAACAGGATTTAAGGATTATCCAACTCTTATTCCACACGTGATACTCGTGTGGAGTAAGTTTACAGCCTACGTAGATGGCATTCTCATAATAAATAAATAAAAATGAAAACAAATGTCATTCCATCTGGTAATATTCATGTGTTTTTAAGTATGGTTTTGTATCCGAATATTAATCCTTACCATAGTTCTTTCATTCACATAAAAAAATGCAAAAGAATTTGCCCATTTTTAAAAATTCTTCTGGTACCATCTCTCATCATTAGTTTCTTTTCCTATTATCACATCTCGATCAGCCTTCATATTTGACGATATTAGCCCCACTTCTTGGATAATCCTGTTACTTTTTTGCAACATGTCATGAAAGGAGTTTTTTCTTTTCTTTTTATTTCTTACGTGATTAGTGAATGCATGCATGTGAGTTCAGTGAACTTTATACAATTCTGTAAACGGGGGGGGGTGCTATTTTATTTATTATTCTTTATATATCTATTTTTTTTATTATATACCTTATTATTTTCTTTATGTCTCTATTTTATCTCTTTATATCTCTGTATGGATCTCTTTACGCTATACTGCTTTCCGCACTTGCCTTCTTATTCTTTGAACACCAAAAAATTATTTGATTAAAAGCTGCGCCACTGATGTCCGTTTTCTAGTAACAAGAAGTGTAAAATGCGTCCAGTAGTTTTCCTATTACATTCAAGTTATCTCCGATTAATTAATATCTGCAGTCGTGTCTACTATCTATCCTTTACTATCCTTTCTCCTGGGTCCCCGCTAATAGGCTCTAATAATTTTTTTCGGAACAGTGTATCAAGAAATTAAGTATCAGGTGACACTCTATTAATATTCAAACAACAAATTTAATTCACATGAAACAATTTACACTAAGTTTGCAGTAATAAAATAAAACATCTCAATTCGGATCTGTATAAATCAATTAGCTAAATTCCCCCATTCATTCATACAAATTATGTCATATAAATCACTAATTCTCTCATTATAACACAAATTATTTACGCTGAGCAATGGTACATATTACGTAACTGTTAACTCTTAATTATCATGCACACAGACCAGATCTTTTACACACAAATGCTCCTTCCTTTCTATGCTAGGAATATTCTATAGGCAAATTTTTACCAATTGGCAAACAGTTACACTCTGACTTATTACACATACAAATTCCTGACGATTATTTACTTTCTAATCTGCAACTGTTAATTATGCCTATTTAGGTCAGCTTCTACTTGACAGTCCACTAATAAAAGTTCTCCTAAAAAACTCAAAAAAAAAATTGAAAAAACAATTGGAAAATTGTTTTTCCAATTTTGGAAAAACATTTGGTGGCAACTACCCTCTATGGATCTGCCTTCACACTGGAGTTCTGTTCCTTTTTCTTCCGTGTCAGGTTTTTCTTTCCCTGCTTATGCCGGCGATAGATTTGTTGACGGCCTGCGAAGTCTGTGTCATCCCGGGGCACGGATGGAGGTTCTTCGGCTTGCGAAGTAGTTACATGTGCGTCGAAAGCAACGGAGCAATTCCCTTCCGCTCGAAGTTTTCTTCTCCTTGGACTATAGCTCCCGGCGTAGAGTTGTCATCAGGGGTCTATGCGTTGCCTGGCAGATCGGATCCTCTCATCCTTCCTTTAGGTCTCTGGCATATTTTCTCCTGAAGTCGCGTTCCCGATGGCGTACATCTGACGGATAACTGCCGACGACTTCTTGACGACTGGCCGACGACCTCTGGATCATCGATTAAATTTTCTGGATCACTCTCACTTTTCGCCAACGCCTTTTATTCACTCACTTACGAATCCTTGCACGGAGATATAGGACCCCCGAACATTTCGGTGAAATCCCTTGATCCTTTTCTCTGACTGACCCTTCCTTTGTTTTTCTCCAACACTCCCGAAATTCTATTCGTTCTGGCAGCGAACATTTGTTTGAAACTTTTGTCGGTTCACCGATCACTGTCCTTGAGCGTTTCCATGTAGAATACACACACAAAATTTTATGTCTTTATAAGGAGCCAAAAATACACTGTTTACTAGTGGCAAGGTATTGCCTTAATCCTACACCTTCTAGAATATTCCCTTATTTGATGGAGAGCATATACAATTCCCATAGGGATTATTTACATTTAATAAAAATCTATGTACAGGTTACAGTTCTTACTGGGTTTGACCTTTGTAAAATTTTATGTAAAATTGCCTTGTCTTTATGGAGCTACATAAATATTTTTACAATTCCGAATTAAATGTTGCTTGTATATATCATTTTGTATAGGTTCCCAGTTCAATCAATATATTTTTTTTTGTTCTGTTTTATATGAATGGGACTGTGTGTGTGTGTGTATTGTGAAGCAGTTGCAAACAGGACTAATAGAATATTTTTAATAAACGATAACTAAAGAATTTTTTTTAACTTTAAGAAAACACAGCAGAATATGAGTAATATTAAGCACCATGTAATGTAGTTAGCGATATATTCTAAAAAAAAATTAGTGTTGTTTTTATTGTTCTTCCTTCTCATTATTTATGGACTTTTCCTTCTTGGAATTTTAACGAGAATCATTAAAATTCCTTTGATGATTTTCACATGAAGTAATTTTTCTCCAGATAACAATACAGTACTATTAATCACTTTATACATATATTCAAAATTGAACACACGAAACTTAAAAAAAATCAGCGCATATTATTTAAGAGAAAGATCACAAACAAGACAGAATTAAGATTAAATTAGGAACAAGATTACATGTCATGGTTATGCTTACCTTGGATTTTGTCTAAACTAAAGGTAACCTATGCTAATTCATCATTACTCTGCATTAGACGAAAATTAAAAAGTATCAGTTATGTAAAAATAATTAATAAGAAGCAGGACTTGGAAAAAAATAAATGAATAATCAAATAATTCAGAATATCAAGGGGATTTATTATCCCCTTAACTTAATTTAGAATATCATTTAGAAAAGTAATTAAATTAATTTTTCTTCATAATTTCCTATTTTTTTGTTTTTTCTTATTGAAACAGGGTTTAATATGAATGTTACTCTTTTAGGAGTTCACGGCCTTCTACACGAAGCTCTCAGAAGATGGGTGGATGCATGCAAGTTCGGAAAACAGAAGTTGCTTCAAAGAAAAATAGTGGAGGCCAACTTAAAAGAAATAGGTAGTTCTCTCTCTCTCTCTCTCTCTCTCTCTCTCTCTCTCTCTCTCTCTCTCTCTCTCTCTCTCTCTCTCTCTCTCTCTCTCTCTCTCTCTCTATTTCGTTCGTTTCTTCTATGGTACTATAAACAGGTTTCAAAAAACACTTGAAGATTCAAGAAAGAAACACACTGGAGACAACTATGAGCATCAATAAGAAGTAATTCCAATTAGAATTCAGACGCTCATTCTCTATTCCATACAAAATCCGGGAACACTGTCCATGCCTTGGCCAAGGCTTGGCTAGTTTGGGGAATCTATGCCTTGGCCAAATGCGTGGATTCATTCAATTCAATTCAATGATCCAAGATGTGAATTGACCAAAAGACCAAATAGAGAAGATTAATTTTTGTACTCTCCTTGAAGAAGGATCATTCTGATCCCTCGCCTTTCATCAAAACGAAATCGGAAGAATTCTGACTAGCCAAACAAGCCACCTGGTCCCTATTATATCTCTCCTGTTGTTCTAAAAACTTGTGTTTCAAAATTAGTGCTTATCATAAATTGGCTTTTCAATCTTTTCTATGTACATGATTGGCATCTTGACTGACAAATACTTATATCAGTAATACCACTTTAGAATTAGTAACAAATCAAAAGTAGAGTGAGAGATCAAGCAAAGCGGCAATTTTCCTTCTAGTAGAAAAAAAAATCATGTGCGAGTAAGGCACAAAACTTTCTGCTGAAGAGCGTGTTTCCTAGCAATAAACGCAACATTTATGCTTCAGTTGGAAAGACATGAATTCGAATCAGGTGTAAAGCCCAAATCTTTTATAAGGGATTTTACTGGTCATTTAGCCAATCACGCGAAAGTAATGGGATTTTCTCACCTGGAAATTTGTTTATCTTCTGAAAACAGGAAACCAGATGGAAGGCCACAAACATTTAATCCTACATAATGCATTTCATAGCCTTTGTCGATTTGCCCGTAATTCCAACCAAAGTATACCAACCAAACAACTCGTTTTTTGAAGAAAGCATCTGATAAAGGCAGTTCTTCAGCTGCCTTTTGAGATGAGGAAAAGATAATTAAAAGAAAACTTTGACGAAGGAAGTAAAAATACTCAGATTGCATTATGTTTTGTTGTTGAAGCAGTTCATAATCTTATTAACTGAACTAATTTTTTTAATGCAAGTCCAATCCATGAAAACTTGATAACCTATAGCATATTTGGTACCATGCGTAGTAGAATAAGAGCTAAATAATCAGAACTCTTCTCTAAGAAACAAACATTGAGCTTTTTGGTTTCCAAGTCATTTCAGGCCTCCTAAATGGTTGTCTCATATCGGAGGCGAAATCATGTCCACTCTATCTGCAGAGGCAAGAATAAGACTTACTGATGAATGCATTCATCTGTGTCTTATGAAGAATTTCTCAACATTCTGATAATTATCGATACAATCTTTCTTGAAATGTGCTTAATTCGGAACTATCGAAATTTTTGGCAATAATCTTACGCAAATGTCCTCCGCAGATTATCATTTAACTATGACATAGGTTCTTGTCAAGAAGTTCGACAAGTTCCGAATTGAGCATTTCAACGAAGTTTGCTTCGATAATTATAATCATGACCAGAATAAGGAGAAATTCTTCCCAAAATACAGGAAACAGTGCCTACAGAAACATGTCCCAAACTTTATGCAGCTGGAGGCGATTTTTTTTTTCAGTATAATATTTTGCGTTCTAATTATTAAACAAAAATATATGCATGTGAGTAATTTGCTGAATCAAATAAATCAATTTTTAATACCATAAAAATCTGATAATTTTACTAGTCTTCGACATCCGTTAGGCAATTATTCCGGACCAATTAATGTATGCGCATATTATTAAATTCAATAAACAATAATTACACGAGAAGGAATTTGCAGGACCCAAAACCGTTTTCTTCTAAAACAACAGCCCACAACCATCAGCAGTGTTGTGGTAGTTGTGATAATTGTGTGAGCGCAAATTTTCCTCTCTCAACATATACAGGGTGTTCGGGATAAATTTGACATATTTATAATTAATTATATTTTTCCGTAAGTTACATGTATTAACACACACTTCTCTTCATTTAAAAGTTTGGACCCTTCTTCATTCATATACAAGATGTCAGAAAGGATGGATAGCTGGAACCCACCTGAATCGTGGAAGAGAATAACTTGTATCATGATGATTCGTGCCCGCCATCAAAATAAGGATATTACGACTGCTGCCCAATGCTCCCTGAATACAGTAAAAACAATCAGGCATGAACTAGAGACTTGCAATGGTGACTACGAGGATGTAGCAAGAAGAAAGATCCGTAGCAGACGATCTGATTGCGTTCGTACAGCAGAATTCCTCGCAAATCTGCAGGAACAGGTGTTGAAGAACCCTAGCATTGGAATTCGGGCTTTGTTCGTGGAGTTGCTAACTGTAGTCAAGCCCTGGATAACAAGGGTAGCCAACGGTAGGCCGTATGTATGGCAGCAGGATTCGGCCCCTTGCCACACCTCTGGGAAAAGTCAAAAATGGTTGTCTGAAAATTTCTACGACTTCACCAGCCCAAATGTTTGGCCTCCAAACTCCCCAGACCTTAACCCCATGGATTATTTTGTATGGGGCGCAGTTGAAAAAGACACCAATCGCACTTCCAGTAATACAAAAGCCCAGTTAATGGATAAAATTAAAACAGTTTTTGCGGCCCTTCCCAGGGAGACTGTAGCATCAGCTTGTTCGAGGTTCCGAAGCAGAATTGAAGCTGTGATCGATGCTAATGGTGGTTATTTTGAGTAAATCTTGTTGATAGTATTGTAATTAACTCTGCCTGTAATGTTTTTTTGTCAATTCATTAAATTTAATAGATACAAAGAAGATTTTCTTTTTCCTTACGAAACTGTCAAATTTATCCCGAACACCCTGTACATGTAACTGACTTTTCCGGGATTAAAAAAAAAAAAAAAAGGAAAGGAAAAGAAAAGAAAAGAAAAGGAAAGAAAGAAAGAAAAAAAGAAGGAAAAAATTCGCTTTTTTGTTGAGTCAAAAAAGTTTCAAGAATAGTTTGGGGAAACATGGTTCTGCTTATTAGCACGTCCTACACTCAGATCAAGGATTCTGGATGCAGCTCTTTTTCCAACAGCGACTTATGGATGTGAGGCCTGGAACTTAAAGAAGTCTGATAAGAAAAGGATAGCTGCTTTTGAGATGTGCTGCTAAAGAAGGCTCTTGAGGATGTATACTGAAAGGTCGACAAACGGATGGTGCTAGAAAGAATCGGCAGAAATTTAGGATATTAGCAGAATGATAATAACCTTAAGGATATTAATAGAAGAAAGTGGAAATACTTTTGGCACATTGAAAGGATGGAAGGAGGACTTCTCAAAACAGTAATAGCAGGTAAAGTTCCTGGAAAATGGTAAAGGGCTAGACCCTCAATGAGATGGATGGATGGTGTGTGGAGTGACTGATCTTCAGAAAGTTGAAGGCTCCAGAGGGCATATAGCAGGACCACGTGGCGAGGACAAGTGTGGCATATCACCGAGCAATGGAGTGACCATACGGCATCTGATTGTGTCCAATGAATAAACGGATGGGCAGTCTCTCGCGTGCAAGATTTATTGTTGAATCACTTTCAACAACTTCTCAATCCCGTTTACGCCGTGCAGTTTTAAAAGTTATTGGAAATCTCACTGATTTTTTATTACAATTGTACTTTTAGCAACCCTTGTTATTTCAGTTTAAAATGTCTATATACCTTCTTAATGACTGAAATACATCATAGCCTGTGAGGGAAATTCTCCACCAATTTCTGACAGATACATGCAAACACATCTTCTTATGCAACCGTAAAAAAAAAAAAAAAAAAAAAAGATGCAACCGTGAAAAATTTAAATGAATAATTTTTCGGTCTCCTGTTCTGCTTATTATTTTAATGATCAAATATATTAAAATTGGAATTGCCAAATGTCCAGTCAAGGTGACATTATTGCGTTTAGTCAAAGCTTTCGTACAGGGCAGAGAAACAGCTGCGTATTTTACTACAGCATTGCATAAACCGAGGTGTGTGTGTGTGTGTGTGTGTGTGTGTGTGTGTGTGTGTGTGTGTGTAAGAGAGAGAGAGAGAAAGAGAGAGGGGGAGAGGGGGGGAGGGGAGAGTTTTCGCGCGGAAGTATATTCTCCATTAATATATTGCCAGTTTTAGAAATTAACTCGAAAAAAAAAAGATGTCCAAGATATTCACAGATTCATTTATTCCTTTTAATTTCCCATTTGTATACATGCACGAAATCAACAGTACATTAGTACTGTGGCGACTAAGGATTATATACATGATTCCTTTAATTGGTGCTTTTTTGTTTCGTTGGTCTGACAGGTGTTTCGAACTGTTGGTTTTTCATCAGAGATCAGACAGAAACTTTAAGAGAAGAAAAACTCCCGTATATTGCCTGTTAATACGCATTAATTTAGTTCGCCCAAATTAACCTTTTTTTGGGCTCTGTTTTTCAATAATTATAACAACACAGCAACTGGAAGTTCTCTTATGAAAAATGCAACTCTTTGTCTTATGATTCCTTAGGTATTAAACACACTTTTTACTCTATTAAGATTTCTTCTTGATCGCTAATAAGAACAAACACTTCCAAAATACTCTCAGACCAAGAAAAACAATTAAAACCCAATATAGGAACTCTTTGACAGATTGGTTGGTTGGTTGGTTGGTTGGTTGGTTGGTATCTGGTCTATTGGCTAAAGAACAGTAAGGTCATACTGCGCCATAGCAATGGTTAAAGCAGTAACAAGATCAAAGATTACAGCCAGTGTCGGTACCAGGTTATTTTGCGCCCTAGGAAAAGTTTACGAGTGCTCCCCTTATTTCATAAACTAAAATGTTTCTAATTGACATTAACCAAAATAAATTGTCTTTCAAGTTAAATTAATAGGTAAATTAATAGGACTTTTTTATTTTCATTTTTAATTAATTTGAAAATTCTCTGTTATAATTCCTTTACAAAAAAAAAAGTTATAAAATACCAAAAAATTTAATATTTTAAAATGTTAACGTTTTAAAATATCTATCTTAACTGAATTTTAAATAGCGGTAAGTTCAAATCATTTAGGTAAGGAACAAAAAAGAACCAAGAGTTATATGTAAAATAGTGTGATGTGTGAGGGATAAGGAAAAAGAATCGATACCTAAATCATATATCACTATTTAATTTTGATATTTTAGTAAAGTAATTAAAACATATCTTGAAGTTTTGCGCCCCTTCATGGCTTGAGTTCTAGGTAGTTGTCTAGGGTGCCTAAATGGTAGCGTCGGCCCTGATTACGGCAATACGTAAATAGTCAAAGATAAATTAGTAAATACTATGTATGTACAAAAGTTAAGAAATACGGTATCTACGAGTTCATATGGATACTTGCATTGCTTAACTTAATTTTTGTACATACATATTATTTCCTACTTCATCTTTGACTATTTATGTATCACTATAACTTTCGACCTTGTGTACTGCTGTAACTTTGCTGTTATAGTATTTATATGTAGAGTCCGCATTTCTTAATTTAATTTTTGTAAAAATTTAAATAATATTATTGTTAAACATGTAAATAAACTTACCGTCAAAGGTGACAGAAGTACACAAAGTCAAAGGTTATAGCAGAACCTACACAGTCAAAAGATAAATTAGTAAATAATATGCAGGTAGAAAAATTAAGTTAAGCAATGTAGTATCTACATATAAATAAAATTACAGTGAAATGTGTTTGTAAAAATTAATTATTTGTAAAAGATTATATACATCATACAGTCTCTTTGAGTCTGATAACATCTGCCTTAGTGTTATGGCTTAGCTAGATGGGTAAAATTTCATTCCTTTCTCGTGCGAAGTGCTGACGCTCCACTAGAATTTGACGAATGGTAAGATATGTGTCGCATTTTTCACACAAAAGAGGGTCATCAGCCCTCCGTAAATAAGAATATGAAAGATCAGTGTGACCCATGCACAGCCTAGCAAGAACAACTTCCTCTCTTCTCTTTCTATATTGACTGGAATGCCAATGCTTAATTTCAGGTTTAATATCATATAATTTGTTTACCAATGCTTCCTGCCATGGTGATTCCCACTGAGCAATTAGCTTTGATCTTATAAACTGTCTGTGGTTTGTATATGGTACTGTCAAATAGTATGTGGATAAAGTACGAGCTGATCTAGCAGCTGCATTTTCCAGTGTGGCTTGGAATCCAGAACAACCGAACATCAAAATGAAGGGTTTTCACTTCATACAGCATGGATTGGATTATACATAGGAGAGAAGATACCCTGTAATGAGCTCAATGAGTCTGTATAAATCACATACTTTTGATAGCGGTTTTCTTTTATATGGTGTACAAACGCAAGCTGAATGGAACGCAATTCTGATGTATAATTACTGCAATCAGGTGGGATCTAGTTGGAGATAGTAATGTTAGGAAGGAAACAGCAGCACAGTCAATACGGGTGTCAGTTCTTAAACCATCAGCATCAGGGCCGGCTGGATGTTTTGCGGGATCTCGGGAAAGTTATTAGTGGGGTTCCAAAATATTTGCAAAAAAGAATTTTTTTATCGAAAAATCATATAATTTTATTAAACATAATTTACAAACATTAATCCATCAATACATCTCTGAAACATCAAAAATTCTATTATCAAATTTTCTTAGAAATTTGAAAGTGCTGGACTCTCTGAGCACGGGGCCTTGGTCCGAGGACAGAAAATCTGACTTCTGAGTCTGCCCTGATCAGCACAGATGGGCAAGAAATTAGACTGTGCTGCTCTGTATGCGTTAAACAATTGCAGGTAGACAGATAACGGAGTATAAGACTTCACAGTGAGAGGTTGCAGGATGAAGTGCAAACCTGCTATGGAGGGATAGACCTGAGACCTCTTATGTTTGAAGTAGGCAATACTGTTAACATTTATGCCAATAGTTTGCATAGACTCTTTAACACGCATACCAAAAGGTATGGCAGTCTGAATTACGTGATATTCAGCTTCCCAATGCAGAGAAAAGAGAGTCCATGTAGGATGATCTGGAAGAGATTCTATCTTTAGTAAGGCATAATCTGTGATGGTTGGATCCCATCCAACCATCACAGGTTATTCTGCCTTTCGAAACGATAGACTTGAGACCAATGAATATCTACATCCCATTCAGTAGAGGACTGAGTTGAAAGTTCAATGCTCTCTTGCAGTTTTCTCTTAATTGACGAATGTTCCCAAGGAACGTTAAGTTTAAAGATGAGTCCCAAGAACTTGGCTTCTGTTGATACTGGAATAACAGTTCGTCCAATTCTTAATTCAGGATATGTGAAGACTGCATTTTCGACGAAATGTACATAGACACATTTTTCTGTTGAAAACGTGAACCCATTACTAAGAATCCATAGAAAAACTCGATCAGTTACATGAAAGACAACTGAAGTTATCTTTCAATTAGCCTCATGTTACGAGAGTGGCAGTAAATTGTGAAGTGATCAACATATAATGCATTGTCTAGAGTGGGAGGAAGCTGGTCAGTGACTGAGTTAACTTTGATAGCAAAGAGCGTCACACTTAAGACAGAGTCTTGGAGAATACCGTGTTCTTGATGAAATGGTCGAGATAGCGTACTTCTCGCTCTAACTTGGAAATTTCACCCGGACAGAAAGTTTTTAATAAATGCAGGAAGGTGTCCTCTGAGACCTAGGTTCAGTTTTAGTTTCAGTTTTATCAGTTTATTATCATTCCCATCACGTATACAAGATATTTATATTATACAGTTCAAGTTGTACAATTCAATGTACAATATTATACAATACAATTCAAGTATTACTCCCATTTTCTGTTGGTACTTACACTTATTTTTAGCTATTTATTTTGTTATTACCTTGATTACCTTGAAGGACCTGTGTTTCACTTAGGATTTCTCCATGAGTGTGCAAGTCACAAAGATGCCGCCAATGATCGCGATCTTGAGCCTCTCTCTTCCATGTTATACCCATAGATTTCACTAGTGGATCTTCCCATCTTGTAGGTGGCCTCCCTGGTTTTCTCTTTATTCTTGGTTGGCAGTTGAGTATTCTATATGTCCATCTGTTATCCCTGAGTCTGGCAATGTGACCTGCCCATCTCATCTTGTTTTCATATACTGCACTTACCACATCTTTTATGCCTGATCTCTTTCTTAGTTCCGTGTTTCTGACATGCTCCATTTTGCTGATGTTACAAATCCTGCGTTCTATTGCACGCTGAGTTATTCTGAGAGTCTCTTCTTCTTTTCTTGTTGTGTTCCATGTTTCTGATACATATGTGCGTGATGGTAGAATATCACTATTAAATAGTTTTGCCTTCGGAGAGATGTCAAGATTTGGATCAGTAAGTGTTTCTTTTATTCTGTTGAATGATAGCCATGCAGCTTTCTTTCTTTTTGCTAGTTCTTCAGATAAATCGTGATTCATTTTTATTGTTTGTCCTAAGTGCGTGTATGAGTCAACTTGTTCTATAGGGATGTTATCAATACATAGGTGACTGTCACTCGTGTAGATGTTTTTAATCCATTTTGTTTTTTCTAGATTCATTTCTAAGCCTATCTTACTGCTGTTTGTGTATACTTTTTCACCCATTTCGTCTAGGTCTTTTGGGTTGGGGATATCAGTACTAGATCATCGGCAAACATAAGGATTTGTAGTTTTTCACCATCTATGCTTATTCCTCCGTTTAAGTCTATTTTGTTTTTTTTTTTCAGAATGTATTCTAAAGTGCTGGTAAACAGATTTGGGAAGATCACATCGCCTTGGCGGACCCCCCCTCCTCTCTTTATATCTATATTTATAGGTTGATCAAATAGGGTTATTTGTGTGGTCTGATTTTTGTTAATTTCTTTTATCATGTAAGTAGGGTCCACATTTATTTCCAGTAAAGCACTGATGATTGCATTGTGTTCTATGGTACCAAATGCTTTATTAAAATCAATAAAGAGGAAACATAGAGAGAGTATTCTCTGCATTTTTCTGTTAGTTGTGAAATAACCTGGATATGATCAATTGTGGAGAAGCCTCTTCTGAATCCTGCCTGCTCTCTGCTGGAGTTGTCTTCTAGAGTGTTTTGGATTCGGTTCAGTATTACTCTGTTCATGATCTTATATATGTGAGAGAGTAGACAGATTGGGCGATAGTTTTTTATGTCTTCCTTGTTCCCTTTTTTGAATAGAAGTATGGTTTTTGAGGTTTTCCATTCCTCTGGAATCTTTCTTTCTTTGAAGTACCACGTGAATCTGGCAGCCAAGGCTTTGAAAATAATTGGTCCACCTTGCTGGATTTCTTCAGCCTTAACATAATCAAGTCCTGAAATTTACTTCCTTTACCTTCACTCATTTTCTTAAGGGCATGTTCTATTTCTTCTGGAAGTACATCTGGTATATTGCTTGGTTTTGGAATGATAGGTTCTGAAACTTGGCACTTAGTTGCATAGAGATCATTATAAAAAATTCTGTACAATTTCTATCCTTTTTCTATTGATATGTTTTTCTCCATTTTGATCCCGTAAAGCAGATGGAATTGATTGTTTAAAATTTAAGTCGTTCTCTATTTTTTTCAGGCTGGTTTTTGCCTGCACTGCTTCTCTTAGTTTTTGTATCTGAAAGCTTTGTAGTTTTCTGGAATTCTTTTCCTTAGTAACTTGCAGATAATTTTGTATTCTAGAAAATTTTCTTCAGATTTCTTCAGTTCTTTTCTCTTTTTCAGTAGTTCTATAGTTTGAAGTGAGAGTCGTTCTCTTTTCTTTTGTTTCATAACAATTTCAGATTTTTTCTTGCACTGCTTGAATTTATTGCTAAAGTCAATATAGTCACCATTTATGTAACAGTTCTTAATAGTCCATTCGGTCTCTTCCATGTACTTCCTGAACTTCTGGTAGTTTATTTGTTTGGGTTGTCTTTTGAGGTTTGATATTGTTCTGATATGTTGTACTTTTTTGGTCTATTCTTATAATGGTTCTGAAGAGTCTATGTTGAAGTATGTTTCGCCTATTATACCAACATTTTGTACCAGTCTTTTACAGTCTGTTAAAATGTAGTCAACTTCATTTTCAGTGTCTCCATTCGGTGATTGCCAAGTCCATCTTCTTCCTGGGCGCTTGTTGAAAAAAGTGTCCATGATAAAGAGTTGTTCAGCTGCAGAAAATTCAGCTAATCTCTCTCCTCTTCTATTGCTTTCTCCCAGGCCATGTGGTCCTATAAACTTTTCATCTACTTTTCGACATCCTACATTTTGGCATTAAAGTCACCACCAATGAATGTGTGTGTTGACTTGTAATTTAATGCCTGCTCAAGATTAATGTAAAAATTTTCTATTTCTTGA